>NC_082690.1:29654456-29981474 GCF_949987515.2 Delphinus delphis | reverse complement strand
TGTTAATACAGAATCTTATGTTCAGCAAAAATGTTTCTCAACAATAAAGCAAAATCAAGATGTTTTCAGATAAATAAAATGAATACCTTCTCTACAAGAAATGCTCAAGGTAATTCTTCAGGCTGAAGGGATAGACGATCATAAGGAAAATGGATCTGCAGAAAGGAATGAAGACCTTTGAAATTAGTAAATATATGGGTAAATATAAAGATTAATTTTTATCCTTTAATTTATTTATAATATATATAATGTACAAAGAAAAACATTGTTAAGATTTTATTTTTGAATTTTAAGACAGCTGTAGGGGTAATATTTATTATGACAACTGTAAAAGGATGGTAGGGTGATAAACCTATAGGTTGCAAATTTTCTATATTTTACTTGAGGTGTCACATTATTAACTCTAAGTAACTGTAATTTTTTAGCAGTCACTAACATATTATGCAAACAAATATATCTAAAAGATAATAGATAAATTTAAATGAAGTTATCTCATTCCTGCAAACACTATCCCCATCAGTTAATTGAAATGTCAGGAAAGGAGACAAAAAGAGAAGAAAAACACTGGATAGAAACAGAACAAATAGTAAAACTAAATCCAATCATATCAATAATTACACCAAATCTTAACAAATGTTAATAGACTAATACCTCTAATTAAGTGGCAGAAATTATAAGAATGAATAAAAAGGTAATCTCCAACTGTATGAATTAATGAGGCATGTTAAATATAAATGCACAGAGATGTTGAATGTAAATTGATGAAAAAGGACATATTATGCAAACAATAAGCATAGAAATGATTTAATGACTGTATTAATATCAGGTAAAGTAAAATTCTAAGCAAAACGTATTATCAAAGATAAAGGTGAACATTTCTTAGTGAAAATAGGGTCAATTTCCCAGGAAAACAGATCACCTTCCCTCTAACATTCACACCCATACAAGTATCTTCTAATTCAGGCCATATATGAGCATTCTGATGGTTTATTTTCCAATAGGTAAAGCATATCTTACAATATAAATTCATATAGTTATGCTGATATGTAAAATTCCATAGCATTCATGCTCTTGCATTCTTTAAGAAAAAATTCTCAAAGTAAATCAGATATCCCTTCAGATATTTGTGGCTTCAAATATCCCTCAGTGGTGGGCAGATATCCTTCCAGTTATTAGCGTCTTCATTATCCCACCGGTCCAGAGATATGAAATATCATAGGATATTTATAGCAGATTTTTGGAACAAAGGTTATTTTTAATGAACAATTTTTGTAAGATTTGTACAAAGAAACCCTAAGAAATAAAGATGGACCTCCTGAAATTGGTGTAATCTTTTGCATAGATGCACTTAATTGCTGAGATTATGTGCTTGAGGTGTTTTGCAGCTAATGTTGTCACTTACTACTGCAAAGTTTCCATTCTGTACTTAAATTCAGATATTGCAGAGAATAATGAGAAAATCTATTTGTTTTCTTTCTGACTATTCAGACATAAATAAATACATAGTTATCAGAGGGAAGATCAAAATTTTATGAAATTCCACATACATTTCTCAGGTGTTTATTTCCTGTGCAAAGAATAAGAAGAGGGAGAAAATAGAATGAAGGTTAAAGACATTCAGGTGCACCACATATTCTATAAGGTCTGGAACTTTGTTCATTCTATGTAATGCCCAAGAGAGCTCAGGTCAAATCCTTTTTCCACAGGGAGCTTTTAAATGACTGTTGCTGGGCTTCTCTTTCAGACAAGTGATTTCAGAATTGTTGCAAGAAGGGCATTGAACATTGATAGTTTAGATAAGTATTCCAGGTGATCCCAATTTGGTGCCAGGGTTTAGAACCATCGCTTTAGGAATTCTATGAGAATGTATTCAATTTTATTTGGTTGTAGGTATATGAATTTAAGTAACTTTGGATTCAGTTTCATGCTTTTTCTGTAACATTAACATCATAGCTTTTTAATAGCCATCACAAGTAGCAGACACTCCCACATTTTTGATGGAATTGCAAACACCCTTAAATAAGCACTATACATACATAAAGTAGGTGAAGGTTGGGGTGGGTACTGCCAACATCACTTAGTCTCCCAACATTCTTTCTTGAGAAGTAAGCACTAGCATGGGAACAAAACTGTTCTTTCCTCAAAAGAAATGCCAGAGGCTAAGCCAGGAAGCCTTCAATATTGCTGCCTCCAGAACCTTGTCCCATATTAAAACTTTAGATTAATCAGTGGAGGGACATTCAGGTTGTTTCCTGCCATCTGCTTGCTTTGGCCAAGTTTTCCTTTTATATTCAGGTTGGTCATTTTTCAACAGACTACAAAAAGGAAACTCTTGACTCACACATTTTTCAGTTTATCATTCCCCCAAATGAATAAATGCAAGTGTTGCAAACCTCTAAATAAATGATTGATAAATATTTACAACCTTAATCAAAATACTCTGAGAGAACATATAAGTCTCCAATCTCCTTCCTTGCTTCTAGGCAACTTGGTTGAAACATCTTTCTAATCTGCAGAAGCTGTTGTTAAAACTGCTGAAATGAAGTTTCTAATGCTATTAAATGAACTCTGAGATAGCGTGATATGTTTCAGTTTGTGTGGAAGGAGCTGTTAAATCTAAATCCTATCTAAACTAAATCTTTTTAATTTACTCACCTAAATGTGAGACTCTTCTGCGACTGCATTTCTCTATTGTGCAATGGTAGAGTTTAGAGGTGTTAACAACTGACTTCTTCCTGGATTTATGGTGATTTGTGGAGCATAGAATAGAAAATGCTGACTAAAACTTAGCATCATGCCAGTGGCCCATTAGATGCTTTGACTTCTTAATAACCTACACAGTTATACATTCAGGCTGAAGGAGATTTCATAAACACCTTTTTGCATCTCTTTTTGCACTCATTTTATGCATCTCTGAGTAAAGCTTCCCACAGTGATCCATTACACTGCTTAAAGGTTTAACCTTTTGTAGGACATAAAAAAAATGTTTTGCTTTCAAAATGAAGTGTATTTCTTTCGTGTATGCTGTGGGAGGTGAATAGATTTCTGGATTATTTATTTACAAGCTGTTTATGAGTTGAGATTTTCAAATTTCAAAGCAAAGCCATGGGAAATTTAATTGTATCAATTACTTCATGTTATTTTGATCTTTTCACAAGAGGAATATTATCATTCAAGACAATTATTTTCCTATTTCCTATTTCTTCAGTACTGTGAAAGAAGATGTAAACTCACTATAAAGAAGTAATTGCAGCTTCATTTTCTTTCATTGTGAACACCCAAGATTTTTTTCTTTCTAACATCAACGTATCATCTTGTACAATTAACAACAGTTCGACTTGATATAGTGTTCCATTGAGAAATGAATATGGTGTTTGGAATACTTTTACTCAATATTTCCTGAGTTAAAAATATGTTTCTAATCTGGTAAAAGCCAAATGATTCAGCTTTATTTAGTGATTACTACCATTCCAAATGTTGTAAAAACTGCTCATGATTCTTTTCCCAATTTATAAAAGTGAATCTTAAGATGATTTATTTTCATGCTTCGTGTGATTTGAACAAAGCTTTTAACCATTTTATAATCACTGATAAATCTATAAATAGATCATTACAGGCTGCTGTATTTATTAAAAGCAATGACCTTAGATTCTTTTGGGATTCTAACATCCTTTTATTAACAGAAAGGAAGCATGTTTATAGATATAGTCACCTGTATTTAATGAAAATAATAAGACACTTTGTATGGGACTTAATACTCTCCATGGGAAGAAAGGTGGCTGTTGAGTAGGTTGAATTTTCCAGTTAATTCTCACTTTCCATTAAGTGTGCATCAGAATCAGCGTATATAGTGGCAGTTAAAGGCACCTTTATACAGCTTATACTTTCAAAAGAAAGATGTACAGAAAAAGGAAAATTTCTTACCTTGGCTGAATTGTACTATTTTCCTACTTTGAGGGTACATTTCTCCCTTAATCACACAACTGTAAAATGCCTGGCTCAGTGCTAAGTTTTCATAGGAATACATGATAGAAGTAATGTCCTAGAGATTAACTCTAGGAGGCCTGGTCTTCAAAGGTTAGAACTACGGCCATTTTTTGGGTAGCATAGAACTATCTAAATTATTTATTCACCATAGTGTAGATTTGGGAATATGTACCCTACTGGTATCTTTTTGTTCAGAGAAAACAGCCTACTCAATTCAATGCTTTATTCGCTCCACATTGTCAATGAAAAGAACAGGCCATATGGTTATTTTCAAGGAATATGTTTATGTATTATATCATATATATTTGCAAGTTTTAGATGTTACATTTGCATACAAATAGGCCAAAATGAATACGTGAGTAGTATGTGAGGCATTTTCATATATATATGAATAATATATGTGCATATTAATAAAATGTACACCTCTCTTCCAAACCTTAAGCTTAAGTACTAGCAACTAGAGTTTACATATTAGTATTGTAACATGTAATGTAGAACACTACTGAATGAACAAGTTGTCTTCATTCATTAGAGTATCCTTCCCTCCTATTTCCTGGAATTAATTTTTCTACCCTTATTGTAATTTCATATTACTGATTCTAAAAATTACTTAGCTAGTTAGGAAGGCAGACAGAGAAACTGAAGATATATGCCTGAACAAAAAAGGGAATTCTAGTCTTTGCATATAAATACTTTAGATATGTAAGCCTTATGCCTCCCAATGGCCATTGCCTATAGTTTGTGGAGTCCCTGCTTTACTTTATCTTTACCTTCTCCAACAGTGTTCACCCATATTCCTAGTCTGTCTTTTTCTACCTCCTTGATTACATTATATCCTAATCTTCCCATATTTCTGACTCTGGCATGGCAACTTGATCTTGCTTTCTAATAATGCCCTTTTTAGGTATCTCAATTTTGGTATTCTTTATTTTTAACTGATTTCTGACTATACCTAATCAAAAAAGAAAGGTAAAAAATGCTGATAATGGTGATAGTTATGATGATGATGATGGAAGAGACACTTTATGACCCAAAGATTTTAATGACTTATGTTCAATATTTCATTTTTATAATAAATCTGTGAGGCTGACATTATTAATATCATTTCCCAGAAGAAAAAAATAAGACATTAGGTAGATTAAATAAGTTGACCAAAGTTATATAATTGATAAACATTGAAACTGAGATTTTATCTTCATCTAACTCACAGTCCTGTGTTCCTTGTTGGGCTGCACACCACAGACCTCTAAGGCCTGCACTTGCCCAGCTTTAAGACGGAAGAAAGAGCCCAGAGTCAGCAATAGAAACATCACTGGTTTAATGGATGGGGTTTCTTACCTTCTTACCTGCAATGAATGGCGAGCAGCACATGGCAGCAGTCTTTGCTCCCAGGTGGAAGGGGAGATTGCCAGTTTTAGGGGGAGTTAGGTCAGGTTGGCTTATTAGATACAAGGGAAAGCAGCACAGGGTCATGCCCCTTGCCACATCTTTGATAAGAACAATCATAAGCTGGGGCCTGGGGCAAGGAGGTAGGAAGGTCAGTCCTGTGAGTAGGGTATAGGTGAAGCAGGCACTGGCTGGGTAGGAGATGTACAGAGAGTGAGAGAACAGCCATCTTGAGTGGCCTGACCATACACACTTGCTGTGAAATCCTCCTCCCTAACTCTAATTTATTGAGTTACAGTTGTGTGTCAGGCATGTGTAATATTTTTCACATGTTACATTTGTATATAAAAAGACTATCAGGAATATGCCAGTGGTAAGTGGATCATTTTTATTTCTCTCTTTTGTCAAACTTATTGTTTGAGATTGAATTTTCCATAAACAGTATTGTCCACTTGTGACATAGGCTCAAAGAATAGGACTTTTTCAGATGTTGCTGGAATGACATTCCACTGACATTCAATGCCATCCAACCCCTGACTGCTAAGTTGAGCTACTGAATACTCTCTTGCTTATTTATAGTTCACTGATATTGAGATTTTAGAATTAGAGGCATAATAATGCATAAAGAATTTCATAAGCCAAATGATTTAACAGATGATTATAGTTTCAGGGCTTTAGATTAATACATATATACATTTATGTATATGTGTATCCATATGCATGTGTATGTATATGTGTGTATATGTGTATAAGACACACACACATACATACACACACACACACAGTCTTCATCCAAATATTACATAAGCCACTAAATGTTAAAATGTTTTCAATTGCTCAGAATTCCTTTTACTTAAAAAATGTCTTGCTTGCCTGGCATGTATTGTATATGAATGGTTCTTGACAGGTTATTCATCACAACAATTAGTAACACATAT
This sequence comes from Delphinus delphis, assembly GCF_949987515.2. NCBI lineage: Eukaryota > Metazoa > Chordata > Mammalia > Artiodactyla > Delphinidae > Delphinus > Delphinus delphis. Next base: position 29,975,163 of record NC_082690.1, on the reverse strand, counting down.
AAATCAGTTACAATACAAAAACAGTCCCTTAAAAAGTGCATATGAGAATTGATTGAAATTTATAAAAAGAAAACATTAATTAATATCTGAATCAAATGAGAATATGATTTAAGGGAAAGATAATGTCAATTTTTTGGTAGGAAGATATAGATAGGAAGAAATAATGCAAGAAATCAATCTCCCTCCCTCTCTCTCTCTGTATCCCCCTCTCTTCAAGAATAAAATGTGAAACCTTTGGCTAAGGTTACAAACAAACTCCACTATAACCACCTACTCAATTACCTGAAACCATTTTCCTCTATAAATAAGATCTCACTTCACTGACCCTATTATGGGGAAAGGAAAAGAGAATAGCCAAGTATGTTTATTCCAGGCAGCTCGGCTTAGACTTCCAGGAAACATGCCTAACAGATGTCTTTCCCCAGAAAATTCAGCCCTAGTAGACCTAGTGATCTCTAATTCTCTAGATTTCACTGTTTTCATTGTGAGAATCAAACAAAAGAAAAGGTATGAACATGCTTTGAAAATTACATGATAATACTAAAACTATTAATACTACTAAAACTATTAAATACCGCAACACTTTGTAATACTATAATTTAATTATATATGTTTTTGAAAAAAATGACTCAAATGTGGAATATGTGTTGCATCTTATATTTAATTTGGAGCAAAATTTAGGAAGAGGGACACTAGGAAAACCAAAACCTTTAGGAAAAGCTAAATATGATGGACATAGAAAGAAGTTAAGTGAGAGGAATGTCTGAGTAAGAAGGTAATATCCTGCATTGCATGTATGTTCAGCAAAATTTTATAATTTAACTAGTAATACAGTATAATATATACCCACAGGTGACTCTGATGATATACCAAATCAAACTTCTGGGTTTATGGATTTCTGCATTTTTTTTTTTTTTGGCAGTATGCGGGCCTCTCACCGCTGTGGCCTCTTCCGCTGCGGAGCAGAGGCTCTGGACGCGCAGGCCCAGCAGCCATGGCCCACGGGCCCAGCCGCTCCGCGGCATGCAGGACCCTCCCGGACCGGGGCACAAACCGCGTCCCCTGCATCGACAGGCGGACCCCCAAACACTTCCCCCACCAGGGAAGCCCTCTGCATTTTATATTTGCAATTTTATTAATATAACTTGGAATGTATTCCCCTAGGGGTCAGACCTCTCTCAACTCATATGATGACTTCTGCAGATAATTTCTCTTAGAGGTAGTAGATTTTTTTTTGCTGGAAAATTATATATTAGACAAAAGAAGTAGAACTGAATACTTCCATGGGCAATATGAAAAATGAAATAGAAATGTGGTGACCCAGAAGCAATTGTGGCTCTAACAACTGACATTACTGCACTCATATTTCCATTCTTCACTACCATCTAGTTTCAGCTTCTGTTAGAATTGGTATCATAGTCATATCATGGGGTGTGGCCTGAGTAGGGAACTGACCTAGTGAGCGCTTGTCTGCTAGGCAGTATCTGAGTACTGCAGTGGAGACTAGGTATAGGTGAGCACCATGTTCTCTAGGTCAGTTTAGGGAAGGATGGCATGAATACAGAGCACACAAACTCAGAGAAACAAAGCAGAAAACAAAACATTTGGAAATTCATAGAAACTGAAAGAGGAGGATACAGGAAGAGGATCAGGAATCCAGAGTTGCAGCAAGGGCATGCTGGCCAGCAACTTAGGTCACAACAATGAGAGACTGGCATGGAAACTGAATGTTGTAATCAACACGACCATCTGCCCAAGTCTGAAAATTGTTTAATATGCTTTCTACTTGGGAGAAAACCAAATCGTGTGTAGCTCCAGCTTACAGGGCAGCAACATACCTGCTAAAAGTTGATATAGAGCTGTCATAGCATCATGTCTTCTTATGCTTAATAAATCCTGACACCTCTATTCCTCAGAGCTTCAGGTGTCACTGGTAGATGAAATTAGAAAGAATGGATGAACAGAGAGTCTAGTGATCTCCGTTCTCCAATTCTGAAAAAAAAAGTGCTTTGAAAATCACTTTCCGATGTGCTATTGTGTCTTCTAGCTCTAGCCATTCAACAGCATTGGGACTGAAACTAGATAGCAAATGCTCACCTACATAGGTAAGGTAAACTGAGCTAAGGTAGAGAATATGAGCACATCAGATAGGAGACTGAAATAGGTAACTTCTGTAAGAGTTTAAGGCTATATGTTTAATCCTGACTCTGCATCAGCTCTTCAGGCTTGTATACACAATGTCAACCTCACATGAGCTGAGTGTTTCACATCAAAAATCTAACTTATTATTTTCCGTCTTATGTCTCTTATTCCTCCCCCTTTTACTTCTCCCAGGTCCCTTCTCTTAATTATTAGAACTACCAACCATTCAGTTTGAGACAAACTTGGGTGTTATCTTAGATTATTTTTTTAAGCTTTACACAATTAATAAAGTACTGAGTCCTGGCAGTTTTATCTTTTAAGGAGCTTTAAGGAGATTCACATCTATCTTCACCTGTTGATTCCCAGCACCAGGGCTCTAGTTCAGGCTTTTTTACATCTTTTCCTTGGAATACCGCACTTGGCTCCTGGGAGCTCTCCTTTCTAGTGTCTTTTACCTCCCAGTCATCTTCTATTAGTGGACTTCCTGAAGAGTAAATCAACTATGCAATCCCCTACTAAAATTATTCAATACTTCAACACCTAATGGTGTTAAAATCCAAATTCACTAATATGGTTCCAACAAACTACCTATAATTTTTCAAACACATTGTACTTCACTCTGTACAAGCTGCATCTTCTGCATTAAATACTCATTCACTTTTTGCCTAATAACCAACTATCTATCCTTCAACACCTTAAAGTTTAATCTTGATTCTTTCACCTCAGATAAAGTTGGTTACTTCCTCCTTCGGGTTGTCACTATATTTTGTACTTAACTTCTAATGTGGAATCACTATACTCTGTTATAATCATAGGTCTATGTATATTTCCTCTTTTAGACTATATGTGAAGGACTTGAGAGCATATACTATATATCATAACATTATTTAGCATCCTTTGTATAGTAGTTTCTCAGGGATTATATAAGGAATGTTTAAAGGCATAACTCTAGGTTTATTTCATTCCATCGTTAAAGACGAATTATATCACCCGACATATATTATCCTATCAACTTTAATATATGCTCTATCAACTACACTATGTATAATTTTCAGTATGTTTCCAATGAATGAAGACATTGTTTTTTATATTCAAATACTTTAATTTTAAAGGTTTAGAGTGCTTACTTCATTATATTTTTGTATATATTCTGAAATAAAATATGTGATATATACTTCATGATATATATACATATATATATATTCATATTCTGAAACAAAAGTCTTTTACTTCCCATAGAAGAAAAAAAGAGACCAATATTCCTTGAAACTTTTAAGGTCATCAAAAACAAGAAAAATCTGAAAAAAAAAAGTCACAACCAAGGGGATATGGCAACTAAATGCATTGCGATATTCTGGATATTCTGCAATGAATCCTGAAACAGAAAAGGGCATTAGGTAAAAACTAAGAAGATATGAATAAACTATGGACTTTGTTTAATAATACTGTATTGATATTGGTTCATTAATTGTACCCAATATACTAGAGTAATGTAATATGTTAATGAGGAGAAACTGGATATGCGATACATAAGAACTCATTGTAGTATTTTTGCAATTATTCTTGAAATATAAAACTATTCTAAAAATAAAGTCTATTAATTATTTTTAAATGAAAGTGAAATACATACTTTTAAGATAAAAAAAAATCTAACAGAGTTGTCAGCAGACTTGCATAATGTACATGTGAAAATATGTTATTTAGGCAGAACAAAAAGAGTACCAGATATTTGAATCTACACAAATAATGATTTCAAAAATGATTAAAATGAAGGTAAATATAAAAGATATTTTTCCTCTCCCTAATTATTTGAAATGATATTTGATTTTTTAAGCTGCAAATAGTACAATAATGAGATGTTCTTAATGAATGTAAATAAAAATGGTGTCACACTCAATGAAAACAATGGGAGACAGAGTTTAAAAAGTAAGTTTTCTATATTGTGAACAAGGTAGTATAATGTCTTTTTAAAGTTGGGTAGTAATAAACTAAAGATGTATATTGTAAACCCTAGGGCAATAACTAAAAAAAATTAAACAGTGGTCTAACTAATCAGCCTAGAGTAGAAATAAAATGAAACCATTGAATAAAAATTAACTGATTCAAAACAAGGCAGAAAGAAATGAACAACTACGCAGAATTCATGGAGCAAGTAGCAAACGACTTGAAAAAAAAAGACATATATTCAAATATACCAACAAGGTTTAAAACATGTAAATTAAAAGGCAAAAATTGCCAGATTCGGGGGGGGGGAATATGTAACAGCTATATACTCTCTACAAGAGACCAATTTTATTTTTTTTATTGGAGTATAATTGCTTTACTAGGTTGTGTTAGTTTCTGCTGTACAATGAAGTGAATCAGCTATATGTATATCTATATCCCCACCCTTCTAGGACCTCCCTCCCACCTGCCCCAGTCCCACCCATCTAGGTTGTCACAGAGCACGAAGCTGAGCTCCCTGTGCTATACAGCAAGTTCCCACTAGCTATCTATTTTACACATGGTAGTGTATTTATGTTAAATCTAATCTCCCAATTTGTCCCACCCTCCCCTTCACCCCCTGTGTCCACATGTCCATTCTCTACATCTACGTCTATATTCCTGCCCTGCAAATAGGTTCATCTGTACCATTTTTCTAGATTCCACATATATGCATAAATATATATATTTTTTTTTCTTTCTGGCTTACTTCACTCTGTATGACAGACTCTAGGTCCATTCACATGTCTACAAATGACCCAATTTTGTTCCTTTTTTATCACTGAGTGATATTCCATTGTATATATGTACCACATCTTCTTTATCCATTCATCTGTCATTGGACATTTAGGCAGTTTCCATGTCTTGGCTATTGCAAATAGTGCTGCAATGAACACTGGGGCACATGTGTCCTCTTGAATTATGGTTTTCTCAGGGTATATGCCCAGTAGTGGGATTGCTGGGTCATATGGTAGCTCTATGTTTAGTTTTTTAAGGAACCTCTGTACTGTTCTTCATAGTGGCTGTATCAATTTACATTCCTACCAACAGTGTAAAAGGGTTCCATTTTCTCTACACTCTCTCCAGCATTTATTGTTTGTAGATTTTTTGATGATGGACATTCTGACTGGTGTGAGGTGATACCTCATTGTAGTTTGGATTTGTATTTCTCTAATGATTAACGATGTTGACCATCTTTTCATGTGCCTGGTGGCCATCTGTATGTCTTCTTTGGTGAAATGACTATTTACATCTTCTGCCCATTTTTTAATTGGGTTGTTTGTTTTTTGGTATTGAGCTCTGTGAACTGTTTTTATATTTTGGAGATTAATCCTTTGTCTGTTGTTTCATTTGCAAATATTTTCTCCCATTCTGAGGGTTGTCTTTTCATCTTCTTTATGGTTTCCTTATCTGTGCAAAAGCTTTTAAGTTTAATTAGGTCCCATTTGTTTACTTTTGTTTTTATTTTCATTACTCTAGGAAGTGGATCAAAAAAGATCTTGCTGTGTTATATATAATAGTGTGTTTTGCCTATGTTTTCCTCTAACAGTTTTATAGTGTCCAGTCTTACATCTAGGTCTTTAATCCATTTTGAGTTTGTTTTTGTGTATGGTGTTAGGCAGTGTTCTAGCTTCACGCTTTTACATGTAGCTCTCCAGTTTTCCCAGCACCACTGATTGAAGAGGCTGTCTTTCCTCCATTGTAAGTTCTTGCCTCCTTTGTCATAAATTAGGTGACCATATGTGAGTGGTTTTATCTCTGGGCTTTCAGGTCTGTATCATTGATCTATATTTCTGTTTTTGTGCCAGTACCATACTGTCTTAATTACTGTAGCTTTGTAGTATAGTTTGAAGTCAGGGAGCCTGATTCTTCCAGCTCCGTTTTTCTTTCTCAAGACTGCTTTGGCCATTTGGGGTCTTTTGTGTTTCCATATGAATTGTCAGGTTTTTTGTTCTAATTCTGTGAAGAATGCCATTGGTAGTTTGTTAAGGATTGCATTGAGTCTGTGGATTGTTTTGGGTAGTATAGTCATTTTCACAATACTGATTCTTCCAATCCAGGAACATGGTATATTTCTCCATGTATTTATATCATCTTTGATTATTTTCATCATTGTTTTAGAGTTTTCTAAGTACAAGTCTTTTGCTTCCTTAGGTAGGTTTATTCCCAGCTGTTTTATTCTCTTTGTTGCAATGGAAAATGGAATTGTTTCCTTAATTTCTCTTTCTGATTATTTTTTGTTTGTGTATAGGAAAGCAAGAGATTTCTGTGCATTAATTTTGTATCCTGCAACTTTACCAAATTCATTGATTAGCTCTAGTATTTTTCTAGTGATATCTTTAGGTTTATCTGTGTATAGTATCATGTCATCTGCAAACAGTGACAGTTTTACTTCTTTTCCAATTTGTATTCCTTTCATTTCTTTTTATTCTCTGATTTTTGTGGCTATGACTTCCAAAACTATGTTGAATAAGTGTGGTGAGAGTGGACAGACATCCTTGTCTTGTTCCTAATCTTAGTGGAAATGCTTTCAGTTTTTCACCATTGAGAATGTTGTTTGCTGTGGGTTTCTCATATATGGCCATCATTGTGTTGAGGTATGTTCCCTCTATGCCCACTTTCTGGGGATATTTTCTCATAAATAGGTGTTAAATTTTGTCAAAAGCTTTTTCTGCATCTTGAGATGATCGTATGTTTTTTATTCCTTAATTTGTTAATATGGTGTGACACATTGATTGATTTGCAAATATTGAAGAATACTTGCATTCCTGGGATAAACCCCATTTGATCATGGTGTATGATCCTTCTAGTGTATTGTTACATTCTGTTGCTAGTATTTTGTTGAGGATATTTGCACGTATATTTATCAGTGATATTGGTCTGTAATTTTCTTTATTTGCGATATCTTTGTCTGCTCTTGGTATCAGGGTGATAGTGGCCTCATAGAATGAATTAGGGAGTATTCCTCCCTCTGCAATTTTTGGAAGAGTTGAGAAGGATAGGTCTTAGCTCTTCTATAAATGTTTGATAGAATTCATCTGTGAAGCCACCTGGTCCTGGGCTTTTTTTGTTGGAAGATTTTAAATTACAGTTTCAATTTCATTACTAGTGATAGGTCTGTTTATATTTTCTAATTCTTCCTGGTTCAGTCTTGGAAAATTGTACCTTTCCAAGAATTTTTCCATTTCTTCATGGTTGTCCAATTTATTGGCATATAGATGTTTGTATTAGTCTCTTATAATCCTTTCTATTTCTGCAGTGTCATTTGTGATTTCTCCTTTTTCATTTCTAATTTTATTGATTTGCATCCTCTGCCTTTTTTTCTTGATGAGCTGGCTAAAGGTTTATCAATTTTGTTTATCTTCTCAATGAACCAGCTTTTAGTTTTATTGATCTTTGCTATTATTGTTTTCATTTCCATTTCATTTATTTCTGCTCTACCCTTTATGATTTTTTTCCTTCTACTGACTTTGGGTTTCCTTTGTTCTTCTTTCTTTAGTTGCTTTAGGTGTAAGGTTAGATTGTCTATTTGAGATTTTTCTTTTTTCTTGAGGTGAGATTGGATTGTTAAAAACTTCCCTCTTAGAACTGCTTTAGCTGCATTCCATAGGTTTTTGGTCATTGTGTTTTCATTGTCATTTGTTTTATGTAATTTTTGATTTCTTCAGTGATCTGTTGGTTATTTAGTAGCACACTGTTTAGCCTCCATGTATTTGTGCTTTTTACAGTTTTATTCCTGTAATTGATTTCTAATCTCATAGCATTGTGGTCAAAAAAAAATGCTTGATAAAATTTCAATTTTCTTAAATTTTCTGAGACTTGATTTGTGAATCAAGATGTCATCTATCCTGTAGAATGTTCCATGTGCACTTGAGAAGAAAGTGTATTCTGCCACTTTCGGGTAGCATGTCCTATATATCAATTAAATCTATCTGGTTTATAATGTCACTTAAAGCTTGTGTTTCTTATTTATTTTCTGTATGGACAATCTGTCCATTGTTGTAAGTGGGGTGTTAAAGTCCCCTACTATTATTGTGTTACTGTCAATTTCCTCTTTTATGGCCGTTAGTATTTGCCTTATGTATTGATGTGCTCCTATGTTGGGTTCATAAACATTTATAATTGTTATGTCTTTTTCTTGGATAGATCCCTTGATCATTATGTAGTGTCTTTCCTTATCTCTTGTAACAGCCTTTATTTTATAGTCTATTTTATCTGATATGAGTATTGCTACTCCAGCTTTCTTTTGATTTCCATTTGCATGGAATATCTTTTTCCATCCTGTCACTTTCAGTCTGTGTGTGTCCCTACATCTGAATTCAGTGTCTTTAGACAGCATACATATGGGTCTTGTTTTGTATCCATTCAGTCAGTCTGTGTCTCTTAGTTGGAGCATTTAATACATTTATATTCAAGGTTATTATTGATTTTTATGTTCCTATTACCATTTTCTTAATTGTTTTGGGTTTGTTTTTGTGGGTTTTTTCCTTCTCTTGTGTTTCCCACCTAGAGAAGTTCCTTTAGCATTTGTTGTAAAGCTGGTTTGGTGCTGAATTCTCTTAGCTTTTGCTTGTCTGTAAAGCTTTTGATTTCTCTGTCGAATCTGAATGAAATCCTTGCTGGGTAGAGTAATCTTGGTTGTAGTTTTTCCCCTTTCATCATTTTAAGTATATCCTGCCACTCCCTTCTGGCCTGCAGAGTTTCAGCTGAAAATCAGCTGATAACCTTATGGGGATTCCTTTGTATGTTATTTTTTGCTTTTCCCTTGCTGCTTTTATTATTTTTTCTTTGAATTTAATTTTTGTTAGTTTGATTATTATGTATCTTGGTGTGTTTCTCCTAGAGTTTATCCTGTTTGGGACTCTACACTTCCTGGAGTTGGGTGAATATTTCCTTTCCCATGTTAAGGAAGTTTTCCACTTTAATGTCTTTGAATATTTTCTCAGACCTTTTCTTTTTCTCTTCTTCCTCTGACACTCCTATAATTCAAATATTGGCGCATTTAATGTTGTCCCAGAGGTCTCTTAGGCTGTCTTCATTTCTTTTCATCCTTTTTACTTTATTCTGTCCCAAGACAGTTATTTCCACCATTCTGTCTTCCAGCTCACGTCATTGTCCTTCTGCCTCAGTTATTCTGTTATTGATATCTTCTAGTGTACTTTTCTTTTCAGTTATTTTGTTGTTCATCTCTGTTTGTTTGTTCTTTAGTTCTTCTACATCTTTGTTAAACATTTCTTGTATTTTCTTGATTCGTGTCTCCATTGTATTTCTAAGATTCTGGATCATCTTTACTATCATTACTCTGTATTCTTTTTCAGGTAGGTTGCATATTTCCTCTTCATATATTTGGTCTTGTAGGTTTTAACCTTGCTCCTTCATCTGTGACATATTTTTTTGTCATCTCTTTTTATTTTTGATGGGTGGGATTGTGATCTTGTCTTACTGGTTTTTTGGCCTGAGGCTTCCTGTACTGGAATTTTTAGGCTGTTGGGTAGAGCTGGGTCTTGCTGCTGAAAAGAGGACTTCCAGGAGACCTCACTCTGATGAATATTTCCTGGGGTCCGAGGTTCTCTGTTAGTCCAGTGGTTTGGACTCTGAGCTCCCACAGCAGGAGCACCAGGCCTGACTCCCATCTCATGAACCAAGATCTCACAAACCACATGAGGTGGCAGGGAAAAAAATGTAGCAGAACAATAACAAAGAGTAAAAAATAAAACAAGATTAGAAAACTAACAGATATATTAGAAAAAAGGAAAAAAATAAAAATATAGATGAAACAACAACCAGAAGGTAAAACAGAACCACAACAGCACAAAAGAGGAGAAAAAAAAATCCAGGAAAAGGCCTTGGTTGTGGGGTTGGGGCTTAGGCATGGTGGTTTTTCACAGAAGTGTAAAACCAAAGGGTGGAATAATATATCATGCATATGTCAAATCAAAAGAATGCTGAACTGGCTATAGTAATATCACATGGAAGAGATTTAAGAACAAGGAATATAACAAAGATGGACTAACAGGAACTGGATTTACCCTCCCCTCTGAGACAAATATACACAAACACAGGGCATACAAAATAATAGTTTCAAGATAGGACATCTGAAACTTAAGGACAGTGATCCATGACTTGCTGGAGAAAAATGAGGTGAGTCCAATGATTTCCTATTCCTTGAGAGAGTTTCCAGGTAGAAACTTTAGGGGGTAGAATTTTCAGAAGTATCTTGCTTCAGTAGTGGATAGTAATCATCCCTAGACTAAAGACAGCACTGCTGGCAAGATTATCTTATTCACCAAACTCTAGCCAGGTTCCTCTGAGCCCCCTTCTTGACTAAGCCTCAACCTTGGCGTCTAAAGGCTTAAACGAAACACTAACATACCTTCTAACAGTCTCAGGCCTAATCCCTTTGGTGACTCTAGACTCTCTTAAAGTGCCTGCCTAAGAAAACTCAATGTTATCAAAAGAATTTACTGCTCCTTCCAACCAACACCTGAAGAGTGTGACCCTATTTTCCAGCCTCTGTGAACAGGTGGGAGTCTAAACTTTAGAAACATCAGTTAGCAAACCCAGAGGAGTTTCACATAGACTGACCCCTCCTTCCATTTTTTTTTTTGTTTGTAATTTTTAACTTCCTTGACTCTGCTGAGGGCCCTTTCACCACCATCACAACCTTTGCCCCCATTCTCCCTTTGAAATGCTCAGTCAACTGTGTACAAATCAAAGCTGATTTCAGTTCACTCTGGACTCCATTCCCTTTTGCAATAGTCTTTTACTGATTGAAGTATATCCTTACCACTTTAACTACTGCTGGCTACATTTATCTTTGACTCTGGTTCAGCCAGACATTGAGCAGAGACCTGAAGGAAGTAAGGAGTAGAGCATGTTGATATCTGGGGATAAGTATTCCAGGCAGAAAGGACAGAGCCAATACACAGGTGGTATATGTCTGGTAGGAGTGAGCCTAGTGTGAGGTTGGAGAAGAGTGATGTTGACGCAGAGTGGGAGAAGTTGAGGTCACTGAAGGGGCTTTGGTTTTAACTGAATGAACTCTGGAGCCACCTGAGGCTTTTAAGTAGAGCAGCAACATCATCTGACTAAATTTTAGAAGAATAACTCTTAACTGATTTGAAAGTAGAACATAATAGAGGATGGAGATTAAAGTAGAGTGAAACAAATTGCAAAAATCCTGAAGAAAGATGATTCCATTTTAGACCAGATGTGTAGAAATAGAGGAGATAAGAAAAGTTCAGATTTTGCATGCTTTTATTAAAGGCAGGTATAGCTAATTGATTGATTAGATGTGACATTTGAGAGAAATCTTAATGTCAAGGATGTTTCCAAGGAATTTACTGGATGAAATAGAAGGATCAAGTTGTCATTTACTGACAAGGGAGACAATTGGAGGGCTTCTTTGAGGGGAAGGTAAAAGAAAACAACAAAAGCTTACTATGAACCTGGTAAGACTGAAACTTCTACTAGACAAAAAAGTGGAGATATTAAATATATAGTTGAAATATATGGCTGGAGTTCAAGAGTAGAGATATGAATCTGAGAATCATCAAATGTATATACATATATGTATGTATACTATAACAGTAAATAAAATAACCAAGGGGGTGAATATAGAAAGAGAAACAAAAAAAAAAAGTTTAGGAACTGAAAGAACTGCATCATCTTAACAGTTAATAGTCAGGGAGATGTGGAAGACTCAGCCAGAGGATTACAGAAAAACTCAGGAAAATCTGAAGGCTTGGAATACAAATGAACTGAATAAAGTATTTTAAAGAAATACTGTGTCATATGCTGCAGCTGTGTCAAGAAAGATGAGGCTTGACAATTCAACAGTAGATTTGGTAAGGTGGAGATCATTGTTAATATAGACAAGAGCATTTTTGGTGGAGTAATAGGACAGAAAGACTAATGTAAGAGGGATTATAAAAAAATGGGAGAAGAGAATGTGTGTAATAAATATAATTGATTATTTCATCTATAAAAAGGAAGAAATAAACACTTCGCATCATAAGTGATCAATTCCCTATAGTGATAATTGTCAATACAAATAAAATATATTTTACATATTATGAGCTTATCAAGTTCATAGATTGCTGACATGTTTCAATACCCAATGACTTGTAGAGGGCCTTGAATTTAATGGATGATCAACTGGACTTTGATACTGATAAATAAAATTTTTAAATATTTGAAGGCATAAGATAAATAATTATGTAATTGTGTGGACTGATACAACTAAACCTTTTCCAAATAAATGGAAGAAATTGCTCCATACACGTAGAGAATGAGCCTCTACTTACATGTTCACAAACAAAACATGAATTGGAGGGGAGCAAAGCATTTAATGAGATAAATTAGGCATACTTTATTGGCATATTTAATTTGAGTCCCATTTGCTGTCTAATATAGTTATATTTTAATCTAAAGAAATGCTAACTTTTAGTCAAAATTATACTAGAAATAAAATAATGAAGTTAACAAGTATTTTTATTGTATAAATTATGTTTCAAAGTTAAAATTAGTTGCATTAGGCATTTTCTGAGTATTAATAATTGAAGTTTAAATGGGATTAATTTTAAAATGTCTTTGGCATCATCTCCAAATTCCCTGTCATTAATTTTCATGTTTTTCAAATTAATGACTTATGCAAGTTTTGGAAACTCATTGGACATAATTGAATCCTATTTGTATGGATACCAAAGCAGGGTGTCCTTGACTCATTTTTTTAAAGTAGATCTTTATTGGAGTATAATTGCTTCACAATACTGTGTTCGTTTCTGTTGTGCAACAAAGTGAATCAGCCATATGCATACATATGTCCCCATATCCCCTCTCTCTTGAGCCTCTCTCCCATCCTCCCTATCCCACCCCTCTAGGTTATTGCAAACACTGAGTTGATCTCCCTGTGCTATGCTGCTGCTTCCCACTAGCTAACTATTTTACATTCGGTAGTGTATATATGTCAAAGCTATTCTCACTTCGCCCCAGCTTCCCCCTCCCACCCCGTATCCTCAAGTCTATTCTCTATGTCCACATCTTTATTCCTGCACTGCAACAAGGTTCATCAGTACCTTTTTTTTTTTTTTAAGATTCCATATATATGTGTTAGCATACGGTATTTGTTTTTCTCTTCTGACTTACTTCACTCTGTATGACAGACTCTAGGTCCATCCACCTCACTACAAATAACTCAGTCTTGTTTCTTTTTATGGCTGAGTAATATTCCATAGTATATATGTGTCACATCTTCTCTATCAATTCATCTGTCGATGGATATTTAGGTTGCTTCCATATCCTGGCTATTGTAAATAGTGCTGCAATGAACTGTGGTACATGTCTCTTCTTGAATTATGTATTTCTCAGGGTATATGTCCAGTAGCTGGAAAGGGTGTGATGAAAAGATAACCCTCCTGCACTATTGGTGAGGATGCAAACTGATACAACCACTGTGGAAAACAATATGGAGGTTCCTTTAAAAATTTGACTCATTTTTGATGACCTATCAACACTGATCGACAGGAAGAAGTAGATAATTAAGTAGAAAATAAAATGCCTGTTTTCTTAGGAAGCACAATGCATGATACGCAAGCTAAAGCACTTAATTTGGGGAGTAATAATTAATTTTTAAATGTTGACTGTTAGTTTTAAATTCAGCTAAATTTTAAATCCTTTAGCGTATATGAATATCAAACACTATGAATCTAAGTAAAAAAGTTTTTCTTGTGCATTTATATTCATTGGCGTCTGAGACACTGAAAGGTTTTTGTCAAAAAGGAATGTTTGCCACCCTTTAAAACATTGTTGAAAAATTAGTTGACAGAGGACGTTTGTTTTAACCTGTTTACTGAATCCACCTCTATAGAGACAGAATGAAATGAAGACTTATCTTTAAAGAATATATTTGCCTGAATTAGTCATAATGTGTTAGAAATCATGTATTTTGTTTGGCAAACACAACACCTCACACCTTCACACTCTTGAAAAATCAATATTCTCAAGGAATACCTTTGTTCTTCCACCAAGAGCTAAATAAAAAGACATACTTCAAACAAAGCAGTGAAATTAGGAAGAGGAACACAAGGATTGACAGATCTACCAAACTAGCCTTTTACTCATCTTGATGTATAGCTCAAAATATACCTTAAAAAGCTCACCTCTAACATGTGCTATTTATTTGACACTCATAGAGTTGAGATTGGAATTAAAGGAACTGTTATATATGAATATACTTTGTTTGATGGACTTCTAATCATTCCTCAAAGTCCAGCTCCAGTATTCTCTCTAGGGTCTCCTTTCTCTCGATGTCCCTAGCACTCTACTTGTACTCATGACACAGCACAGGGCATATCTTATTCATCTACACATGCCCAGTCCTTCTGCACAGGGAGAGAGGTGCTCAATAAATACTGAATGCAAAAACCTCCAACTATAAAAGTGACTGTTTCATTATTCACTCCTTCTGCACAGGGAGGGAGGTGCTCAATAAATACTGAATGCAAAAACCTCCAACTATTAAAGTGACTGTTTCATTCTTCACTCCTTCATCTTCAGCTCCTGGTGTTGTCCTACATTTAATAGGTGCTAAAACAACCTTTATTTATTAAGTGGATAAACTGATAAAAGTTTATAAAAGGCTATAACACACAATGCAAAATTGTCACCACCAATTTATTTACTTATTATAAATTTATTTATTTATATATTTATATTTTTGACTGTGTTAGGTTTTTTGTTGCTATGTGCAGGCTTTCTCTAATTGTGGTGAGGGGGCTACTCTTCATTGCTGCATGAGATTCTCATTGCAGTGACTTCTCTTGTGTGGAGCATGGGCTTTAGGCACACGGGCTTCAGTAGTTGCGGTGCACGGGCTTGAGTAGTTTTGGTTTGTGGGCTCTAGAGCGCAGGCTCAGTAGTCATGGTGCATGGGCTCAGTTGTTCTGCAGCATGTGGGATCTTTCAGGACCAGGGATAGAACCAGGGTCCCCTGCATTGGCACCATACTGCACCACCAGGTAAGTCCCATCACCACCAATTTAAATTCAAGTTTGATGTACTCCAGTGATCTTACCAATTACTCTTTACTATCTCTCATATTTGTCCTCTCCATCTCTGGTTCATTAACTCTCATCTTATATTTCCCTTATCCTTTAAATACATTTACCTGGATATCCTTCTAGCACTACATAGTCAACATGTGCAAAATTGAATTTCAATCTACGTATTTTAATTTTCTTTTCTGTTAAAGAGATCTCAATTCCCTTGTTTATGAGTTCTTTGGCTTTGTCCTTTTCCTCACCTCAACACCTCCTGTTTTTAGCCAAGCCTGATAATGGTATTTCCACACTCTCACTTCTGATTTTTCCAATTATTCCTGGAAATACATGGTTAAGTCCTTATAATCTTTATCTTGGACTTCTATATTAGTTTTCTGTCTGGTTAAGTTTTCCTAGACTACTATGTGAATCTTTTACCTGGTGTCTTTACATTCAATTCCTCCCCTACCCTCTCCCTTTTCAATCTGTCCTATACAATTTTTAAATGTAACACACTCAAATTTTCAATCACGTTCTTGTTTACAAATCAATGGTGTACAATTTGTCAACTCCTTAGGGCTGCAAAGTTATCCATATCTACACTCAACCTAATTTCAATCTTTTTCCTCTCCCCTTTATTATTATTAAAATTATATTCTAGCCAAACTAAACTGAAACTCTCTTCTCAAACATTTACTGTATTTTGCAAATGTTTGCTTTATTCATGCTGTTCCAGAAATAACACTTGTCATCTTTTCTATCTAAACCCTACTCATCCACTAAGATTCATCTCAAATACTACTCCCTATGTGCATGCCAAAGGAGGAACTCAGTTACAGGGTTTCCTGTTAATCATACTCATAATTTTCTATCATCACTGGTCCATGTGAGGCCCCTGTTTTGTTTTATTCAGTTATTTATTCCTTTAACCCCCTCCCTCTGTCACCATTCCTATGCAGCCTTTCAAGAGCAATAATTTAGGGTGTTTAATATGTATCCAAAATTTATGTGTTCTTATCAGACCATCATTATATAAATGGCATTTTACTATGGAATGCATTTTGTCTTTTCTTTTTCACTCAGTATTATGGGTTTTAGAGATCTATCTACATTTCAGTGTGTACAATCTATTCTCTTTTTTCTAACTGCTGCATCTTATTCTACCAATTCACTCTGTATACTGCAGCCCAAGTAAACTTTAAAAATACAAATCTGATTATGCCATTCTGCTGCTTAATATTTTTTGGTAATTTTCTCATTTCACTTAGGATACATATCAAAATTCTTAGCATGTTTATAAGGCCTCAGATGATCTGGGCTGTGTTTAGCTCTTAAGTTCCACTCTTTACCCTTCTCCCCTTTGACTGCATTCCAGCCATACTAAGAACCTCATGCCTGTTATACTTCCCCTTTTACTCTTTGCACATAATGTTCTATCATACTATGGGTATGAGCTTAAATTTTGCTTCCTCAGATAAGTCTTCTAGGACTGGTGAAATAAACCAGGGACCCAAATCTTAAATATTCTTTCATATCAAATGCTTTTTATTACATTTTACACAATCTGTGTGTGTATTTATTTCTGTGTCCAGTCAATTCTTTAGTATCTGTCTTACCCACTATAAGATCAGTTCCATGAAGGCTAGGGCCAGGTGTGTTTGCTCCACAGTCCATCTTGTTTCTGGCCCATGATCCACAAGGAAGCCTTCAAGAAAAAATGTTGAATGAATGGATGACACAGGAAAAGTGACTTGCTCAGCCTCAGGAAACTTATTAAAGTCAGCCTCGGGACAAGAAAGTAGTACTTTTTTTGGTAAACTTATTTTTAAATATTTTCTTATTTATTTATTTATTTATTTATATTGAGGTATCATTGATTTACAATATATTAGTTCTAACTGTACAACATAGTGTTTCAAAATTTTTATAGATTATATTCCTTCAATAGCTATTACAAAATATTTGTTATCTTCCCTATGCTGTATGTTATAACCTGGTAGTGTATTTGTCTTATACATAGTAGTCTGTACTTCTTAATACCTTACCCTTATACTTCTCATCCTACTGAAAACTGCTAGTTTGTTCTCTATATCTGTGTGTCTGAGTCCTTTTTGTTATATTCACTAGTTTGTTCTGTTTTTTGGGGCTCCACATATCAGTGATAACATAGAGTATTTGTCTTTCTCTGTCTGACTTATTTCATTTAGCATAATATCCTCCAAGTGCATCCATGTTTTTACAAATGGCAAAATGTCATTATTTTTTATGGCTAAGTAGTACACCATTGTGTATGTATGTATATATACATATATCACATCTTCTTTGTCCATTCATATGTTGTTGGACACGTTGTCTCCATATCTTGGTTACTGCAAATAAGGCTGCTATAAACATTGAGGTATGTGTATATTTTCGAATTACTGCTTTATTTTCTTCAGATATTTAGCCAGGAGTGGAATTGCTGGATGATATAGAAGTTGTATTTTTGGTTCTCTGAGGAAACTTCACACTGTTTTCCACAGTGGTTTACCAATTTATTACCCTAAAAGAGTGTACTAGGGTTCCCTTTTCTCCACATCCTCACCAACACTTATTTGTTGTCTTTTTGATGATAGCCATTCTGACAGGTGAGAGGAGATATTTCATTGTGGTTTTAATTTGCATTTCTCTGATAATTAGCTATGTTGAACATCTTTTCTTGTGCCTGTTAGCCTTCTGTATATTTTCTATTCAGGTCTTCTGCCCAGTTATTAACTGGGTTGTTTGATTTTTTATACTGAGTTGTATGAGCTGTTTGTATATTTTGGTTATTAACCTCTTATTGGTCACATCATTTACAAATAAATTTTCCCATTCAGTAGGCTTTCTTCTCATTTTGTCCATGGTTTCCTTCACTGTGCAAAACCTTTTAAGTCTAGTTATGTCCCATTTCTTTATTTCTGCTTTTATTTATTTTGCCTTAGGAGAGCAGTCCCCAACCTTTTTACCACCAGGGACTGGTTTCATGGAAGACAATTTTTCCACAGATGGGGGACAGGGTTTTGTTCAGGCGGTACTGAGAGTGATGGTTCAGGCAGTGATGCAAGCAATGGTTCAGGTGGTAATGCGAGTGATGAGGTGTGATGGGTAGTGGCAGATGAAGGTTCCCTCGCTCACCCACCACTCACCTCCTGCTGTGCAGCCCAGTTCCTAATAGGCTGTGGACTTCTACCAGTCCACATCCTAGGGGTTGGGGACTTCTGCCTTAGGAAACAGATCCAAAAAAATATCGCTACAATTTATGTCAGAGAGTGTTCTGCCAATGTTTTATTCTAGGAGTTTCAAGGTTTCAGGTCTTACATTTAGGTCTTTAATGCATTTTGAATTTACTGTTTTATTTGGTATGAGAAAATGTTCTAATTTCACTGATTTACATGTAATTGTTCAGTTTTCCCAGCACTACTTATTGAAGGCATGGTGTTTTCCCCTTTATATAATGTTGTCTCCTATTTTTAGATTAACTGACCATAAGTTTTTATGCTATTTCTGGGCTCTTTTCTGTTTCAGTGATCTCTGTGTTTGTTTTTATGCCAGTACTATGCTGTTTCAATAACTATAGCTTAGTATTATAGTCTAAGCCAGGCAGCATGATACCTCCAGCTTTATTTATTTCTCAAGATTGCTTTGGATATTTGGGATACTTTCTGAGTCCATACAAATTTTAGTATTATTTGCTCTTGTCTGTGAAATATGTCATGAATATTTTCATAAGGAGTTCATTGAATCTTTAGATTGCCTTGAGTAGTATGGTCATTTTAACAATATTAATTCTTCCAGGGCATGAACATGATATATTTGTCAATTTTTTTGTGTAATCTTGTTTCTTTCATCAGTGTTATAGTTTTCTGAGTACAGGTCTTTTATCTCTTTAGGTAGGTTTATTCCTAAGTATTCTATTCGTTTTGATGTGATGGTAAAAGAGATATTTTCCTTAATTTATTTTTCTAATAGTTCATTGTTAGTGTATAGAAATGCAACAGATTTCTGTAAATTAATTTTGTATTCTGCAACTTTGCCAAATTCATTGGTGAGCTCTCAGTTTTCTGGTGTCATCTTTCAGATTTTCTTTTTTTTTTTTTAACATCTTTATTGGAGTATAATTGCTCTACAATTGTGTGTTAGTTTCTGCTCTATAACAAAGTGAATCAGCTATACACATACACACGTTCCCATATCTCTTCCCTCTTGCATCTCCCTTCCTCCGACCTTCCCTATCCCACCCCTCTAGGCAGTCAAAAACTATTGAGCTGATCTCCGTGTGCTATGTGGCTGCTTCTCAGTAGCTATCTATTTTATATTTGGTAGTGTATATATGTCCATGCCATTATCTCACTTTGTCACAGCTTACCCTTCCCCCTCCCCATATCCTCAACTCCATTCTCTAGTAAGTCTGTGTCTTTATTTCTGTCTTACCCCTAGGTTCTTCATGACATTTTTTTCCCCTTAGATTTCATATATATGTGTTAGCATACGGTATTTGTTTTTCTCTTTCTGACTTACTTCACTCTGTATGACAGACTTTAGGTTCATCCACCTCACTACAAATATCTCAATTTTGTTTCTTTTTATGGCTGAGTAATATTCTATTGTATATATGTGCCACAGCTTCTTTATCCATTCATCTGTTGATGGACACTTAGGTTGCTTCCATGTCCTGGCTATTGTAAATAGAGCTGCAATGAACATTTTGGTACATGACTCTTTTTGAATTATGGTTTTCTCAGGGTATATGCCCAGTAGTGGGATTGCTGGGTCATATGGTAGTTCTATTTTTGTTTTTTTAAGGAACCTCCATACTGTTCTCCATAGTGGCTGTATCAATTTAAATTCCTACCAACAGTGGAAGAGGGTTCCCTTTTCTCCACATCCTCTCCAGCATTAGTTTTTCTAGATTGTTTGATGATGGCCATTCTGACTGGTGTGGGATGATATCTCATTGTTGTTTTAACTTGCATTTCTCTAATGATTAATGATGTTGAGCATTCTTTCATGTGTTTGTTGTCAATCTGTATATCTTCTTTGGAGAAATGTCTATTTCAGTCTTCTGCCTATGTTTGGATTGGGTTGTTTGTCTTTTTGTTATTGAGCTGCATGAGCTGCTTGTAAATCTTAGAGATTAATCCTTTGTCAGTTGCTTCATTTGCAACTATTTTCTCCCATTCTGAGGGTTGTCTTTTGGTCTTGTTTATGGTTTCCTTTGCTGTGCAGAAACTTTTAAGTTTCATTAGGTCCCATTGGTTTATTTTTGGTTTTATTTCCATTTCTCTAGGAGGGTGGTTAAAAAGGATCTTGTTGTGATTTATGTCATACAGTGTTCTGCCTATGTTTTCCTCTAAGAGTTTGATAGTTTCTGGCCTTACATTTCGATCTTTAATCCATTTTGAGGTTTTTTTTTTTGTGTGTGTGTATGGTGTTAGGCAGTGTTCTAATCTCATACTTTTACATGTAGCTGTCCAGTTTTCCCAGCATCACTTATTGAAGAGGCTGTCTTTCCTCCATTGTATATTCCTGCCTCCTTTATCAAAGATAAGGTGACCATATGTGCATAGGTTTATCTCTGGGCTTTCTATCCTGTTCCATTGATCCATATTTCTGTTTTTGTGCCAGTACCATACTGTCTTGATTACTGTAGCTTTGTAGTATAGACTGAAGTCAAGAAGCCTGATTCCTCCAGCTCCATTTTCCTTTCTCAAGTTTACTTTGGCTATTTGGGGTCTTTTGTGTTTCTATACAAATTGTGAAAATTTTTGTTCTAGTTCTGTGAAAAATGCCAGTGGTAGTTTGATAAGGATTGCATTGAATCTGTATATTGCTTTGGGTAGTAGCGTCACTTTCACAATGTTGATTCTTCCAATCCAAGAACATGGTATATCTCTCCATCTATTTGTATCATCTTTAATTTATTTCATCAGTGTCTTATAATTTTCTGCATACAGGTTTTTTGTCTCCTTAGGTAGGTTTATTCCTAGATACTTTATTCTTTTTGTTGCAATGTAAACTATGTATAATAATATTCCATCTGCAAACAGTGACTTTTATACTTCTTCCTTTCCAATTTGGATTCCTTTTATTCCTTTTTCTTGCCTGGTTTCTGTGGCTAGTAATTCCAGTACTATGTTAAATAAGAGTGGCAAGAGTGGGCATTATTGTCTTGTTCTTAATCTTGAAGGAAATGCTTTCAGCTTTTAACCATTGAGTATGATGTTTTCTCTGTGTTTGTCATATATGCCCTTTATTATGTTGAGGTAGGTTCTCTCTATGCCCACTTTCTGGAGAGTTTTTATCATAAATGTTTGTTGAAAGCTTTTTCTGCAGCTATTTAGAATATCATATGGTTTTTATCCTTCAGTTTGTTGATATGGTTTATCATATTTATTGATTGGCATATATTGAAGAATCCTTGCATGCCTGGGAGAAACCCCACTTGATCATGGTATATGATCCTTTTAATGTGCTGTTGGATTCTGTTTGCTAATATTTTGTTGAGGGTTTTTGCATCTATGTTCATCAGTGATATTGGTCCGTAGTTTTTTTTGTGTGTGTGACATCTTTGTCTGGTTTTGGTATCAGGGTGATGGTGGCCTCGTAGAATGAGTTTGGGAGTGTTCTTCCCTCTGCTATATTTTAGAAGAGTTTAAGAAGAATACGTGTTATCTCTTCTCTAAATATTTGATAGAATTCGCCTGTGAAGCCATCTGGTCTTGGGCTTTTGTTTGTCGGAATATATTTAATTACAGTTTCAATTTCAGTGCTTGTGATTTGTCTGTTCATATTTTCTAGTTTTTCCTGGTTCAGTCTTGGAAGTTTGTAGTTTTCTAAGAATTTGTCCATTTCTTCCAGGTTGTCCATTGTATTGGCATATAGCTGTAGTAATATTACTACAGCTATATTGGCATATAGCTGTAGTAATCTTTCATGATCTTTTGAATTTATGCAGAGTCAGTTTTTACTTCTCGTTTTTCATTTATAATCTTGTTGATTTTGCGTCTTCTCACTTATTTTCATAATGAGTCTGGCTAATGGTTTATCAATTTTATGTTCTCTAAGAACCAGCTTTTAGTTTTATTGATCTTTGTTATTGTTTCCTTCATTTATTTTTCATTTCTTTCTCATCTGATCTTTATGATTTATTTCCTTCTTCTCAGTTTGGAAGTTTTTTAAGTCTCCTTTTATTTATTTATTTATTTTTTAAAACATGATACCTGTCCATTTATTTAGGACATTGTTTGGGGTTCTTTTGTTCTTCTTTCTCTAATTGCTTTAGGTGTAAGGTTAAGTTGGTTATTTGAGATTTTTCTTGTTTCTTCAGGTAGCATTTTATTGCTATAAAGTTCCCCCTTAGAACTGCTTTTGGTGCCTCCCATAGGATTTGGGTCATCGTGTTTTCACTGCCATTTGTTTCTAGGCATTTTTTGATTTCCTCTTGGTTATTTAGTAGCATATTGTTTAGCATCCATGTGTTTGTATTTTTACAATTGTTTTCCTGTAATTGTTATTTAGTCTCATTGTGTAGTGGTCGGAAAAGATACTTCATATGATTTCAACTTTCTTATATTTTCCCAGGCTTGATTTGTGACCCAAGATATGATCTATCCTGGAGAATGTTCCATGAGCACTTGTGAAGAACATGGTTTTTTTTATTTTTAATAGAATGTCTTAAAAATATAAATTAAGTCTATCTAGTCTAATGTGTCTTTTAAAGCTTGTATTTCCTTATTTAGTTTCATTATGGATGATCTGTCCATTGGTGAAAGTGGGGTGTTAATGTCCCCTTCTATTATTGTGTTATTGTCAATTTCCTGTTTTACGGCTGTTAGCCTTTGCCTTATGTATTGAGGTGCTCCTATGTTGGGTGCATAAATTTTTACAATTATTATATCTTCTTCTTGGTTTGATGCCTTGATCGTTATGTAGTGTCCTTCTTTGTCTCTTGTAATAGTATTTAATTTAATGCCTATTTTGTTGATATGAGTGTTGCTACTCCAGCTTTTTTGGATTTCCATTTGCATGGAATATCATTTTCATCCACTCACTTTCAGTCTGTATGTGTCCCTAGGTCTGAAGTGGGTCTCTTTTAGACAGCATATATATGGGTCTTGTTTATATATCCATTTAGCCAGTCTGTGTATTTTGGTTGGCACATTTAATCCATTTACACTAAGGTTGTTATCGATATGTTACTATTACCATTTTCTTAATTGTTTTGGGTTTGTTTTTGTAGGTCTTTTCCTTCTCTTGTATTTCCTGCCTAGAGAAGTTCCTTTTGCACTTGTTGTAAAACTGGTTTAGTGGTGCTGAATTTTCTTAGCTTTTGCTTGTCTGTAAAGGTTTTAATTTCTCTGTCAAACCTGAATGAGATCCTTGCTGGGTAGAGTAAATTTGGTTGTAGTTTTTTTCCCTTTCATCACTTTAATTATGTCCTGCTACTCCCTTCTGGCTAGCAGAGTTTCTGCTGAAAGATCAGCTGTTAACCTTATGGGGATTCCCTTTTATATTTTTGTTGCTTTTCCCTTGCTGCTTTTAATATTTTTTCTTTGTATTTAATTTTTGATACTTTGATTAATAAGTGTCTTGGCATATTTCTCCTTGGACTTATCCTGTTTGGGACTCTTTGTATTTCCTGGACTTGATTGACTATTTCCTTTCCCATATTAAGGAAGTTTTCAATTATAATCTCTTCAAATATTTCCTCAGAATCTTCCTTTTTCTCTTCTTCTTCTGGTACCATTATAATTCGAATGTTGCTGTGTTTAATGTTGTTCCAGATCTCTGAGACTGTCCTCAATTTTTTTCATTCTTTTTTTTTTTATTCTGCTCTGTGGTAGTTATTTATACTATTTTGTCTTCCAGGTCACTTATCTGTTCTTCTGCCTCAATTATTTGGCTATTGATTCCTTCTAGGGAATTTTTAACTTTATTTATTGTTTTACTCATCCTTATTTGTTTGCTCTTTAGTTCTTCTAGGTCCTTGTTAAATGTTTCTTGTATTTTCTCCCTCTATTTCCTGGATTTTGGATCATCTTCAGTATTATTACTCTTAATTCTTTTTCAGGTACACTGCCTATTTCATTTTTATTTGTTTGTTTTAGTGGTTTTTCCCTTGCTCCCTCATCTGCTGCATATTTCCCTGTTTTTTCATTTTGTTTAACTTACTGTGTTTTGGGTCTCATTTTCCCAGGCTTCACGTTTGTAGTTCCCGTTATTTTCGGTGTCTGCCCCCAGTGGGTGAGTTTGGTTCAATTGCTTGTGTAGGCTTCCATGTGGAGTGGACTGGTGCCTGTGTTCCTGTTGGTGGGGCTGTATCTTGTCCTTCTTGTGGTCAGGGCCACATCCAGCAGTGTGATTTTGTGTGTCTGTAACTTACTATGACTTTAGTCAGCCTCTCTGCTAATAGGTGGGGTTGTGTTCCTGTCTTGATTGTTTTTTGGCATGGGACATAAAGCACTGGAGCTTGCTGGCCTTTCAGTGGAGTTGGGTCTTAGCATTGAGACAATGATCTTTGGAGAGCTCTCGCTGATTGATATTATGTGGAACTGGGAGGTTTCTTGTGGTCCAATGTCCTGGACTCGGCCCTCCCACCTTGGAGACTCAGGTGCAACACCTAGATGGAGCACCAAGATCTTTTCTTCAGCCACACAGCTCAGAAGAAAAAGAAGAGAGGGGGAAAAAAAGACTACAACAACAAAAAGAAAAAAGAGAAAAGAAAACGAACAGACAGGACTCTAAAACAAATTGTTAAAGCAAACCTTTACAGAGAAAATCACACAAAGAAGCATATATATACACACTCACAAAAAGAGAAAAAAAGGGGAAAGAAATTTAAAAAATGGAAGAAAGCACCAAACCAATAAACAAATCCACCAATGATAATAAGCTCTAAATACTAAACTAAGATAAACATAAAACCAGAGACAAATTAGAAACAGAAAGCAAATTCCAAGTGTACAGTTGCTTCCAAAGTTCAGCACCTCAATTTTGGGAACATTTGTTCTCTATTCAGGTATTCTTCAGATGAAGGGTTTATAAAATTGATTGTGGGGATTTAATCTGCTGCTCCTGAGGCTGCACAGAGAAATTTTCTTTTCGCATCTTTTTTTGCACACAGCTCCTGCGTTTCAGCTTTGGCTTTTTCCCCACTTTGTGTGTAGGATGCCCTCAGGAATATGTTCCCTGCCCTGACAGGAGGGGCTTAAAGCAGTGACTGATTAGGGCTCTCTTGCTCACTCAGGCCTGAGGGAGTGAGGTGTGTAGTAGTCATAATTGGAATGCAGGTGAAGCCTGAGGCGACAGAGGCAGGAGTGACATTGTAACAGCCTGAAGCACGCTGTGTGTTCTCCTGGGGAAGTTGTCCCTGGATCTCAGGACCCTGTGTCATGTTACACAGGTTCCCAGGGTTGTATGGATAGTGACCTGCACTTGCACACAGGATTCTTGGTGTCAGAGGCAGCCCATCTCTGGGGTTGAAGCTGATAGCCGCAGCTTGTTCCCCTCTCTGGAGCTCACTTAGGCAGTGCTCTGCTTTCTGTGAGCACATGGGGAAGGAATTCCCTCTATTCACACACCCCAAAACAAAGGTCTCTTTTCTCTCCGGCAGGACCAGACTTTTTCCTGGACACCCTCCTGTCTAGCTGTGTCACACTAGCCCCTTCAGGCTGTCTTCATGCATCAAGTCCTTGTCCTCTCCCTGAGGTCTGACCTCTGAAGCCCGAGCCTCAGCTCCCAGCCCCTACTCGCCCTGGCATGTTAGCAGACAAGCCTCTCAGGCTGCTGAGGACTGGTCAGCACTGATCCTCTGCATGGGAGGATCTCCACTTCTCCTGTACAAATCTCTCCGCTTTGCCCTCTGCATCCCTGTTGCTGTGTTCTCCTTTGTGGCTCTGAAGCTTCCCCTCTACCCCCTGTCCCCACAAGCAAAGGGGCTCCCTAGTGTGTGGAAACTCTTCCACTTTCACAGTTCCCTCCCAGAGGTGCGGATCCCATCCCTATTCTTTTGTCTCTGTTTGTTCTTTTTTATTTTGCTCTATCCAGGTATGTAGGGATTTTCTTGCCTTCTGGGAAGTCTGAGGTCTTCTACCAGCATTCAGTAGGTGTTCTGTAGGAGTTGTTCCACATGTAGATGTATTTTTGATGTATTTAGGGGGAGGGAGGTGATCTCCACATCTTACTCCTCCACCATCTTGAAGGTCTCCCCTGTAGTCTTAGTTTTAAAGTCTATGTTGTCTGATACATGTATTGCTACACTGACTTTCTTTTGATTTCCATTTGCATGGAAGACCTTTTTTTATTTCCTCATTTTCAGTATGTGTGTGTCTTTAGATCTGAAGTGAATCTCTTGTAGGCAACATATATGCAGCCCTTGTTTTTATTTCCATTCAGCCATTCTATGTCTTTCAATTGGAGAATTTAGTCCATTTACACTTAATTTAATGATTGATATGTATGTTTTTATTGACATTTTGTTAATTTTTTGGCATTGTTTTTGTTGTTCTTTTTTGTTCCTTTCTTCTTTTGTTCTCTTCTCTTGTGATTTGATCACTATCTTTAGTGTTATGCTTGGATCCCTTTTTTTTGTGTGTGTGTATATATATTATAGATTTTTGGTTTGTGATTACCATGAGCCATATATATATATATATATATATATATATATATATATATATATATATATGCTTGTTTTAACTTGCTAATCTCTTAATTTTGAACATATTTTAACAACCCCACATTTTTCTCTCCTCCCCTCATGATTTTTTTTTTGACATCATATTTTAAGTATTTTACATCTATTTGCTTATTTTATCCCTTAACTGCTTATTGTTGATATAGGTGATTTTCCTAATTTGTATTTTAACTTTCCTACTAGCTTTGTACATGGTTAATTTACTAACTTCACTGTATATTTGCCTTTACTAATGTGTGTTTGTTTTTAAGAGTAGACACTTTATTTTAACATTGCTTTAGATTTAAAGAAAAATTGCAAACATAATACAGAGAGGTAACATATACTCATACACAGTTTCCCCTATTATTAAGTTCTTGTACATAGGATGGTACATTTGTCACAATTAATGAATCAATACTGGCACATTATTATTAACCAAAGTACATATCTCATTCAGATTTCCTTAGTTTTTACCTAATATTCTTTTACTATTCTAGGAACCCATCCAGGTTACCACAGTACATTTATTTGTCATGTCTCCTTATACTCTTCTTGGCTGTGATATTTTCCTGAACTTTCCTTACCTTTGAGGAGTACTGGTACAGTATTTTTTTGAGGAGTACTGGTCAGGTATTTTGTAGAATGTTCCTCAATTGAGATTTGTCTGATATTTTTCTCATGATTAAACTGGGGTTATGTGTTTTAGGGAGGAAGGACACAGAGGTAAAGTCTCATTCTCATCACACCATATGAAAGGTACATATTATCAACATGACTTACCATGTTGATGTTGATCTTGATCACCTGGCTAAGGTAGTATTTTTCAGATTTCTCCACTGTAAAATTGCTTGTTTGTGACCCTTTCCATACTGTACTCTTTGGAAGGCTGTCACTATGCTTAGCCCACACTAAGGAGTGGGTACTCATGCTCTACCTCCATGAGGGTGGAATATACACATAAATTATTTAGAATTACTACTGTGTTTTTGTTTTTTCGTTTTTTTTTTTTTTTTGCAGTACGCGGATCTCTCACTGTTGTGGCCTCTCCCATTGAGGAGCACAGGCTCCGGACATGCAGGCTCAGTGGCCATGGCTCATGGGCCCAGCCACTCCATGGCATGTGGGATCTTTCTGGACCGGGGCACGAACCTGTGTCCCCTGCATCGGCAGGCAGACTCTCAACCACTGCGTCACCAGGGAAACCCAATGTGTTTTTAATTTCATAATTTTCATATTTCTAGTTGTAGCCTCATATTTTGCTTAAATAAGTCCCTTTAACATTTCTTTTAAAAGTGGTTTGATGGTTTTGAACTCTTTTAGCTTTTGGTTGTCTGTAAAACTTTTGATCTCTTCATCAAATCTGAATGAGAGCCTTGCAAAGCCAGTGTTCTTGCTGGTAGGTTTTTGCCTTTCATCACTCTAAATATATCACACCACTCACTTCTGGTCTGCAAAATTTCTCCTGAAAAGTTAGCTGATAGCCTTATGGGAATTCTTTTATGTAACTTGCTGCTTTAAACTTGCTATTTTTAATGTTACCTCTTTGTCTTTAACTTTGGCCATTTTAATTACAATGTGTCTTGATGTGGTAATCTTTTTGTTGATTCTGTTTGGGATACCTTTTGCTTCCTGGACTTGGATGTTTGTTTCCTTTCCCAGGTTATGGAAGTTTTCAGCTATTATATCTTTAGGTATGCTCTCTGTCCCTTTCTCTCTTCTCATCCTGGGGCCCCTATAATACTAGATGTTGTCTCAGAGGTCTCTTAATCTGTTCTCATTTCTTCTCATTCTATTTTTCTGTTCAGCTTCAGTAATTTCTACTCCTGTATCTTCCAGTTCACTGATCTGTTCTTCTGCATCATTTAGTGTACTCTTGATTCCTTCTAGTGGATTTTTCATTGCAGTATTACATTCTTCATCTCCGTTTGGTTGTTCTTTATAGTTTCTAACCCTTGTTAAAAACTTCTTACTTCTCCCTCTGTTCATCCATTCTTCTCCCTGCTTCTTTTGTCATTTTAATAATCATTAACTTGAACTCTTTCTCGGGTAGATTGCCTATCTCCACTTTACTTAATTTATCTGGGTTTTTAACTTGTCCTTTTACTTAGAACATGTTCCTTTGTTCCCTTATTTTGCCTAACTTCTGGCTTTTATTTCTGTGTATCTTGTACATTGGTTACATTTGCTGACTTGGAGAAGTGGCCTTCTGTAAGAGATGTCCTGTGTGTCTCAATAGCACACTCTGCTTGGGTCACCAGATCTATATGCTCTAGGTATGCTTCCTATGTTGGCTGCAGGGTGCTTCTGTTGAGGCAGGTTGAAGTTTTACTGTGGATGGTCTGGTAGACATGCCTGCCCCTAGTCCAGTTGATTGCCCAGACCTACCTCATGTGAATGCTGCCAGCCACTGGTTGATGGAACCTTTCACAATGTGGCTGCCTATTGAATTCTGGGAGGTCCTGAAGATAGTGCTGGCTCATTGGTGGGTGGAGTCAAGGTCAAGAGATTAGGTCCCAGGACTTGTGCTGACCTGCTTGTAGAAAGATTGGGTCCTGTCACAGCAGACTGAAGGACTATGGTTATCTTAAGACTGGTGTCTGCACACTGGTGAATGAGGCTATTTCCATGTCTAGAGCAGACTCACTGGTGGGTGGGGCTGCAGGCCAGGGCATTCTGGGGCTGGTACCTGCCCACTGGTAAGCAGAGCTTGATCTCTAGGTCTCTAGCTGCAAGACCCTGGTGTCTCAGGTCTAATGCCTGTGCATTAGTGTGTGGGGTCAGATCCTGAGTCCTCTGATAAGTATAGCTGTGTCCAGGGGTGGCTGTGGGCTCAGGGGGTCTTAAGGCAACCTATCTGCTGGTTGACAGGGCTGTATCCTTGACCAGTTAGTTAACTGGCCTGAGGCTGCCCAGTACTTGTGTGTACGGGCTGGTGGGCAGGTGCAGAGCTGGGTCCTAGGCTTATAAGCTAGAGGGAGGATTCCTAAATGGTGTTTGTCAGTGTCCATGTGGTAGAATTAGCTACCAAAAATGGCTGCTACAGTGTCTAATGTCCCCAGGGTGAGCTCCAATTGCCTCCCACCCCTCTACGAGGCTCTCCAAGATCAACAGGTAGGTCTGACCCAGGTTCCTTTCAAATTACTGCTTCTGCCCTGGGTCACAAAGCATGTGAGATTTTGCATGAACCCTGTAAGAGTGGAGTCTCTATTTCCCACATCAGTCTGAGTCTCCTAAACGTAAATCCCACTGGCCTACAAAGACAAATATTCTGGGGGCTCATCTTCCCAATACAGGAACCCCAGTCTTGGGAGCCCAATGTGGGGCTCAGACTCCTTTCTCCCTAGGGAGTACCTCTGCAATTCTAATTTTTCTGCCTTTTGTGGGTCACCCATCTGGGGGTATGACTCTTGACTATACCACAACTCCACCTCTCCTACCCATCTTGTTGTAGTTCCTTCTTTATAATTTTAGTTATAGAATATCTTTTCTGATAGGTTTCAGTCTTTTTCTTCAATAGTTATTATGTAAATAATTGTAATTTTGTGGCTGTGAGAGGTGAGCTCAGAGTCTTTCTACTCTGTCATCTTCTATTTATGTACCAACAATGTCTTTTATGACCTACTCTCAGAAGTCAAACTCCATAATTCCTGCCACACTCTATACTTTAGAGAAGTCAAATTTGATGTTTTTTTAATTTAGTGCCATGGTGTATTTATATGTCTGTTTCCAGCTCAATTCCTCACACACAGTATGTGCTCCATAAATCCTGCAGGAAGGCATATAAATATCAAAAAATGGAACTGCTGATTATATGACTTTATATTTACAACAAAGGACTACTATAATGCTAAATCTGCAAATCTTAGAATTTAGTGATGAAAAAATAATCATCTCTGCTATTTTCTTGTATTTATAAGCAGACACTACATTTTCTATAAGTTTTTATCAGGTTGGAACTACCTTCTTTGCTGTCATAAGGTCAGAGCTACATTTAGAAGGTGTTACCAGGAGACTCAGACTCAAAAAATACCTGTTAAAATCCGTAGGAAGTTAAGTTTCAAACCAAGACTGAATAGAGGAAATCAATCTATGAATTTTCAATTTGTGCTCATTTTAATAAAGGAAAAAGACTAATGTACTCTCTGCTTAAAAGAGGATGGATGGATTCAAGTTTCTAAGGATATTTCCTTTACTTCAGGAGAAGAGTGATAATGAACTGTCAATTTCCCCAACTTGGTTTTCTGCCTGGGCAGGTTTTATCAATGGGCCTGTCACAATGCTGAAATTGGATGTTCTTGCTATGTTGTTTAATAAATCTAATATCTTGAAGTCTTGCAGTATTAGCCAAATAAAAACTCTTAAAGAAGATCCCATATAATATTTTTTTCTTGTTTAATTTTTAGCAGTATCAGTGAAATTGCCATGTCTTTCACAAGTGTCATATTTATATTACTTATTGAATCCAGGACTTGAAAACAAGAAATGATATTTTTTTCTGTTATCCTCAAAAAGTTAAATTATTTGGAAAGTAGTACTATTTTAACTTTTGGCAGTGCTAATAGGTAAGTAAATAGAAAATATAGCCCCTATTGTGTGAGTGTGAGTGAGTGTGACTGTGGGTGGTGGGTTAAAGAGTCTCTTGTCTCACTAGGCTGTCTCAGCATCTGATGGTCTGCCATCTGAGACTTACTTTTTGGCTTACACTATTACGTTTAAGACTCTCTCATTTGCAA
Source organism: Delphinus delphis (assembly GCF_949987515.2). Taxonomy (NCBI): domain Eukaryota; kingdom Metazoa; phylum Chordata; class Mammalia; order Artiodactyla; family Delphinidae; genus Delphinus; species Delphinus delphis. The sequence goes on along the minus strand of NC_082690.1, from coordinate 29,943,568 downwards.
AGCTCTACCTAATTTTCAGTTTATCCATTCATTAATTATTTCATCATCACACCATAACTATGATATAGCAATATAAATTATTCATACCCAATAATAAGGAAGGAAACTGAAACTCAACAAGATTAAATTATTTGTCAAAGGATTCAAGCAAACACTCAGGCTTTCTGACTACAGTATTTCACCAGTATCACAAAATGATAATGATTATTTACTATAAGCTATTTGGGGCTATTATGAGTCAATTTTCATCATCTAAACTCTTCTTCTTTCCCTATAATCCTTCAGTGGACAAACCGTTGCTTACCTTGTCTCAGAAATGCCCACTTCACCAGGAGATGACTTTTTCCAACGAAATTTATTTCTATCTGGTGACATCATAACCTCTCAGTGCTCTTGGAAGATCCCATTGTTGAATTCCAAAGCTTTTCACAGTCTACCTGTTGGGATTCATAAAAATGAAATAATCAAGCCTTAGGAAAGACAAGAATGAAATTAAGGAAGGCAAAAGGATATGCTGAGCCTTTGACTCTGTCCTTAAGATCATTTCAAAAAAGAGTCCTGGGATAAAGTTGCAGCTATGGATATGAAGCAGGTCTTCAAAGTTGTGACACTAAGGACTAAAGCCAGGGAGAAAAGGACTAAAGCCAGGTCGTTTGCATTAGTCAAAACTCTTTGGTCACATATGAAAACACCCAATACAGCAGTTTAAGACAAAACAGGAAGCATTAGACCATGTGACAAAATGGAAGAACAGAGTGTAATAGGGTAGATGGAAGTTAAGGTTAGGGACAGCTGTAACCAGGGACTTAAACTATACTGTCCACTTCTTATTTTTACTTTTCTCTGTGCAGATTCTTCTTTCTCTACTGCAACGTAATAGTGATGTGGAGGATAGGGTCTTTGAAAATAGACCTCAGTCTTATACTCAGTGTTCTTTATCCACAGACTAAAGTTGAAAAGAATGATCTTTCCCTACTTGGATTTAGAAGTTTTTAGGAGATAACACTAATAGACTTTGGGTTATATACCAACTTCTCTACCAATCAACATGTATGGGTATAATGAGTTTTATGATAGCTCAGTTTGGGTCATGTGCCCATAACTGTAGCCAGGAAAGAAGGTTTGGCTGCCAGAAGAAAGAGAAATGGTACATTTATTGCATTTTAGATCAGGAGTAGATCATGGAGAGTTTGATATGCCCTGCCAAAGAATTTGGAGTTTATCATATATGCATAGTTTATTCATTCGCAGATTTAAAAGTAAGAAAAACATAATAAGTTTTGCATTTTGAAAAGACAATTCTGGTATCAATGTAAGGGATAAAATAGAGATTATTCCCTAGATTTATTGAAGTATAATTTTTCAAGGTTTATTGAAATATGATTGATATATGGCATTGTGTAATTTTGAGGTGTACAGTGTGATTATTCAGTATATGTATATATTATGAAATACCACAATAAGTTTAGTTAACACATCCATCACTTCACAGAGTTACCTTTGTGTCTGTGTGTGTGGTGAAAACATTTAAGATCTACTTTTTATCAACTTCAAGTATAACATACAGTGTTGTTAACTATAGTGACAATGCTATACATCAGATCTCCAGAACTTATTCATCTTCTGACTGGAAGTTTGTATCCTTTGACTAATATCTCTCCATTTCCCCCACACCATAGCCCCTGGCAACCACCAATCTGTTCTTTCTTTCTATGAGTTTGTTTTTTTTTTATTCCAAATATAGGTGAGATCTAACAGTATTTGTCTTTCTCTGTGTGACTAATTTCACTTAGTAAGGTCCATGCCCTTAAGATTCATTCATATTTTCATAAATGGCAGGCTTTTCTTCTCTTTAATAGTTGAGTACCATTCTATTGTATATGTGTGTATATACACACACACACACACACACACACACACACACACACACACCTTCTTTATCCATTCATCTGTCAATGGACACATGTTGTTCCCATTTCTTAGCTATTGTGAATAATACTGCAATGAATATGAGGGTGCAGGTATATCTTGAAGATATATATATATCTTCAAGATTGCAATTTCATTTCCTTCAGATATATACTCAGAAGCTGGTTTGCTGGATCCTATTGTAGTTCTGTTTTTATTTTTTTGAGGAACCTCTGTACTCTTTTCCACAGTGGCTATTCCAATTTACATTCCCACAAACAGTGCACAAGTGTTCCTATTTATCCACATCCTCCCCAATGCTCATTGTCTCTTTGATGATAGCCATTCTAACAGGTATACGATGATATTTCATTGTGGTTCTGATTTGCATGAAATAGAGATTTTTAAAAATACAAGCGATAGGTGTTGTAGGAGACTATTCTACTATATAGCTAAGATTCAATGATGGTCATAAGGAAGGCAGTAGCAATGGATGTAGAGAGGTAGGGCCAGGCTTGAGAAATGGTGTGAAGATAGAATCTATAAGATTGTGAGGGCTTGGGAGTGGAGAGTGGGAGAATATTTCTATATTTCTAACTTGTATGATTGCATAAATGATGGTATGATCCACAATGTATATAAAACATAAGGAAAAGCAGATTTGGTGTCATTTTTTAAATAAATTTATTATAAGATCTGTCCAGTTTTCATCCCTGGATTATTGGGCAGTGACTACAAGCTTTGCTATCTAGAGAAAGAATGATTATCCTTTGTCTGCTGTAATTGAGCTGTTGAGCAGGTGATATGTGGTCAAAGTGTAGGTAAAGACCTTTTAGAAGTGACTGTAATCACAGTCAACAAGGAGAATGCTTTGACAAATGGCCTTTGTTCTCATCACTCACTGAAGCTCAAATCTGTATCTTCCACGGTGCTTTTGTGCATAAAGGTGCTAGTTCTTCAAATAGTACACCTTTTTCCTTTTTACCTATTTGCATGTGTATGCATAGGTGTGTATGCATTGCAAATGACTGCACACTACTTTTAAAATCATCTACAAATTTTAGAGTGAAGAATAACAAGGATGAACATGGCACATGTGTCTATAAGGACCTCAATAAAGAGCTTAGAGATTGTCCATTATCACACATTTGAGATCCTGAAATGGTCTCATATCTGATTAATATCTTTCTATGTGGATTTGTTTTCTCATAAAGTTCTCCCATCATGCTGCCATAGAATCTTTAATAATCACTCAAGCTCAGCACATGTATGATGATATTACCTTGACTTTGCTAAAAAGCTTCTCATTCTTTATTGGATCTCAGTGCCTCAAGCTATAGAATGCATTCTTTCTGTGCTTATACCCACAAATAATGTAAAGAATGTTAGCACATCCTTAGTAATCATTTTGACAAGCTATCCAATGTGATCTTTTAAGATTCCATCATTAAGTAGTAGTCTCAGTTCTTTTTATCAGGAGGATTTGTATTTCTAAATATTTTTCTCTCTCTTCTAGAGCAGGGCTTGGGAATCTTTGGCCTGCAGGCTGGTTATCGATTTTTTTGTATTAATACAGTTTTATTGGAAAATGGTCATTCCCATTTGCTTATGTAAGTCCATGTTTACTGTTGCTTTTGTACTACAATGACAGAGTTGAATAGTTGTGACAGAGACTAAATAGGCTGTAAAGACTAAAATATTTACTATCTTACTCTTCATAGAAAAGTGTGGTGACCTCTGTTGTGAACTCTGCTTTCTTTTATTTTTCTTTTAATTTAGTAAGTACATTTTATTTATTTATTTATAATTTTCTTTTATGTCAATATTTTTTTTAAATTAAAGTAGAGTTGATTTACAATATCATGTTAGTTTCAGGTGTACAGCACAGTGATTCAGTTATATATATATATATATATATATATATATATATATATATATATACATAATTTTTTTTTCCTTTTTAGATTCTTTTCCCTTATAGGGTTTTACTAAATATTGAGTATAGTTCCCTGTGGTATACAGTTGTTACTTATCTATTTTATATATAGTAGTGTGTATATGTTAATCACTGAAATATTCTTTCTTGATGATGAGAGATCCTGATTACAACGAACATTCTCATTAAAAACATGTAAGAAGGGAATGATGAAATAATATTTTTAAAATCTTCCTCCTTTCCTCTGTCAGCTTCTTTCTTCACATAAGTCATATTTTTCTATTATGTGTGCAACTTCGGTTGAATTTGCTACATTTTCTCCTCTAATAGTGGTATAGTCAACTAGTATCACCAGTGCATGTGTTTTAGAGGTTGATTTCTTAGGTAAAGTAGTAGATCAAAATTATTTTTTGCTATTGTTTTGCTCTTCTATCTGCATTAGAGAAATACTTTACTTTCAGATTATTTCTGAGAAAATCTAACAAAATTCAAATATTTATGTCCAAGAAAGAACTCATTTATTACTATTCTCTGTGCTTTCTAATCTCAACTTGTTTCTAGGGAAATGGAGATGTCACAGTTATGTCACCCTAACAAGCTGAATCTTAACCATTTTTCTGTGTTTGCCTACATGTGATTTATAAGATCTCTGGACTATAAAAACATATTTAGTAATATGACTTATAAAAATTCTCATACGATTATTATCAATATGCAATCATGGTTCTCCCTTAGGCAAAATGAGGTCCCTTTCTGGAGGAAATAAAAGTTAAAAGAGAAATGTAAAGATAAAACACAGAAACAGAAAATTCCTTTCCTAAAACAGAAAGGTGAGAAACCAATGATTAGAATCTCAATACACATGAGTCAGTTTTACACAGTGCTCTGGAATTAGTTTGAACCTCAACTCTGTGACTTAGCAGCTGTGTGACCTATCTAAGATCCAGTCCTTATCTCTAATGTGGGGATAATTAATAATAGATCCTAGAGAGATTGGTTCAAGATGGAGGAGTAGAAGGATGTGCTCTCACTCCCTCGTGTGAGACCACTGGAATCACAAATAACTGCTGAACAATCATCGACAGGAAGACACTGGGACACATCAAAAAACATACCCCACATCCAAAGACAAAGGAGAAGCCACAATGAGATGGTAGGAGGGGCACAATCACAATAAAATCAAATCCCATAACTGCTGGGTGGATGACTCACAAACTGTAGAACACTTATACCACAGAAGTCCACCCACTGGATTGAAGGTTCTGAGCCCCACGTCAGTCTTCCCAACCTGGGGGTCTGGCAATGGGGGGAGGAATTCCTAGAGAATCAGACTTTAAAGTCTACCAGGATTTGACTGTAGGACTTTGACAGGACTGGGGAAAAAAGAGACTCCACTCTTGGAGGGCACACACGAAAGAGTGTGCACATCAGGACCCAGGGAAGGGAGCAGTGACCCCATTGGAGACAGAACGAGACCAACCTGCTAGTGTTTGAGGGTCTCTGGCAGAGGTGAGGGGTGGCTGTGTCTCACCATGAGGACAAGGACACTGGCAGCAGAAATTCTAGGAAGTAATCCTTGGTGTGAGCCCTCCCAGAGACCACCATTAGCCCCACCAAAGAGCTTAGGTAGGCTCCAGTGGTGGGTCACGTCAGGCCAAACAACCAATAGAGAGGGAACCCAGCTCCACCCATCAGCAGACAAGTGGATTAAATTTTTACTGAGCGCTGCCAACCAGAGCAACAGCCCGCTCTACCCACCACCAGTCCCTCCCATCAGTTAACTTGCTCAAGCCTCTTTGATGGCCTCATCCACCAGAGGGCAGACAGCAGAAGCAAGAATTTCAATCTTGCAGCCTGTGGAATAAAAACCACATTCACAGAAAGATAGACAAGATGAAAAGGCAGAGAGCTATGTACCATATGAAGGAACAAGATAAAACCCCAGAAAAACAACTAAATGAAGTGGACATAGGCAACCTTCTAGAAAAAGAATTCAGAATAATGATAGTGAAGATGATCCAGGACCTCTGAAAAAGAATGTAGGCAAAGGTAGAGAAGATGCAAGAAATGTTTAACAAAGGCCTATAAGAATTAAGGAACAAAACACAGAGATGAACAATACAATAACTGAAATGAAAAATACACTAGAAAGAATCAATAGCAGAATAACTGAGGCAGAAGAACACATAAGTGACCTGGAAGACAGAATGGTGGAATTAACTGCTGCAGAACAGAATAAAGAAAAAAGAATGAAAATAAATGAAGACAGCCTAAGAGACTTCTGGGGCAACATTAAACGTAAAAACATTTGCATTATAGGGGGTCCCAGAAGGAGAAGAGAAAGGACCCGAGAAAATATTTAAAGAGATTATAGTCAAAAACTTCCCTAACATGGGAAAGGAAATAGCCACCCAAGTCCAGGAAACACAGAGAGTCCCATCCAGGATAAACCCAAGGAGAAACATGCCAAGACACATAGTAATCAAATTGGCAAAAATTAAAGACAAAGAAAAAATATTGAAAGAAGCAAGGGAAAAATGACAAATAACAGATAAGGGAACTCCCATAAGGTTAACAGATGATTTCTCAGCAGAAACTCTACAAGTCAGCAGGGCATGTCATGACATATTTAAAGATATGAAAGGGAAGAACTTACAATCAAGACTACTCTACCCAGTAAGGATCTCATTCAGATTCGATGGAGAAATCAAAAGCTTTACAGAGAAGTAAAGGCTAAGAGAATTCAGCACCACAAAACCAGCTCTACAACAAATGCTAAAGGAACTTCTCTAAGTGGGAAACACGAGAGAAGAAAAGGACCTACACAAACAAACCCAAAACAATTAAGAAAATGGTAACAGGAACATACATATTGATAATTACCTTAAACATGAATGGATTAAATGCTCCAACAAAAAGACACAGGCTGTATGAATGGATACAAAGACAAGACCCATAAATATGTTTTCTACAAGAGACCCACTTCAGACCTAGGGACACATACAGACTGAAAGTGAGGGGATGGAAAAAGATATTCCATGCAAATTGAAATCAAAAGAAAGCTGAAGTAGCAATACTCATATCAGATAAAATAAACTTTAAAATAAAGAATGTTACAAGAGACAAAGGAGGACACTACATAATGATCAAGGGACAGATCCAAGAAGAAGATATAACAATTATAAATATATATGCCCCCAACATAGGAACACCTCAATACATAAGGCAACTGCTAACAGCTATAAAAGAGGAAATCAACAGTAACACAATAATAATGGGGGACTTTAACACCTCAGTTACATCAATGGACAGATCATCCAAACAGAAAATTAATAAGGAAACACAAGCGTTAAATGGCACAATAAACCAGATAGATTTAATTGACATTTTTAGGACATTCCATCCAATAACAGCAGATTATACGTTCCTCTCAACTGCACATGGAACATTCTCCAGGATAGTTCACACCTTGGGTCACAAAATCAAGCCTCAGTAAATTTAAGAAAATTGAAATCATATCAAGCATCTTTTCTGATCAGAATGCTATGAGATTAGAAATCAATTACAGGAAAAAATCTGTAAAAAATAAAAACACATGGAGGCTAAACAATACACTACTTAATAGCCAAGAGAAGACTGAAGAAATCAAAGAGGAAATAAAAAAATACCTAGAGACAAAAGACAATGAAAACAAGATGATCCAAAACCTATGGGATGCAGCAAAAGCAGTTCTAAGAGGGAAGTTTATAGCAATACAGTCCTACCTCAAGAAACAAGAAAAATCACAAATAAAAAATCTAACCTTACACCTAAGGGAATTAGAGAAAGAAGAGCACAGGAAACCCAAAGTTAGAAGGAGGAAAGAAATTGTAAAGATCCGAGCAGAAATAAATGAAATAGAAACAAAAGGAACAATAGCAAAGATCAATAAAACTAAAAGCTGGTTCTGTGAGAAATAAACAAAATTTATAAACCATTAGCCAGACTCAGCAAGAAAAAGAGGGAGAAGACTCAAATCAATAAAATTAGGAATGAGAAAGGAGAAGTTCCAACAGACACTGAAGAAATACAAAGCATCCTGAGAGATTACTACAAGCAACTCTATACCAATAAAATGGACAACCTGGAAGAAATGGATAAATTCTTAGAAAGGTATATCCTTTCAAGACTGAACCAGGAAGAATTAGAAAATATGAACAGACCAATCACAAGTAATGAAATTGAAACTGTGATTAAAAATCTTCAAGAAACAAAAGTCCAGGACCAGATGACTTCACAGGAGAATTCTATCAGACATTTAGAGAAGAGCTAACACCCATCCTTCTCAAACTCTTCCAAAAAACTGCAGAGGAAGGAACACTCCCAAACTCATTATGAGGCCACCAATACCCTGATACCCAAACCAGACAAAGACATTACTAAAAAATGAAAATTACAGACCAATATCACTGATGAATATAGATGCAAAAATCCTCAAAAAAATACTAGCAAACAGAATCCAACAACACATTAAAAGGATCATACACCATGATTAAGAGGGATTAATCCCAGTGATGTGAAGATTGTTCGATATACGCAAATCAATCAATGTGATACACCATGTTAACAAATTGAAAAATAAAAAGCATATGATCATCTCAATAGATGCAGAAAAAGCTTTTAACAAAATTCAACACCCATTTATGATAAAAACTCTCCAGAAAGTGGGCATAGAGGGAACCTACCTCAACATAATAAAGGCCATATATGACAAACCCACAGCAAACATCATTCTCAATGATGAAAAACTGAAAACGTTTCCTCTAAAATCAGGAGCAAGACAAGGATGTTCACTCTCACCACTATTTTTCTACATAGTTTTGGAAGTCCTAGCCATGGCAATCCGAGAAAAAAAAAGAAATAAAAGGAATACAAATTGGAAAAGAAGAAGTAAAACTGTTACTGTTTGCAGATGACATGATACTATACATAGACAATCCTAAAGATGCCACCAGAAAACTAGTAGAGCTAAACAATGAATTTAGTAAAGTTGCAGGACACCAAATTTATGCACAGAAATCTCTTGCATTCCTATATAATAATGATGAAAAATCTGAAAGAGAAACTAAGGATACACTCCCATTTACCATTGCAAGCAGAAGAATAAAATACATAGGAATAAACCTACCTAGGGAGATAAAAGACCTGTATGTTGAAAACTATGACACTGATGAACGAAATTAAAGATGATACAAACTGATGGAGAGATATACCTTGTTCTTGGATTGGAAAATTCAATATTATGAAAATGACTATACTACCCATAGCAATCTACAGATTCAATGCAATCCCTATCAAATTACCAATGGCATTTTTTACAGAACTAGAACAAAAAATCTTAAAATTTGTATGGAGACAAAAAAGACCCTGAATAGCCAAAGCAGTCTTGAGGGAAAAAAGCTGACCTGGAGGAATCAGACTCCCTGGCTTCAGACTATACTACAAAGCTACAGTAATCAAGACAATATGGTACTGGCACAAAAACAGAGATATAGATCAATGGAACAGAATAGAAAGCCCAGAGATAAACCCATGCACCTATGATCAACAAATCTGTGGCAAAGGAGGCAAGGATACATAATGGAGAAAAGACAGTCTCTTCAATAAGTTATGCTGGGAAAACGGGACAGCTACATGTAAAAGAATGAAATTAGAACACTCCTTAACACCATACACAAAAATAAACTCAAAAGGGATTAGAGACCTAAATGTAAGACCAGACACTATAAAACTCTTATAGGAAAACATAGGAAGAACACTCTTTGATATAAATTACAGCAAGATCTTTTTTGATCCACTTCCTAGAGTAATGGAAATAAAAACAAAAATAAACAAATGGGACCTAATTAAACTTAAAAGCTTTTGCAAAGCAAAGCAAACTACAAACAAGACAAAAAGACAACCCTCAGAATGGGAGAAAACATTTGCAAATGAATCAACGGACAAAGGATTACTCTCTAAAATATATAAACAGCTCATGCAGCTCAATATTAAAAAAACAAACAACCCAATACAAAAATGGGCAGAAGACCTAAATAGACATTTCTCCAAAAAAGACATACAGATGCCCAAGATGCACATGAAAAGCTGCTCAATATCACTAATTATTAGAGAAATGCAAATCAAAATTACAATGAGGCATCACTTCACACCAGTTAGAATGGGCATCATCAGAAAATCTACAAACAACAAATGCTGGAGACGGTGTGGAGAAAAGGGAAGCCTCTTGCACTGTTAGTGAGAATATAAATTGTTACAGTCACTATGGAGAGCAGTATGGACATTCCTTAAAAAACTAAAAATAGAGTTACTATATCACCCAGCAATCCCACTACTGGGCATATACCCAGAGAAAACCATAGTTCAAAAAGGCACATGAACCCCAATGTTCATTGCAGCACTATTTACAATAGCCAGGTTATGGAAGTAACATAAATGCCCATCAACAGATGAATGGATAAAGAAGATATGGTACATATATACAATGGAATATTACTCAGCCATAGAAAGGAGCAAAATTGAGTCATTTGTAGAGATGTGGATGAATCTAGAGACTGTCATACAGTGTGAAGTAAGTCAGAAAGAAAAACAAATATAGTATATTAACACATATATGTGGAACCTAGAAAAATGGTACAGATGAACTGGTTTGCAGGGCAGAAATTGAGACACCAATGTAGAGAACAAATATATGGACACCAAGGGGTGAAAGTGGTGGAGGGGGTTGGTGGTGCTGTGATTAATTAGGAGATTGGGATTGACATATACACACTAATATGTATAAAATGGATAACTAATAAGAACGTGCTGTATAAAAAAATAAATTAAATAAAATTAAAAAAAACCCAAAAAAGATCCTATTCCGTGGGGTTTCAGAGTGGATTAAAAGAGTGAACATAAAGCACTTAACATAGAGCCTGACATTTTAACAAGTGTTCAATAAATGTTAGCCTTATTAATAGTAGTAATAACATTTCCTTGTAAGTCTTTCTTACTATCTTCGACAACTTAGCCTACTATAAAAAAATACCATAAACTGGGTGATTTATCAACAACAAAAATTGATTACTCACAGTTCTGGTGTTTGGAAATTGGATATCATTGTGCCAGGATAGTTGGGTTCTAGTTAGGGCCCCCTTCCAGGTTGCAGATGATGACTTCCTGGTACATCCTCACATGGCAGAAAGAGTGAGCTTGCTCTCTGATCTCTTATAAGGGCACTAATTTTACTTGTGAGGCCGCTGTCTCAGGCCCTACCTCCATACCATCCCACATGGGGGTTAATATTTCAACATATTAATTTTGATGAGATAAAAACATTTAAATAATAATACTTACCTACTCTCAGGGAACAAATTATGTTCCAAGAGACACTGGAGCAACCCCTATACAGACACATTTATTCAATGTGAGTCAATGATTTTTAGTCCATCAGGAAAGATTGGATACACAAAAGGTTAACAGACACCATGAGACCTGGAGTAAAAAGAAGGTGTAGGACAGAGCTGGTATGATAAGAGGAGGAGACAGTCTCACAATTTTTTTTTTAATTTATTTTATTATTTATTTATTTATTTTTGGCTGCGTTTGGTCTTTGTTGCTGCGTGTGGGCTTTCTCTAGTTGCAGTGAGCAGGTGCTACTCTTTGTTGTGGTGCGCAATCTTCTCATTGTGGTGGCTTCTCTTGTTATGGAGTGCAGGTTCTAGGCCTGCGGGCTTCCATAGTTGTGGCACATGGGCTCATTAGTTGTGGCTTGTGGGCGCTAGAGCACAGACTCAGTAGTTGTGGCACACGGGTTTAGTTGCTCCTCGGCATGTGGGTTCTTCCTGGACCAGGGCTCGAACCCATGTCCCCTGTGTTGGCAGGTGGATTCCCAACCACTGTGCCACCAGGGAAAACCCCCCTCACAATTGTTTAAATACAAACTTTCAATCAGATGTATTCTCTTCAGTAAGGAAGAATATCTTATTGAGTAGAATTAATTACTTAAGAGAGGTTTCCAAATGCTTTCCTTAAAAAAATTGATTGCTTATATTTTTATAGCATGAAATTAAAACATTATATTTTATTAGGGACATTTTTTAATAATAAACATATAAAGAAATTATTTTATATTTTAGAATATTTCTATTTAATTGATATTTCTAATTCATCAACAATGACCAAATAATCTAAATATATATACCTTCTAAAATTATTAGACAATCACAGGGAAAAATATATTTTTAAAAAGCCTAAAAATCTATGGCCTTGTTTTTTTCTACCTTAGGAGAGAGGAAATATTTCCTTTTGAGATCTGGAGGTACAGCCTTCTTCTGTATAGAAGTAATAATTTTGTCAAACAATATTACATTGACAATTATTTTTATTCCTTTATCTGTGGTAAGCTAATGGGAAAATTTGCAAACTGGTCATCCTTATTGTTTAGACTATGGCTTCAGAATAGTGAATCTGATGGTGCCTTAACACACACACAAAAAAAAAGATTTTTCTTATTACCATATTTCAACAAAAACACTCAATATACCACAGCTTTAGGGATCTTAGCAAGACCACTGTGGTTACTTCTGTACCCCATCAGTCGCAAGCAGTCTTATTTTCTAAACTAGCTTTAAAATGGCTTCTTTATTATTAGTAGGTATTTATGCTTTCTTTTGTTACTCATTCTTTTTCTTTCCTTAATTGCAATAGAAATATCAAGTTCCATTAAAACCTAAATTTCCAGCGTTCTTCATACTGTAACTTAACTCATAGATAGAATAATTAAAAAAAATATTACTAAGATTTTTTTTTAATCTGATCATAGCCAAGATAGAAAGATAGTCCCTGTTTGTGGCCCTGATTTCATTAGCAGAGTGGCCAGAAGAATGCCAATTAGCTAAACTTACCTTCAAGAATAGAAAACATGGGCCTCCCTGGTGGTTGAGAGTCCGCCTGCCGATGCAGGGGACACGGGTTCGTGCCCCGGTCCAGGAAGATCCCACATGCTGCGGAGCGGCTGGGCCCATGAGCCATGGCTGCTGAGCCTGCACATCCGGAGCCTGTGCTCAGCAACGGGAGAGGCCACAACAGTGAGAGGCACACATATCACCAAAAAAAAAAAAAAAAAAAGGAATAGAAAACATGGCCAAATTAGCCAGACAATAAATATCTGTGGGTGATCCTTTACGGCAGTTGATAAGCCAAGGTTTTAGTTGAGTTGGGTTTTGATGCTTTCAGTAAGCTGTAGATATTTCCTCTTGAGAAAAAATGTGAAACAAAATGTAAATTGAATGAAATATGTAGAAAGTAAAAGTGGATTTCTTTTCCTTTTAAGGAATTATCTGTGCTCATCTGGGAAATTTATGACCACTTTTAGTATTGTTGTATTAGAATATCATACATAACTAATCCAATCTGCTTTATAAACAAGACATATCAAGTAACAACAGAACTATAGGAAAACATGTGCCTATTTAGGTTAAGAATTTATATTTATTTTGGTTGTCATGCTCTCTGAAAGTAATTTAAGTCACTAAAATCATGAGTCAGTTACTGTCTGATGTATATAAAGTTGAAAGCTATACCTTCTTATGTGTGGAGACTATAATCATAAACTTTCTGGTTGTCAATCTGTGTCTGCTCACCCGGAACCTGGAAATGTCAGGTCCTGTCATGTTTAGTGCTCTTTTAATGAGTCATGGTAACTCACATAAACTTAATCTTTTCTTTTTTTCCCCATATAGACATAGATATGGATTAATGGAATCTATTATTGGGATTTCCTGAGTCCCATTCTTAAAGTCAACCAATCCTTTCTGTAAATCTGGAAAGTTGGGAAACGAAAATATTAAAGATGAAAAAAATACAGTCCAATATTCTCATATTATAGATTACAAATAGTTTGGCTCTGAAAAGCTAAATGATTTGTCCTAGACCAGAAATTAGCAGCAAAACCAGGTAAGGAGACCAGATTTATTGATTCCTGTTTCCAGATTATAACTTATTTTCTCTTAAAAAACACATTATAAGTGTAAAATAATGTGTACAAGATGACATGAAATGGAAAGATTGTGCTTATAGTTATTTACGTTAAGATTATTTTGGATAAATTCCTTCAATTTTTCATTCAATTTCTACTTTAGCCAGTAATAATTTGAAAAAAATTCCATTAAGTTATTCTTGACATATCAACTCCTATTGCCACAATTAAAAAAAATAATAATAATTGACTTTCTCATTATATAGTTGACAGTCACTTGATAAGGCTAACACAATTTATGCATAGAAACATACATATGAACACACACAAAAATATCATATATAATCTCAACAATCTTAGATAATCACTGGTATCATTTTGGAGCATTTCCTTCTGTTTTTAATTTTTAATATCAATCAAGAAATCAAAAAATCTATGGATCATTTTTATTTACTCAGTTTATTTTGGAGTATCTACCAATGCACCATCTTTAGAAGCTGGAAATACACAAATATAAGGCAAAAACAGCTTCTTTTGTATGTCTATTTTATATTTCTTGTAAAAATTACAATTAAATACAGATGGCCTCAACTTACTATGGTTAGACTTATGATTTTTCAACACTACAATGGTGAGAAAGCAATATGGATTCAGTAGAAACTGTACTTTGAATTTTGACTTTTGACCTTTTCTCAGGTTAGTGATAGGCAGTACTGTACTCTCATGATGCTGGGCAGGGCAGCCAGTCACAGTGAACTCAGCCACACCATCATAAGGGTAAAAAACAGACACACTTACAACCATTCTGTACACATACAACAATTCTGTTTTTCACTTTGAGTACAGTATTCAATAAATTACATGAGATATTCAACATTTTATACTAAAATAGACTTTGTTTTAGATGCTTTTGCCCAACTGTAGGCTAATGTAAGTGTTATAAGCACGTTTAAGATAGGATAGGCTAAGCTACAGTGTTCAGTAGGTTAGATGTATTACATGAATTTTTTTTTTTTTTTTCTGCAGTACGCGGGGCTCTCACTGTTGTGGCCTCTCCCGTTGTGGAGCACAGGCTCTGGACGTGCAGGCTCAGCAGCCATGGCTCACGGGCCTAGCCGCTCCGCAGCATGTGGGATCTTCCCGGTCCGGGGCACGAACCAGTGTCCCCTGTATCGGCAGGCGGACTCTCAACCACTGTGCCACCAGGGAAGCCCTATTACATGCATTTTTGACTTAATACTTTCAAGTTACAAATGGGTTTATTGGGATGTTACCCCATCATAAGTCAAGTAAGATCTGTAATTTCAAAACAATGAATTACAACTATAATTACAAATGAGAGCTGTGTCATCTGAATATATAACAAAGGAAACTTAGAAAGAGGGCAGAGAAAGCTCCTCTAAGAAAATGGCAATGAAGTTGATTCTGAATGATGAGTAGAAGTTAGCTACATAAAGGAAAATTTGGGGGAGGAATTAAGGCAGGTGCCTCGCACGATATGTACCTCATTTTTAAATTTTTAACATTAAAAAAATAGCAGTAGTGGGCTTCCCTGGTGGAGCAGTGGTTGAGAGTCCGCCTGCCGATGCAGGGGACACGGGTTCGTGCCCCGGTCCGGGAATATCCCACATGCCTCAGAGGGGCTGGGCCCGTGAGCCATGGCCACTGAGCCTGCGTGTCCGGAGCCTGTGCTCCGCAACGGAAGAGGCCACAACAGTGAGAGGCCCGCGTACCACAAAAAAAACAAAACAACAAAACAACAACAACAACAAAAAAACACTTTTTGAATCTGGGAAAATTTCCCTAATATATATTCAGAAATCTGTAATAACAAAGCTAAAGTTTATGCCTTTATATATTGATATATATATTGATAAAATTATATAAATTATTTCATATTTAAAGTTATATATAGATAAAATTGTTTCAAGAATATATCAATTATCAGTCAGTTATTCTCACAGGATTATAGGAGAATTTTCATGTTACTGTACCAATGGCATATTTTTTATATTCAACAATAACTTGAAAATTTTGAATATTTGACAATTTTAATTTTATTTTTTTCCATTTCTGGCTATGATTATTTGCCACCATGGTAAGTTATTATCTTGTGTGCTCTTGCTGTGCATTAGTTTCTTAAATTGGTTTCTTCATTATATTTATTTTTGTTAGAAATTTCTTAGTGTTAAAAGTATTAACACATTAATAATTCTTTGGCAGTATTTTCCCTGTCATTTAGCTTTAATGTTAAAACATTTACATAGAACATATTGACATAGTCTCATTGCAAATTTTACAACTAATATATTTCATAGATTTTATATTCTATATAGACAGTTAGTAGAAATCCTACCCTGCCAGGATCCTCCACAACTAACCTTGGACAGCTACTCCATGTGTGTTCTTGTAGATTGAATTCTATGCATTTACAAATCTACCTAAACACTTATATAAGATTTTCTTTTCTACAAAAATCGTATTGTTATATAAGAATACCTTTTCAAGTTATTATTGTATATTAGAAATCATTTTATATCAGTAAAAACAGCTCTGCTTCTTTTTTTTAGCTCTGCCTTATTCTTGTAAGTGTTTAATAGTATTTAATAATGAGAAGTTAGAAATAAGAGCAGTTATGTGATAAGTGTTTAACAACCAGTTCAATGGGAAAAAAAAATTCTAAGCCCTGATTTTTACCTTCACTGACTTATGAGGTGGAAATATTCTCATTCTTGCTCATTTCAAACTACCAAAAGTTTAACAACCAACTCACAAAATTCCTGAAAAATTGTCTTCCTTGACAATTGTACAAAATTGATCCTTTGCAGTCCAGCTTTCCAGGTGGAACTGACTTTTTGCAGGATGTTGAAATTATTTACACCATAGTACTTGAAGGAAATAATGCCAGTAGAATGATGATGTGGCAGGTCAAGGTTAGAAACCACTGGTTTGTCATGTCATTTAGCTATAATCACAAGGCTTAGACCATAACACTTAATCATTCCAGGGGAACAACTGATACCCCTCTAATCATTAATGCAGAAAAGACAGAACAGATGTGGAAGTCAAATTTCTGCCATATTGTATGGCTATAACAACAGTCAGCCCCTGGTTCAGTCCAGAGGTCAGGTACTTCTAGTTATTCAGGTTATAACCTGGTTACCAAAGGATTGCATTTCTCTCTCTAGAATCTGACATCTTGCCTTGAACCTGTCCCACAATTCTGGATGCATTTTCTCCCAATAACCAATGTGGTAACATTCCTTTCAACTAATCCTCTATTAATTGATATTGTTTTTTTTCCTGTTTTTAATTCTCAGAAACATTTCATGAATGTCATTATACATACAAATATGTAACTCTTTCTGAAGGATAGAAAACTAGAAGTGGAATTGATTGATTAAAATAAATACACTTAAACTTGCAATAAATAATGCCAACATGTCCTCCTGGAAGGCTATGTCAATTTGGATCATCACCTCTAATATTTTGTGTGCCTGTTTTTCTTCAATGTTTACAGTATTGTTTATTTAAAGTTTTTAAATATTTCTAGAGTAGAGGACATAAAAAGAGATATCTCTGAGCTGGTTTAAGTTGTATTTTTCTGACGACTGTCAGTGTTGATCATGTTTTTATTTCCTTACATACATTTTTTTATTTCTTCGTGGAAAACTTTCATATATTTTAAGCAATTTCTGAGTATATATTTTTCTTAACAATTTATGGAAGTTTTTAACATATATTCTGGATGTTAATTTTGGTTTGTTATAAATGTTTTCAAATTATCATTTATCTTTTAATTTTGACTGTGATGCTTTTCCTCCTACAGAAGTTTATGTTATGTAACTCTTTATTCCTTACAGGTTTCAGTTTTTATATCTAGCTTAACAAGTCCTTCACTATTCTAAAATATAAGAATATTTTCTTCTTCTGGCTATGAATGCTTGACCTTTAAAAATTGCTTTTCTTTGTACTATGAAAGATTAATATAACTTCATAAATATTTTTTCAACTTGGTTACCTACTTGTTCAAATAATTTATTCTTTTCCCATTGATTTGAAAAGTTTCCTTTGTTTACAAGGATCTGATTATATAGACGCCTTATTTAGTTAAAATTGATTTATTTTTGTTTTAATAATATAATTTCATATAGCTTTATCATTGCCTTTCATTTTCAAAATTGTTTTGTGTGTTCTTGAGCATTTTATTTTCCTGTTGAACTTGAGAATCAGTTCAAGTTCTACACGCACTCCTTTAGAAATTTTCATTGGGATTGCATTGAATTTATAGATATGTATTTAGATATTCCATTTCTCTTGTAATTTATTATTATTGAGCCTTCTTTATCTTCTTTAGTAAAGCTTTGCCATTTTAAATAAATTATAACCATTTCTTGTTATATTTATCCCCAGGTGCTCATATTAGGATTCTAGGTTGCAAGCAACAAAACTCTGGACAAAATATGCAATAAAGATATTTTCTAAGCTTGGTGGAGGCTCAGAAACAAACACAAACAAACAAAACAAACAAACAAACAAAAAAACAGGAGCCTGGAAATTTATCAATAGGCAACATTGAAAGAAATTCTGGAGTGCTAAGAAAAAGGTAACACTGTGCTATCCAAGCACAAACAAGTATGTACTCTGCTACTAAAATAAATCGAATCCAAATATTTTTTTTCTGAACTTGAGTCATGAGCTCAACATTCAAAATCCTGGAGAGTCCAACAGACTGAGCTGAGATGGGATACCCATCCCCTCTCTATTCCAAGGAGTTAAGAAGGAAAGATTTTGGTCCCTTAGCTTTCCACAAATGGAGTTGGGTTCCTGGGATTATCTCCAAGAAAAACTACATTACATAGAGAAATGATTCCCTCAGAGGAAATGAGGGTGCCAGTAGGAATGGAGAGTGGGTTAGGTAGTAAAACAATATTATTTGTAGTAAAAAAATAATATTTAAACATATGTATAGCCAAGCTATTAACTTTTACATGTTTGTCTTGTTTTGCTTAATTCACTTTATGTTTTTATTAGTTCCAAGAATTTTTCACTTGACTGCCATGGATTTTCTTGGTAAATTATCATGTAATTTATAAATATAAATTATTATAAATATGTATAAAGTATTTATAAATAAAATATCTCTTCATGTCTAATATTGCATCTTAATTTTTCTTATTGTAATTATTCTTGGTCTTTCCTGAGATTACTTAGTTTTTATTTTATAGTTATTATAACAATGTTATATTATTTATAAAAATCAAATATTTCTATAATCATATTCAAAACAATTTCCCAATCCCACCGTTCCTTGTCTTTCACGTTCTCTCTGTTTCTAATGACAGTTACTTTTGATTCTTTTATCTATATTTTCTGATATTTACATTTATATTTCTGGACAATATAGCTTTAGAACTTCTTTCGAATTTTCAATTTTAGGCATATATTACTGATTTCCCATTATGGTAGCTGAGGCTTTAACTGCTTTATACAACTTCCTTCTTATTTTCCTACTCTTATCTTCCCAACATACTTACAATATAATTGGTTAAATCAGTAGTAGGCTCTTGGACTATTCTACTTGGGTAAATACATATTCTTGTGAAGCCAAAAAATATAGATTATGTTTTTTTCACTCATATTCCCCTTCCTCAATCATTGCCTTATTTCTTTTATTTACATAATTTTCTATTTTTCTACCATTACTTGTTCCAAAAGCAATAATTTCCACACAGCCGTAATTTTTCCAATGCTAAAACACACCAAGTGATATATTTGGTTTATCTGATTTTTCTTTAATTATTTTTTTTTTTTTTTTTTGCGGTATGCGGGCCTCTCGCCGCCATGGCCTCCCCCGCCGTGGAGCACAGTCTCCAGACGCGCAGACGCAGCGGCCATGGGCCACGGGCCCAGCCGCTCCATGGCATGCGGGACCCTCCCGGACCCGGGCACGAACCTGCGTCCCCTGCCTCAGCAGGCGGACTCTCAACCACTGTGCCACCAGGGAAGCCCTCTTTAATTAATTTATTTTTAGAATCTTGGATTTCTTCCCCTTCTGCTCCGGTCTGGACTGGTTGCTCCTAAGCCTGCTGAAAAGCAGTTATTGTGGGACTTTCTTTAACCATCCTTCTACAACTGAGGCCCTGCTTTCTGGATCCCACATCTTCCTCTTGTTTTATTTTCCACTAGCATATTTTCTAAAACTTCTTAGGAAAGGGTACTTGGAAGATTAAATGTTAAAGTCCTTGATTATTTTAAAATGCCTTCAATCTATTTTCCAATTTTAATGGTATTTGGTACTGGCAGAGCATGCTAGGTTAGAAAATAATTTTCCTCAGAATTTAGAGGACATTGTCTCTATTTTCCTATAGGATCCAGAATTGCTATCAAGCAATCTAAAGTCATTTTGTTTCCCACCCTTATGATATGCCCAGTTCCCCTCCCAACCCCTGTATGCTTTTAAGATTTTCTCTTTATCTACAAGTTTTTTTCCCCAGTTTTATTAGTAAAAAATTGGCATAAATCACTGTACAAATTTAAGGCACACAACATGATAGTTTGATTTACATATATTGTGAAATGTTTACCACAACTTGTTTAGCTAACATCTATCATCTCATATAGATACAATAAGAAAAAAGAAGGAAGAAAAGAAAAAAGGGAAAAAAATCTCCTTGTGATAAGAACTCTTAGGATTGACTCTCTTAACTTTCTTATATATCATACAGCAGTGCTAACTATAGTCATCATGTACATTACAGCCCTAGTACTTCTTTATCTTATAACTTATCCACAAGGTTTTGCACATGGATGCAATTTTTGATTTATTTTACTGATAATTCAATACAACTTTTTTAATATTGAGGTTTAATACATGCTTTTTCACTTGTAGGAAATTTCCTTGTTTTAAAAATGTCAATTTTGTATATATATAAACACATATGTATTACATATATACATATATATACATATAATATTACATATATTACATATATACATATGTATAGTATATATGTACATACATACATAATCTGCCCTTTCATACTTGTTCTCCTTTAGTTGGATTTCTTAGCCATGCCTAATAAGTATTATCTAGCTCCTGTCAACTTTGCTCCACAACCATCTTTCACTAGATTTCATTTTATTGTTCGTTATGTCCATTTCTTTTATTATGTCTTAATGAACTAGACCTGGTATTCTCTTAAAACCTGATTTTACTAGTTTTTGTCAAAATTCTTTCTACTCTTCAAATAAAAAGATTTTCTTAAAGGAATGTGACCTCAACAATTAGAAGCGTATGTTACTACAACCATCTTGTTAAACCTTGACTCTCACAGGCAAACATGGATAAAGAGGAAGGGAGCTGTTGTCAGGGTCTTTTCTGCATTTATAATATCTATATGTTTTCATAATACAGAAAGTGATGTTACTGATTCTAAGATTAATCTTGGAAATGATTAAAGCCCATTGTTACACAGTCATTCAATCTTTTATAGTTTTTTTCAATAAAATGTATGTCCTGTGGATTAGGAACTACTAGGCATTGACTGATTAAACAAAAAAAATGAGACATTCTCTGCATTTGAGGAGCTCTCAGTATGTTAAAGGAGACAAGTATGTAAACAAATTAGAATAAAATGTATTAATAATATACAACTGCATAATTGTTCACTATTGCCTGAATTAAATGATTAAGTTTTAGAATTTTAAAACTAACTATAACCCTAGAGTTTATTTTGTCCAGAAACAAACAAAAAACCATGAGTGAGTACTTACAGTTTGACTCTTTATTTTCATTGACTCCTCACATTAACTGGATACTATATCCAATTTTCAGATGAGAAATTATATTGTCTCATTTATTCATACATTCATTCATTATTTAACAAATGATAATTATTAAGTGTCAGACCCCACTCTGCACAGTTGAGACAATCAGAAGTAAATGTAATTGTCCCTGATTTCCATGGAGATTAGTCTGGTGGTGGTGGTGAGATACATTAGTCAAATGATCACAAAAATATATAAAATGTGTAAGTGTTTAGAAGGAATGTTACATGCAGTTGTCAGCATATGTAATAGGATTTGACCTTGTCATTCAATCAGCTATTTCAAAGTTTTGTCTCATTGCCAGGCATTGTTCTAGCTACTAAAAATACCACATAAAAAAGTCAGACATTGTCCTTACCCTCGTGGAAATTACAATCTAGCAGATGCTCAGAAAGAATAAGCGATACATTGGAGGTTATATATTTCAGAAGTGAGGGAGCCAAAATTCATGCTGTTCAGTCTGATGCCAAAGCCCATTATCCACTGTAACATGCCACCTTCCCCAATTTTATCTATCTGTGGTTTAGTGAGCATTTGCCTCTTTTTGTTTGTTTATTTATCTGCCCAAAAAATAGACTTTTTCTTTTTCCCCATGGTGAAGCATTCCCCACACACTCTATGAGTCTTAAAGACAGGCAAAGGCTGCTTTTCACCATAGACACTGAAAAGCCAGACACTCGTTTTCTGAGTCACCCATGCAGAAGTGAATGGCTTGGGCATGTGATTTTACGAATCCAGTATGCTTACCTTGCATTTTAATTATGTTTGGGTGTCTCAAAGAAGGAGGGAACATCTTTCACAGAAGTAACAGAGAAAACGCCTGGTGTTCAGGGTTCTCAGCTATGTAGGTGCAGTCTGTGCCTCTGATATGCAGCAGTGGCAACATCGATGGTCTCAGCGTGCTGTATTTCAACACCAGTCCTCCCTTTTTTCTTACTATTTTCTGAGTCTGGTTCTCCCACCTTTTTGGTGACTGAGTAAATCATCTAGATTTATTTTCTATTGCTTGCAACTAGGAACCCAAGCAAATTCAGTTTGAATTATTTCATGACAAACACTGAACTTCTCTGACCAATAGTGGATTGGATGATAATGGAATGAAATCTTCATTTGATTATGCAGAGTTCTATAGAACTTCCTCTTTCATTTCCTTCACTGTTGGGAAAGGTAAATTAACAAGAAATAGGATATTGATAGTGCTTTCAAGACTATCGATTGGTGTGATGGCAAATACAATACACTTAGAGTATTTGGGCTTATTGAAACCTATAAATTGATTCAACCTTTATGAATATCTACACATATCCAGACTCTAATTGAAAGCATCTTCAAAACGATTGAAATCAGAAATAAAACTGAGATATATTACTTTCCTTTTAATCTACTCCTATTAGCTGTCAACTGTTATTCTCATTTTTAATATTTTATTACTTTTGTGTGAGCATAATCCTCATTCTAAAAATGTGAACTGAAAAATCTGTCAAAATTTTTAATCTCATGATCAACAAAAAACTTAGTAGTTGTGATTTTTCACTTTTCAACTAGTTACTCTGATATTATATACATACAATCTAAAGGAGCTGTCAATCAAGGAATTTGTTGATCCTCAAAACTGTGATTTCAACTAGAGAAGTTTCCTTAACCACTGCTGCATTTGACTTTGATGACTGGTTTGCTTATCAGTGCATGTTTTCCTTGTAATTCATGAACAATTTGTTTTTCTGAGTTTTCACTAACATTTATTTATACAAACTTTTTTTGTTGAAGTTTATAATAGCTTTATGTTTGCTACAAGAGAAGTTTGTTAAATGGATACTTATCTGATGAAATGAAAATTTTCTGTGATATTTATCCATGATAGAAAGTATTCAAGAATCTATTGATTCAGCATGTTTAATTATAGGAATACAGTAACAATTCTGAAAAGGAGAATGAGTCAACTGTCTACTTTTTTCATATGTCAACCTTTAAAATCTTTCAAGGATATTAGTGAACTTAGCGACTGGTCATGTGGCTATATCAATTAATATTAATACATGGCAACCACTAAATATTAATCACCCAGAGGTTAAACTCTATATCCAGTAATCTGGATATTTCAAAATATCTGTATGTTTGATATTTGTTAGATGAATATCTAAGCAATTTTTAAAAATTCCAAATAAATGTTTATCTTTGAAGCCTATATTAACATGAACTTGATCTCAGGTGGTCTCGGCCTACAACTGCTTGAAGCAGGGTTTCGGTTCCCGTCCAGAAATTGAGGTCGGGTTGCAGAACTGAGAGCACCAAATCCTAGCCAGTAGACCAGTGGTCAGTGACAAGGCCCTGGCCCTTCGGCTTTGCAGAAGAGAACTCCCACAAAGATGGAAAGTAGTGAAACAAGTAAAGTAGTTTATTAGGAGAAAAAAACAAGAGTATAGAGTATGTGTGGATAGGCACTCAAGGGAGGACTCAGAGAGAGAGTCATGCCCTTGTGGTAGTTTGAATCACCTATATGGGACATTTCTTCCAGTTTTCCTTTGGCCAATCACTTTGATTTGCCTGGTTCAGTGCTGTATTTGGTATATCTCAGGATCCTCCCATGTGTGCACGTGCATCTCTCAACCAAGATGGATTCCACCGAAGATGCCTATGCGTAGTTGGTATCACTTACTATGACCTCCCTTTTTGACCTCCAAGGAGCTTTCTAGTCAGGAAGGTTCCCTTGACTTCAAGAATGAGGAATATGTGGTCTCTTCTATCTGTGCAGGGCCCAGCCTCTTCTCTCAATTGCCCTGCTATTCTCATCTTGGAGTATCGGTTCACAGGGAACGAATCTCCAATTGCTTACCCTGGCGGGGGGCCCATCTACCTCCTGCCTCAAACTGATGCCTTCAATGGCTTATTCCTATTTCATTGAGAATAAGCCAAAACATTTTATATTGATATCAAATAAAAATAAAATACAGCATGAAGAGGTAAAAAGATAGATCAAAGTGCCTAAACCTACAATATCATTAATATCTATGTAAAAGCAGATGCCAAATTTCTACAGATTGAGTTACCAATAGATGCTTTAAATCAATTCATTTTTGTGCTTTACTTATTTTGATAGTGTCATCACTATATTTCTAAGCACTTCAATGTCAGCTTTTTGTTTATTTCTTTTTGATTAATTTCTTTTGAGACACTATCTCTCAGATTGACTTAGTTTAATTTTAGCTATATTGTTTACGTTTTCACTCTAGCTTAGTGTACTCAAATATATTATCTTTAATCCTGAGTGACTTTCTGCATTACAGTTAATATTTTATAAGATAAAAGTTATTTACAGTAAATTTGTTTTAATATTACACAAAAACTTAGTAAAATCTTTCTAATCCAGATTTGGGGATGGAGACAAAAGAATTCCAGATAACTTGAACAGGATTGACAATATGGATGACAGGTGTTCTCACTGTTGACCTTCATGCAGTCACTTCCACCGTTCTTTCTTTTCTGTTTTTTAAATTACTGGGTGTATTCTGTGTAGATCATGATTTTAATTTTTTTTTAAGTTAATCTTTATTTATTTATTTATTTTTGGCTGCATTGGGTGTTCATTGCTGTGCACAGGCTTTCTCTAACTGCAGTGAGCAGGGGTTACTCTTCGTTGTGATGCACAGGTTTCTCATTGTGGTGGCTTCTCTTGTGGAGCACAGGCTCTAGGCATGCAGGCTTCAGTAGTTGTGGCACATGGCCTTAGTTGCTCCGTGTCACGTGGGATCTTCCCAGACCAGGGCTCAAACCCATGTCCCCTGCATTGGCAGGCGGATTCTTAACCGCTGGGTCACCAGGGAAATCACCATTCTTTCTTAAAGACCTTTATGTGAATGAAAGGCCTTTTGTTTTCATATGTCATTAGGAGATACTTAGTTTCATTCTCATCCAGAATTGGAGGAATTTGTGATACCCTATAATCTTACCAATTCTTGCCTTGCCTTCCTGTTTTCTTGCAGACACTACTACTGCTGTAATTTTATATTTGCTTG
This sequence comes from Delphinus delphis, assembly GCF_949987515.2. Classification (NCBI taxonomy): domain Eukaryota; kingdom Metazoa; phylum Chordata; class Mammalia; order Artiodactyla; family Delphinidae; genus Delphinus; species Delphinus delphis. The sequence continues at coordinate 29,917,881 of NC_082690.1, read as the reverse complement.
TGTCCTTATATATTGCAAATACTCACACATATTTTATTATTTTCTATGTCCAATACAGTCCAATAACTTAACAGTTTTTATCCTCATTTTATAGTTTAGGACACTAAGGACCAAATAATTAAGTCACACGTGATGGGTTGTTACATGGTTCCACAGCTGGCCAAAGCTAGCTCTATAACCTCTGACTCTAAGTTGTGCAAATTTTCTAATACACCACAACATCTCACTATCAGTTATTATGCTTATAGTAAATATTTATTGAGCCAAACTTTTATCTTTCAGTCCCATGATATAATCCATTGTCATTTTTATTATACTATGCCATCAGGTGACATAGTTTTAAGTTTGATAGTGAAGTATCAAAAATGTTGCTTTCTAGATGTTTGGAGTGTGGTAAGGGCAAGATAGAAACATTTTTGTCATATTATAAGCCAAGGCTCCAATTTGCTTCTGTATCAAAGAATTAAATTCCTGAGACCTGAGCCTGAATGAATGGCAAACAGACCCTTTAGTATTATTTACTTACAGCCTTTCTCTGGTTAGCTTCTTATGCATGGGGGCCAATTTCATCCTTTCTCAATCATCTTGAGAGTACATACTGTAAAAATGGAATAACAATACTATTCAGTTGAATTACATTTTGCAAGGTTTTAAACAGCTTGATCTGATAAGAATCTTGTGAAGTTCGTGGGTCAGATTTTATCACTCTCATTTTAGAGAGGAAAAACTAGGACTAAGGGAATAGGCCAGGTACACAAAGATCCTAAGCAACAGACTTGAGGCTAGAACTCAGTTTTCTTGACAGTTGGGTCTATATTTCTTCTACTGTAGTGCCCCACTTTTTCCCCAACTGTGCTGGTACTTAGAAGCCATCACAATGCTTCTGAAAAATGGAATTCTGTGATGGAGGAGTGGCAGCAACATTTTTTCAATTATGTTCAAGAGAGGATATATTCTCTGTACAGTTTCAGAAGGCTTCCCTCAGTTATTCACCAGGTATTGCACAATCAGGCAGTCAAAATTCTTTGCAATAAAATTCAAATTTAATTCCAGGGTCATGCACAAAAGAAATGCTTTCTGGGAGATTAATGTTCAGAAAAGTAAGAGAACATTTGTACTTCAAGGTGCTGGGTGCTGCTTTGTGCCACTACTGTGTGCACCTTGAGTTAAATCATTAGGCTATTGGTTAAACCAATGAACTTGGGTCTCACCAGTGGGTTATTATTCAAATTAGTATAGTGAAAAGTGTCATCGTCACAGTCATCTCAGTTTAAGACAAGGAAACAGAACACTTGTCTTGAAACAAAAATATGCAAGCAGGGAAAAAATGCTGACACTGGCTGTGTCAAAAGTAGTTTATCCCTGAGTTAATTGCCAATATGAGTTGACAGGAAGTGATTCCAGAGTCACTCTTCCAAGAGGCAGAACAATCCTGTACCCAGAAAGGAAGAAAGGTGCATGAGAAAAGAACACAGTGAGAAGCTGTGAAGAGGAGCTCAAATTGTTATGCAATGCACTAATGAGAACAAATAGATATTTTGTTCCAAAAAGATCTTCAGAGACAAATATCTCTAAATTGAATTTGTACATTAAAAAAAGGGATGTTTGTTGAATTGCATGTTATGTAAATGTCAACTGTTTGTTAGATCATAAGAAAAATATTATTCAAAACAGGCCAGATTATTTGGATGTGTGATCATCTCTAAGGCTCTAAAAGCTGAATGTAAGTGGCCGGTTGTATCATCAACCACCACATCATAATCGTGAACAGCATTTGACTTTACCTCACTTTTAGCTGAAATATTTCCTTATGCATGGACATTTTTCTATATTTTTAAAGTTAAAGTGACAAAATACTCTGTGAAGCTGTATTGGGCATCTAAAGAATTTTAATCTAGAAAAGATAACATACTGCTCAGGAAAACAGTATATTCAGCACTAGAAAAAGTTGCTATAGGGCTCAGTTGTAGGAATGGAAAGTTCCTTTTTGGACACTTCAAATGTTGCATTTCAGTGTCAACTCACTGTCCAATTATCTGTATTTACACTCCTTGGCTGAACTTCATGGCCACCCATTACTTTACTCTAATTTACTTTCATTATCTAATTTTCCATTAATTATTACTCCAGATTCCCTGTTTTCTTTTCACAGTGACATTTTCTCTTCCAAGTCTGTATTTATGCTCTTCCCACTGCTTAAGATGCCTTGTTCCCACTCTGGATCCCTCCGCTTAATTTTTTCTTTAAGTTCCAACTCAAATTTATCCTCCCCCTTAAAGTATTTTCTACTTCCCAATAGGCTTGAGGTCACCAGTTTAACCCTAATTGCAGACATCTGCAGGAGGTTACAACTAACAAGAGTCTTTTGTGAGCAATTTCTCTTTATTTCTTATGTCTTACTGTGAAGCAGAATAGGCAATGCCTCTAGGTATTGGTGACTAAAGAGGGAGACATTTTACTGATAAATGGTTACTTTATCAGGCTGAAACAACTAACCTGAGGGTGCTTTCTCTATGTTCACTGAGTAATTTTTGAGAGCTCAGGTAGCATTGAAGTAAAGATTTAAAGAGGCAGGTTCTATATTTATATTTACAGCATTTAATTTCAGAAAGATGCAGATGGACAGTCCATTTGTATTAACAATATTTTTATTATTGTAATAATGACTAAATCACTAGGTTCTTTCTATAAAATATTCAAGGTGCTTATGGTTGTCATGTGAAAGAACTTTGTCAGAATACAATGTCCCTGAAATTTTATGATCCTTAGAACATATTGTTCAGCTATCATGAGACATCCATTGTAATTGTTTTTTCTTATTTTGAATTCCAGAGATTATGAATAAACATTAAAATGTAAATTCATTAAAATTGCAGGAGACATTTGTATGTTTCCTTGGTTTGGGGATGCTAGGATATATATCCATTTTTCAACAAATAAATATTGACTAAGCACCCATTCTTTTCCTTAATATAGTATTATGGAAACTCAAGAAAGTTCCACTTGGAGGGGAGGGTGGTGGTGGTGGGATGAATTGGGAGATTAGGATTGACATATATACACTAATATGTATAAAATAGATAACTAATAAGAACCTGCTGTATAAAAATAGTAATAATAAATAAAATAAAATTTTAAAAAAGTCCACTTTACCTGGGGAATCACTATTTAAAAATATTTATTTTAATTTATTTTTTATTAAGAAAATTATATATATTAAAAAAAATCTCACAGTGCCTTCATGTAAAGTGATTTATAATATTGTTAATAATACAAAATTTTTTGAGCTTTGTGCTAATATTTGTCCATAAAAGTCTTACTTTATCTTCTATTTACTGGAACTTGTTTACCTACCAAATAAAAGGGAGTGAAAGGAAACATTGTAGGTATTATTGCTTTTTTTCCAACAAGCTTTTAGGGAGCATTTAATTATGTGTTTCAGGATTTATGGTCTCTACAATACAAAGGAGAGTAATATCAGTTGCTACCCTCAAGAAGCTCAAAGTATAGTGGGATAAAAGTAATATCTAAAGTTTAAATAATGCTTTATTGATTATATATTCAATATTTTACTTATTTTTATTAGCGCTACTTTATAGATGAGAAAATTGAATTTCGTGAGTCAAGTTGTTTGCCCAAAGTCACACAGTAATACAGTGGCAAAACCTATATTTAAACTAAGGTCTTATGTCTCTGAAACAGAGGCACCACCTGTTATGGATTTGACATTATATTACTGGGCACTGAAAGCCCTGAGGAGATTAAAACTTGTCTTCTTTCTGATTCTTGAATTTAGAAATGTTTACTGAAACAATGGCAACTTTATTCTAGATAAACAATTACTGTCTTCAAAGTTTTTCTTTATTAATGTTTTCAATTTGATCTATTTAGTGTTTCATAGTTTTTCAGGTGGGGGAGAAACAAAATCAATGTTGTGCCACACTAAAGACTCTAAAAACAGCAAGGAGCTATGGGAAAGCTCAGAGTCAATTATAAAGGGAGTCAAATCAGACAGGTAAACAGAATTCATCATTAATTAATGCAGAGTAGCTCTGTGAAGTAGCTGTAGTTGAGTGTTAATCAAACTTTCTGGTTGGTACAAAACGTTTTTGTTTTTGTTTTTAATGAGTCTAAATTCACTCAAGATCTTGCAGCACCAAGGATGCCACTGACCTCTCAATGGTAGTGACTGATGTTTCCACTAAAAACCAGAAAAATTCTAGTTTTGGAAACATATGACTGGTGGAAAGACAAGTAAAACTAATTTGAGGAAAAGTAAAGTTTCTATACCCTACTAGAAAATACATGTTAAAAATAAATTTGAGTTAGTTGAGCTAACTAGCCTAAGTCTAGAGAGTGATAGATTTCAGCTCACTATAAGAATTTTTTCTAAAAATTGCAACTGATCATGAATAGAATAAGCTGACTCTGAAGTAGCAAGGTTCTTATGATCAGATGTTTCAATAAAAGCTATATGAAAATGTTATAAGTTGTGGCAGAGGTGGTCCTCGTGTGTGGTAGAGGGTTGAAAGTGACTATCTTGAATTTCCCTTCCATTCCACGTTTTTAACACTATTCCTAAGTTAACTCTTTGCTCTTTCCTCTGTCTTAAAAAGGCTAATGACTTTAGAAAAAAAAATGAGGAGGAAAGCAGGTAGGAAGTATGAGGAGAGATGGAAAATTAGGAAAATAAATGCATATTGGAAGTATATTGAGTCTTAGCAGGAAAGGGCCAGTAAAAAATGACTGACATCTGCTAAATATGTCATAGTGTTTAAGCCACATACAACACCCAGTTCAGGCCTCTACGATGTTAAGGTATTAGGTAGATCTTTTCAAGAAACCAGCGTAAGCACTGACATTCAGTCTGATCCCTCACACATATACATCTTCATACATGGCCTGCATAGAGCACATAGTGGAGAAGCAACACTACAGTAAATATAAATAAAGCTGCAAGTTTCTGCACACAGCCTGTGGCATGTTCCTTGCCTATTCTGCTTTCAACTCTACATGTTTTCAGCATTGTCTCCCATCCTCCTGTTTTCTCCTGTCTTTTTCCTGTTTAATACAATGATTTCCTTCTGATTCTAACTTTACATCTTTCCAGGGAAATTCAGGCTCTCTGTTTTGACATTGTTCAGAGAGGAACATTGCATCTAACCTACATTCCCTCCATACTCGACTTGGCCCTTTCAACCCTTTTCATAGGCAAGACATGGTCTGATGACCCATCCTTATTACTCTCCAAATTCAAACTGTTTCTGTTTTTCACAGTCCCAAGGAAATTTGCTGATCTCTGTCTATGGTCATCTAACTCTAAAACGGATGCATACCACACTCTCCCAAAGTTTTCTTTGGGACAAGAAAGGTGAAGAAACTCTATCATTAATAAATCAAACACTGAAAAAAAAATCTTCTGTTCCTCTTGCAGTAAGAATAATATGTTGACCTATAAGTCGGTGAGTCTGAAGAAACTATGAAAGAAATAAATGAATATCAACAGTTGCTACTAGACTTTCAAGTCACATCAGTCTACTTATCTTTCACTTCAAATCATTAAAAATATTGTGCTTAATGTACACATATATAAATACTGTGATATGGGAATGAGCTCTGTAGTATATCCTAAAGCCTACACAGGAGTACAGGAAGACTCCCTTTTATATTGCAGACAACATAGGAATTATTCCAGCTATTTTCCTGAAGTTATTATATTTCTGCTTGTAGTTTTGCCTTTTAACATTTTCTCATTGATAAAGAATAGCTGAACCTCTCTCTTTGGAGGTCATCAAATATGAAATTGCTGTGGTATTTTGCTAGAACCACAACACAAAATGTGGGCAGTTTTAACATTTCTCATAATATCTCTATAATTTGGTATTTTGATTACAAAATACAAAAATAGTGAATATGTCTAGACTAGTAAGATATTAAATTGGAAGCAAACACTATTACAGTTTATATCCTTAAAACCAGAGTTGGAAATTTTTCTTCTGTCTATGAGGGAGTAGCATCTATCAAAGAAATTCTCTTGATTCCACATTTAAGCAAATGTGACATTTGTCCTTCTCTACCTGACTTACTTCACTTAGTTTGATAATTTCCAGGTCCATCAATGTTGCTGCAAATGGCATTACTTCATTCTTTTTAAAAGCTGAATAATCCATTGCATATATGTACCAACCTTCTTTATCCATCCGTCAATGCACATTTAGGCTGCTTCCATGTCCTGGCTATTGTAAACAGTACTGCAATAAATATTGGGGTGCATGTATCCTTTGAGCCATGTTTTTCTCTAGATATATGCCCAGGAGTGTGGATGCTGGGTCATATGGTAGCTCTATTTTTAGTTTTTTTAAGGAACCTCCATACTGTTCTCCATAATGGCTGTATCAATCTACATTCCCACCAACAGAGTAGGAGGGTTCTCTTTCTCCACACCCTCTTCAGCATTTATTGTTTGTAGATTTACTGATGATGGCCATTCTGACTGGTGTGAGGTGATACTTCATTGTAGTTTTGATTTGCATTACTCTAACAATTAGCATTGTTGAGCATCTTTTCATGTGCCTCTTGGGCATCTGTATGTCTTCTTTGGAGAAATGTCTATATAGGTCTTCTGCCCATTTTTGGATTGAGTTTTTTGTTTTTTTGATATTGAGCTACATGAGTTGTTTGTAAATTTTGGAGACTAATCCCCTCTCGGTCTCATCATTTGCAAATATTTTTTTCCCATTCTGTGGTTTGTCTTTTCTTTTTGTTTGTGGTTTACTTTGCTATGCAAAAGCTTTTGAGTTTAATTAGGTCTATTTGTTTATTATGGTTTTTATTTCCATTATTCTGGGAGGAGGAAGGATAAAGATATTGCTGTGATTTATGTCAAAGAGTGTTTTGCCTCTGTTTTCCTCTAACAGCTTTATAATATCTGGTCTTACATTTATGTCTTTAATCCATTTTGAGTTTATTTTTGTGTATGGTGTTAGGGAGTGTTCTAATTTCATTTTTTTACATGTATCTGTCCAGTTCTCCCAGCACCATTTATTGCAGAGACTGTCTTTCCTCCATTGTATAATCCTGCCTCCTTTGTGGTAGATTACTTGACCACAGATGCATGGGTTTATTTCTGGGCTTTCTATCCCATTCCATTGATCTATATTTCTGGTTTTGTGTCAGTACCATACTGTTTTGATGACTGTAGCTTTATAGTATAGTCTGAAGTCAGGGAGCTTGATTCTTCCAACTCCATTTTCTTTCTCAAGATTGCTTTGGCTATTTGGGTTCTTTTGTGTCTACATACAAATTTTAAGATTTTTTGATCTAGTTCTGTGAAAAATGCCACTGGTAATTTGATAGGAATTGCATTGAATCTGTAGATTGCTTTGGGTAGTATAGTCATTTTCACAATATTGATTCTTCCAATCCAAGAGCATGGTATATCATTCCATCAGTTTGTGTCATCTTGATTTCTTTCATCAGTGTCTTATAGTTTTCAGAGTACAGGTATTTTCTGTCCTTAGATAGGTTTATTACTAGGTATTTTAGCTTTTTTGATGCAAATGAACTTATTTACAAAACAGGAACAGACTCACAGACTTAGAGAATGAACTTATGTTTACAGAGGTGAAGGGTGTGGGAGAGGGATAGATTGGCAATTTGGGGTTGACATGTACACACTGCTATATTTAAAATAGATAACCAACAAGGACCTACTGTAAAAAAAATTAAATTAATTAATTTAAATAAATAAGTAAATTTTAAAATGTGAATAGTTTAGCTTTATGATTGAGCAGAGATTCTTTAGTTCAAATTGTGGCTTTTTTATTTGCATGTGTATGACATTTATTAAATTTCTTAAATGCACTCTGTTTCAATAAAAATAAATAAATAAAGTTAACAGTTTAGATGAAAAAAAAAAGAAATTCTCTTGAATAAAGTAAATGTAAAACCTGGAGAGAAAACAAAAACAGAACAAACAGCTAAGCTAAGAATTGTTTGAATTCTTCAGAGAACAATCCTTACTGCCAAGGTTTGTGGAGCCCAGACCTAAGACAAAAATAAATCGCATCGAAGGGAACCCCACATTTACCTCTATGTCTCCTGACCATTTATTTGCTGATTCTCAGTGGTGGGGATGAAAGATGAAGAGAAAGTAGGAGCCCTGAGTTATGAAAATCTTACTGTGATGGAAGGAACACAGAGCTCAGGGAAACCAAGTCAACCACAACTTGAGAGAAAATGATCCTGGAGCAGAGTGCAATGACTGCAGAGAATTAAGTTTAAATTCTGCATGCAATTTTGCCTGGAGCATTTGCCAACTCCTAGGGTGCACAGGTTTGAAGTGAGACACTGAGAAATAAGGCAGAGAATCCACTCATTCCATAGTACTAAGGAAGCAATTTTAAAGGTCTTATTTCAAAAAAGGACAGGCTCAGGAAAACACCTCAAAGGGTAGCCTCAACTGAGGTTCTCAGTTGAGAACCTCAAAGGGCTACCCTTAGCAATAAGAGTTACACTGAAAAAAATAAGGACCATGTTTAAAGGCAAAATAGAACTAAAACAGGGCTTAAAAAATGAAATCCACACTACACTATATGAAGATAATCTCATCATACTCCAGTGAAATGCAAAAGTCACACTAAATTTCTTTTGGAGGAAGATACTACCGTTCACTATCATTACAATACTTTTTATCTACAAAGTTCAGTTTAAAAAATATATTTGTCATGGAAGGAAATAAAACAAAATAACCAAAAAGGAAAAGAAAAATGCAAAGACAAGTGTAAACTCCCAAAAGAGATTTCGTTTTTGTAATTATGATACACAACACTTCAATATAACTATAATACATTTGAAAAATAGAGAAGAAAATGCAGAATTTAATCAGAGAACTGGAGTATAAAAAAATATATCCTAGAAATAAAATATATAGTAATTGAAATTAAGAAAGTAATAGAAGTTTCAATAGCAGTTTAGACACCATGAAATAAAGGATTAGTGAACTAGAAGGTAGTTCAGCAAGAAATTTCCAGATTGAAACCCAAAGAACACAAAAATGAAAAACACAAAAAAATCATGAGAGCCAAAGACAATAGGGTGAAAAATCCAGAACTTTTTGTAATTTGTCTTAGAAGAACTGCAACAGAGATTTGTAAAGAAGCAATAGTCAAAGAAAATAAAAGGCAATTATTTTTAGAAAGGCTTAAAAAAAAAAGAGCATCAAGGCCCATTTAAAATAACTTTCAAAGTAAGCCCAAATTAGAATAAACATACACACACACACAGACCCATTGTTCGTTTGGTTAAAAAGCTGAAAACCAAGGAAAAATTGAAAAGCAGCCATATAAAAAGTTATATTTTCTTCAAATGTGAAATAATAAGTTAAACTTTTTTTTTTTTTTTTTTTGTGGTATGCGGGCCTCTCACTGTTGTGGCCTCTCCCATTGCGGAGCACAGACTCCAGACGTGCAGGCTCAGCAGCCATGGCTTACGGGCCTAGCCACTCCGTGGCATGTGGGATCCTCCCAGACCAGGGCACAAATCCGTGTCCCCTGCATCGGCAGGTGGAATCGCAACCACTGTGCCACCAGGGAAGCCCAATAAGCTAACTTTTTATCAGCAACAGTGGAAACTAGAAAACAAAGAAATAATATCTTAAAAAATACTGAGAGAAAATAACTCCCATTTTATAATTATTAATATATTCATGATAAACATTGTCTTCAAAGAATAAAGAAAATAAAGACATTTATAAATAAACAAAAATTAGAGATTCATCATGGGGTGACCACAATAAAAAAAAAAAATCTATGAAAATATTTTATCAAGGAGGTAAAAAGAAGAGAATATTCACTGTTTAAAACAATAATAATGATGTGGTGGGGTTAATTACTAAATCTAATAGGCTACTACAATCACCTTACTACCTAGCAAGTTAGAGGAGAAGCTAAGTAAGAACCCTACAAAGAGTTTTAAACATGAAAGCCCTTTGGTCAAAACAGACAGGCAATCAACAATGGTTCTGCTCAGCTTGTACCAGCAGAAGAAATCTAAGAGGGATGACCACTGGCTGAGGGAAGTTGTCTCAACAAAAAGTCATGATCCCTTGCATAGTTTCTCAACAAGTTTCTCAACTTGAACCTGTTTTCAAATCTGGAATCCACTGACTGAAAAGGAAACGAGGTCCCCAGGACAAAGTACTCTGTGACAACACAAAAGTATATTCAATAATTCCCTCAGTTCTTCTTCTATGGGATCTATAGCAGTTATTCAGGATCAGCAATAGACTGAGAAAACGGTACTTTTCAAACATTTCAAGGACTATTGGACACCCATTTGAATTGGAATTGATCCCTGGAGACACAAATTATCATCATGGTCCTCCTGGTAATAGTAGGTAGGTAATTTGATAGGTACATTACCTGCAAATCTAGGTAATGTACAGAGTCTTGGCAAAGTTCTAACTACAGTGTATCTCTTGGGTCTGTGTATCCATCCAGTGGTTATTTTTCTGTTTCCCACATACATAATTAAAATACTTAACTTTTGGTGTACCTGTACTGATTCCTTAGCCTCTGGGGTAAGAGCAATTACACTGGGGAAGAACACGAAGCTGCTTCTGAAACTACTTCAATCCCTCAGCCAGGATAGTAACTAAAATAATATCATACACCAAGGTAATAGTGGACATTAGTACCTGCCTTCAGGTTAGTTTTCCCCTGCTTTCTTTTTTTATTCCTCCTGCTTTCCTCCACACCTTGTTCCAGGATCTCAAAGTACCTCATCTAGTCTATTTCAACATACTCCTTATAGGGTTTTTTGCAGTCAGTCTTACCACTCTTCACACTACAACTAGAGTAATCATCCTGAGACAAATTTAATCAGGCAATTACTTGCTTTCAAAATCCAGGCATGGTTTACTTCTGGATTAGTTCAAAACTGTGTAAACTTGCACACTCCAATAGCATGTACTTTTGAGTCCTCTCCAATAACATCTAGTATATGTTACCATGGTACCTTCTTTCATACTTTTATAAACCCATATTGAAATTCTGCTTTAACTTGTCTATACTCTCCAGCTGCTTTGACCACACTAAATTATATTCAGAGGCAAAATGGCTATGTCTTACTTACCTTTATTCCCAGTGCCTCATCTAGTGATTGATACAGAGTAAAGTGTTCAATTTTACATGTACAAATGAATCAATATTTGTAAAAGTATCTAGCCTACATTAGAAACAAAAATCAACAAGGGCTAGCTAAATCTGTTAGTTGAGTGCTTCCAGGAGGCATACTGAGGGAGCTACTAGAGTAATATTTTCTTTAGGAATGCAGGATTGACTTGTTGTCTTTTACAGAATTTGTTTTCCTAATTAATTTTTAGCTTAGGTAAACATTAAAATTAGTTGTTATTCCAACAGCATAAAGAATGTCAATAAATGGTAACAGGGACACTTAGAGTAGAAAACACAATAATATTGCAGTAGATAATTCTGATGCAGATACTGTAGATTTGGCTGCCATAACAATGTTGATTAATAATAAAAAGGCATGTTGGGTTCTTCTGCTCTTCCATGCAAATGACAGCTGCCCATTAATTCTTGCCAAACCAGTATTCAGAAAATATATATATATATATATAACCCTAGTCTGATTCTAAGTCCAGAGACTGGAAAAGTGACCACTTACCCCTCTGCTATGCAGCAGGTAGATTTGTCTTAATCTAAATATTTAACAATCATTATATTCTCAAATTTCTAGAAGAGTCAAATGTAAGAAATGGAAGAGTTTTAAATATTATTTTCATTTGACCCTGTCATTTTATAGTCTAGTAAATTTGGTCTAGAGGTATTCTAGCACTCTACCAAAAAAACTATAATCAGGTAGCATCCAGAGCCCTCAGGCAATTTTTTTTTTCAATGAATGATCCTACTCTGAGTGGTGTTGCCTTATAGGGCCTCTGTAGGATCTGACTTAGTGAAGTTCAGGTAACCACAGTATTATAAAAGTTGATCATAGAAGTAAACTCTGAGAAGTAGCCCAGTTCACGTATGCTTGTGCTTCTCAACTCAACAAGACTCCATGTAAATTTGGACATTACAAATTGTTCTTTGGAATATTTTCCTCTTTAATTCTTAAATGTTTTTCTTTTCCTCCTGAAAGCAGAATAAAATGCTCATTTAAATAACTTTGTTGTAAATTTGTCATCTATTGAGGTTTCAGGGAAATATAATTCATTCTTTTAATATATTTCTTTGGGTAAATTTTGGGGAGCAATGAAAATAATTCCATTCTCAAAGTATACTGAAAACTAATTCAACAACATGTTATAATCTAAGGAAAGCAAAATAAGTTAAATTAAAATTATGAAAAATATAAATTTTCATTACTAAAAACTGGTTTCTTGTCAATATATATTTAAAGGGCTACTATATTGTTAGAAATATTTTAATCTACAAATTAATCTAAAAGGATATTTTAATGCCAGCAACATTTAATTTGCTTGAAATTAATGTAAATTTTATTAAATTATCTATACGACAAATATTTTATCTATGAGTAAAAATTTGACAATTATAATTCCAAACTAAGAAACTTAAAATTTATTTTTGTCAGCTTCTATTGCCTTCTAGCATTTTCTGGGCAGCACTGATCTTGCTTGGAGATGCAGTAACTACCCTCTCCATACAATTGCAATGAACAAAATTCCAAGAATGTATGGATTCACTAAAAATTAATTTTTTCTCTCCTTTCTCAAACTGTGGTCAGATTAGTGTTTTAAGATTCTAGATTCACTTCTAGGAAGCCTCTAAGATTTAGAGAGATAAAGAGTATTTTAGAGATCATCTAAACTGATACCCTCCAATTCATGTATTTTTCAAGGTTTATTGTTAAAAAGCAAAAATTAAAATCTTTACATGCATTGAGGAATTAACCAACTTGCCCTCCAAACCTCTTAAGACTCATTTTCAAGTACTTTCCCTAATAAGCCATGCAGCCAACTAGTGTCTATGACATTTCATGTGAAAAAAAGCTACTATGTAAAATATCTATACCCTCAAAACTTCTCGCTCATTGCCCCTTCCATCCTAACAGGAGTCAGCAGGTTTACTGCCCAGAGAGTTTGAGAACACCAAGGGTAGCTGAGTACCTTACCAAAACAGGGCACCAATTGGAATTTTATTGATAAGAAAGGAAGAGAGGAAAAATAGAATTTAAGATCAGTTGTACTTCTAATGAGTCACTGCACCACCTCTGGAATCTCTCTGTTCAGATTTCTTGTACATCTCAAATCAGTAAATATTTTTAATGTTTAATCTACTATTTTCTTTCATTTCTCAACTTCCAGAAACACTGTTTACCAGGTCTGTAATACACTAGTCAGGTAAATAAAGAACTGTTATCTTATAAAATTAGTTCAGTAGAAAAAGTTTCTGTGCTCTACCTAGGTTTCTTTCTGCTGCAACCTCTAGCAACCACTTTTTACTGCCTCCATAGTTTTGCTTTTTCCAGAATGTCATGTAGTTGGAATCATACTGCATGTATAATTGGCTATTTTCACTTAGTAGTATGCATTGAAGCTTTTCATGGCTTGATGGCTCATTTCCTTTTAGTGTTGAATAATTATCTTTTGGAGGCTTCATCTCTGTTTAGAGGAACTACAACATCCTCAGATACATGCAAAATACATGGATACAAGAGAGGGAATAATTGGGACCATTTTCTGTGCAAATCTTTCAGTCCAGGCTAGCCAATTTATCTCCTGCTACTCACTGCTTTCCTTTTTATTAAAAGTATAAATGACATAAAATAAACAGGTTTTTTTCATTTTTTTTATTGCTGAGCAGCAGTTCATTTGCTACAATTTGTTCATTCATTCACCTATTGATGGAAATTTGGATTGTTTTCAATTTTTGTCTATTATGTATAATAGATAATAATGTTATGTATAACATCGCTATGAACAACCTCTTTTATGGACATATTTTTTCATTTATCTTTTGTACATACTTATGAGTAAAATGAATGTCTCCACATCCTTCACAACACTTGGTTGATTCAGTAATTTAATTGTAAACATTCTAAATGATGTGTAGAGATATCTTATTGTAGTTTGCATTTCCCTAATGATTAATAATTTGAGCTCCTTTTCCTGTGCTTATTTAGTATTCACATACTTTTTTTTTCCCTAAACAACAGAAATTTATTTCTCACAGTTCTGGATGCTGGGAAGTCCCAGATCAAGGCACTGGCAAAGTAGGTTTCATTCCACGGCCTCTTCTCTTGACTTGCAGGTGGTTACCATCTCCATGTGTGCTCACATGAACCCTTCTTTGTGTTTATGGTCGGGGGGAGAATGTGGGGGGATGAAGTGAGCTCATCCATACATGTTTTGTGAAGTCTGTTCAAAATTTTTGCCCAAGATTCAGTGTGAATTTATTTCTTATTTTGAAAGTTTCTTATATACCCTAGACACAAATCCTTTGCCAACTTTATGAGTTGCAAATACTTTCCCCTGGCCCATGGCTTTCCTTTTCATTCTCTTTACAGTGTCTTTTTATAAGAAAATGTACTTAATTTTGATGACATAGGATTTATCAATTTTTCTTGTATGTAGTTGTGCTTTTAGTTTTTTATGTAAGAAATCCTTCCTAACCCAAGGCAAACAAAAATATCTCCTACTTTCTTCTAGGAACTTTAATAGTTTTAACTTTACACATAACTCTGAGATCCATTTTGAACTACTTTTTGTATGAAGTATTAAAGCTCATTATTTTTTGCATGTAGATATCCAATTTCCAGCATTATTTTTTTTAAAAAACTATTCTTTCTCCACTGAATTGTCTTTGCATTTACCCTGAAAATCAATTTTTGGATTACTTAATCTGTTTCACTGATCTATTTGTATATCTTGATGCCAATGTCACACTGTCTTGATTATTGCATAATAATAATAATATTGTATATTTTACAATATTAATATATGATAATAATATTGTATATTGTATAATCTGTATTAAAGTCAGGTTGTCTAAGTCTTCCAACTATGTTAGTTTTCAAAGTTGTTTTAACTTTTCTAGACACCTTAATTTCCATACGAAAAATTAGAATTATATTTCCAATTACTGTAGAACAGCCTGCTGAGTTTTGGCTGAAATTGGATTGACTATGGATCAATTTGTGAAGAAGCAATATCTTAATAATATTGAGTCTTCTGATCTATGAACATGGACTGTCTGTCCATTTATTTATGTCTTCTTTAATTTCTCTCATCAATGTTTTGTAGTTTTCTGTGTCATGGTCTTCACATCTTTCATCATATTTATCCATAAGTACTTTATAAATATTTTAAAAGTTATAACAAATACTGTTTTTAAAATTTCTGATTGTATGTTGATAGAATATAAAATATAATGTATTTAGTCTATGTTCTTCCATCTTGCTAATTTCCTAAACTCATTTATTAATTTGAATAGCTTTTTTTGATGTGTGTGTAGATGCCATTGGATTTTCTACATAAGATAATCATGTTGTCTGCAAATAAAGAAAGTGACTTCTTTCTTTCCATTCTGAATGTGGTTGTTTATTGTTCTTGTCTTAGTACATTGGCTAGAACCTTCATTACAGTGCTGAACAGACATAATGAAATTTTCTTGTTCTTGATCTTAAGGGAAGAGCAATAAATCTCATAACACCAAGTATGATTTTATATGTAGGGTTTTTTTCAGATTTTTAAAAATCAAGTTGTCTTTTCCTCATATATTGAGAGTTTTTTTTTAATCAGAAATAGATGTGGATTTTGTCAAGTGTTTATTTGCTCTATTTATTGAAATTATGATTTTTCTTTTTTCATCTGTAAATATGGTAAATTACACTGATAAATTTTCAAATGTTAAATAGCCTTACATTTTCTGAAATAATCTGTACTTGATAATGAAGAATTGACCTTTTTACATATTGTTGGATTCCATTTATTTAGATTTGTTTATGAATTATTGTATCTATGTTCATGAGAAATATTTGTCCTTAGTTTTCTTTCCTTGTAAAGTTTTTCTGGTTTGCTAACAGAGTAATGCTGTCATCATTGAGTGATTAGAAAAGTATTCCCTCCTCTTCAATTTTTGGAAGATTGTATAGAACTGACATTACTTCTATCAATTATTGAGAATGAGGTCTATCTATTTCTCTTTGAAGTTCTATCTATTTTTGCTTCATGTATTTTGAAGCTCTGTTACTATATGTATAAATATTTATGATTATTGTATCCTCTTGATAAATGGACTCTTTTGGATAGTAGAAACAGGCAATATTCCTGGTTCTGCATAGTCTCCAAGAATTGTTCTCCCTAATTTTTCCAGGTGATTCTTTCCTCAGCTTCAGGTAGATTTATCTTTCTGACACACGTGTGCAGATTAGTCCTGTACTGAAAAATTTGAGACAGACCTTCTGCATATTGCCAGACATTTCTTTTTTTGAAGACCTTTGCCTTCTGGTACTGGTACTTGCTCTGTGGAACAAGCTACTTTGCCTCTAAACTATCAGCAGCTTCCTCATCTCAGCTGGAATGCCACATTTGGCCTCTGTCCCTTCTGTCTCAGCTAGGTGGGAAACTAGAGCTGATTACATCATTTACTAGTTAAAATAACCATGCCAATTTGTACAAAGGCCTGAAATCTCAGTTGAAATTGTTCTTGTGCTCTTCATTTAAGAAAATGATGTTATAATTTTGTTTTAAAACAGATGATCAAAAATATAAGAATAGAAACAAATGAAAGGATAAATAACATAGAATTTGTGAATAACACCATTGAACTAATTCACCTTTCTGATATCTGGGAAATAAAGTTTCTATAAACATTGTTAAAGCGTAATTACTCCTACAGTATGATATATTGTCACTATGTTGTAAAGAGAAACAAGTACATATAATCATTTTGTGAAAGATTGCTATAGGTGCATGTGCTTTAAATAGAAGAAAGCTAAAAAATACTTTGTTGTTGTTACTGCTTCTCAGAAAGTTTGGTGGTTCAGCTTACTTCATATAAACCCTCCAAATATCTGGGTCCTTGTCTAAGTTCATCCCAAACATGTTCAAATTCCTTCCCTCTCTCCTCATCACCTCTTGTCTTCTCATTTTCCGTCTAACCTTTTCCTGAACTCACTCTTATCTTCCAACATCTAATAGGCTTTCAATAAGGACTAAGCACATGAGGGCCAGATTTCTGTGCTGGAATTTTCTCTCTGTAGACTTTTCAAGTAAAATTCCACAATGTTCTGATTTTAGTGAATCAGTAACACTCCCTAATGTTTTCATTCTTAATATACCTCTACTTGTAATCTCTACCTCTTTTGTGACTTTTTGACACCCTCTTGATGTTTCCAAAATGTGGTGACAATACCCTTTCTCATTTCTGTCTAAGTTGACCTCAAATTAAGATATTTCTGTAAAGATTTGGTTGGACAAATATAGACATTTATTCCAAATTAAATGAATGGTCTTCTTCAGATTGAGTTTCAAACTGTGAACTTGAAAAGATAAGTTCTGTTTGATTAATTGTAAAGATCAAATCAATTACTTTATAAAAACAATTAAATTATTCTGAGCATAAGCTTTTATATTTGGAAAGAATAGAAGTAAGTTCTATATTCAAGATTTCTTAAGCATGTTGTCTGTGAACCACCATCAGAGGAAAGAATTTTCTCTTAAGATCTTAAAGCAGGATGTAGACAGGTAACCATAGTGGCATAGATGTCTCTCTGATACTGTGTGAACTAGGCTTATAAAAGTTGGTTCTGTATTGAGAAATTTTTGTGCAGTTTTTCTAATCAAAAACAAATATCTATTCCAAATACGTAGACTCGACTTTTTTCTTAGAGGCAACAGAATAAATACAATGATGAGCAACAGTGAGAGACAAGTGTCATAACTTTAATTCAGCTATGATAATGAGATGAACGCAACAATTGTGTGTGAAAAGAGCAACTTGATTGAACCCAAAAAATGTTACTTTTATCCTAGGGAGAATGCAGGCAAGCTGTGAAGTGTTGATGCAGTGAAAAAAGATACTGACGTACATTTCTGAGAAAATAACAGGTTGGTCCTGTACAAAGGGAATCTTGTCAAAAATATATTTGGGATCCTGTTCTCTTATTATTAGAACACCTTTAGGACATTTTATGATATTTTCTTCATTTTATGATATTTTCTACAGCAGGACTGTAGCTGTTTAGCTTGGTGTCTATCATTCCTTCTTTGGCAACATGTAGGATAACTAGCACATCTCATAAGACACTGGTATAAGACAATATGGACAACATAAAAATGGTATAGCATTCCTCAAAATGTTTTATGTAAAAAGATAGGCTGTTTTAGACTAGCTGATTCCCTAGAAGAATATGTCAAAATAAGGGCACAGAGAGGAACAGGTGATTTCAAGATGTTCCACATACAAACAACAAGGTGCCTTGTTGCACTGCTATATAAAATTTAAGAATGCCAGTATACTAATCCATTGATAGGGAAAGAAATGTCATAAATTCACTTACCTCTTACACCATTCTCCTAAATTGTCCAGTAAACATAGTCCATTGGCATCCTGGAGATGACATTCTGAAGGGAAAGTACTACATTCCTTGGTGGGTCAGTAGATGGCAGTATGTCTGAATTTAATGTTGTAGTAAGGGAAAACTTTTTAGCATTTTCCAGGAAAATGAGGGTTTTGACAGCTGTGAGGCCGCATGGGGCCTCACATGGGCCAGGAGACTTGATCTTTATTTCTGGCTCTACTCCTGAATAAATTTATTTGAATAAATGGAGACCAGCCACCTAACTTTTGTGTTCCTTGCTTTCCTGAAATTGAAATTAGAGAAAATACTCTGTCTCTTACTATCTCCTTCACAAGGACACTGTGAGTTTAATCATATTTCAGAATTATTTCTGTTCTTTGAAGAAAGACTATGAATTTGCTATGCTCTTTGTAATGTGGGTGGCAAAACTGATCTGGGTTGTTCATCTGGGACTTGAAGTTAATAAACACAAAGGCAATTGGCAAGAAGGGTCTTCTGTACTTCACTGACATAAACATTGGTGTATTTTGGTTTTGAGTAGCCAGTATTGGATCTGAGGATGCTAACTCCTGTTTCTTGGAATTAAAATAACTTTCTCAATGCCATGGAACTCAACAATTATGGAATGAAGCCAAAGGCCCCTGGCACCTTCCCAATTTAAAAGTTAACTGTTCAGAGCAAGTACAGATTCAGTCAGATACAATATTTTTTATTCGTGCCTGCTATTGAACATGAGAATTTTTACTTTGGCATTTTACTCTAAAGCTGGCACTATGACAAATGCAAAATGAAATTATAAATTTGAAATAGCATTGAATGATTGAATGATGATCCTTTCTCCCACTGAGATCCAGCTATGCATGGGAGTGTCACTTTCATTTGACCTTAGACTCTTCAACTGAAACATACTTGCAGATCCATGGCACCAAAATGAGCTGTGACAAGAACATGTGGTGTAAAACAAACTGTGATATCTGACCTGCCAACCTGGTTCTGGCCATGTTCACAGACACACTTCTCTGCAGGAGCCCTGCTACTTTGAAGCTGACAAAGTAGTGCAAAAAGGGATAAGATCACAAATACTATTTCTGGACAGGTGGGTATTGATAAGGAGGGGTAGAGTGTGTATAGTACGGACTCCTATCTCATCCAGTTTTCCTGGAAGCAAGAAATTGTATTATGTGGCATCACCAGAAAACTGCTTGCCATACATACAAAAAGTAAAATAATAAAACTTAAAAGATGTCATGACTTGAATATACACCATACCACAATTTCTAGCTAGCAGCCATTTAGTATATAGACAAATATTTGAAGTAAATTCTTGCCGTATAAGCAACCAGAAAAGCTGTGCTCATATCAAAATCCACTGTCAAAATGTTAGCAAACTGGGCCTTTTGGAAGTTTCCTGTGCAATAAGCATAGATTCGAGACTAGTGACTTTTGCTGTATGCCATCTTATTTGTCAGACATGGCTCTATAGTTGGATGGTGAATGGCTTGTTGGTTTGAATGTCAGGAGGTTAAATTTTAATTTAAATATGCATAAGCATTAAAATACGTTCAAGAGAATGTCACATCAATCTCAGCCTCAAGGTACCAATTATGTTGTTTGGGTTCCACATTTGACACTGTTCTGACTAAACTGATATCCCCAGCTCAGATTTTTTTAAAATGCTCAGATCTCAGTTTCATAAGACATTCTATTTAAAGTAGAAATATTAGGAAGAACTGAATTATAGGAACACTATTTCAGAGTTTCAAGGACATAAAAGTCAAAGCACAGTGCTTGCAGCTAATGAACAATAACAAAGATGTATAAGCGAGCACATTATCTACTAGCACTAAGATAAAAGAAATATACTTGGAAAGTATGTAACCATTACATAGGATGGATCAAAAAAAATGTTTAAGGCTGGAGTTGAATTAGAAGCACTAATTTGTAAACTGGATGAGAACATATAGCTATTTTTAATCCTTAGTTAACAAGTTTCATTTTTCCTTAAAGCCACTTAGTAAAAAAAAATAAATGATGCAGGAGAAATAAGAGGAATAACTATTAACTAATATTTTATGCATATTTGAATTTATTTAAAACCGGACTGTAGCACAATTTATATAAGATAAAATTTTACTTATCTATCAGGCAGTCAACCAAAATTCTCTATTAAGAATCTCATTATAAATCAATAGTAAAATGTTAACTGATGTTCATTGATTACGCTGAAGTACTTTCTGATTCAGAAAAAAATTAAATTAGATATTAAAGTATGCACAATACATTTTTAATGTTATGTATATTTATAATTTTGAATATTGTTTATTCATATCTAATTTGTGGTAATCTTATGAGTTCTATCATTGGTAAGTTGTAATACTTTCTAGATTATTATTTTTTAATAATTTACTCTATCAAAATAATTTTAAACTTTGGTACAATGATAATTAGAAATGGTTGCTCTGACAAGTTATGAATCAGGTTAGTAGTTACCTAAAGGCATGGAATATAAGAATTTATTTCTGCATGCTAGCTGCACACATCTATAAAATCTAAAATAAAAGTTGTAAAAAATAAGATGACATAAGAAACTGAGGAACTGAAAGCCATTGGGAGATCCATGGGAATGGAAATTGGCTTCCTGGACCAGAGGAAAAGGAATAAAATGAAGGAAAAAAACAAAGCACCAACAGGAATCAGAAAGCATTATATTTAAATTCTCTCTGTTACATGGATGATGATTCCTGAATTGTCCTGATATTTTGAAACAGGTGGAAAGTTGATAAAAATAGATTGACTTTCTACAAACTGAGAAGATCTCAAAATCTGGGAAGTGATAGGTCACAGATATACAAATGAAGAATTGCAACTAGTTGACTAAAAGATGATACCTATTAGGATTCTTTCTGCTCTAAATGGTTGACAACTTAAATTGGATTAATAAGCATGGCATATCATTGGCTAATGTAAACAAACAGTTCAGCTAAATTGTAAGCTAGAACTCTAATCATTAGGATTTCTCTTTTACACTACCCCCTGTTCCCTGGGCTAGCTCAGCTCTCAGGATGGTGTAAAATGGATGTAAAATGGCAGCTGCAGCAGCAACCCTCACATTCTCTTACCTCCCACTACAGAGTGAGTATTGTTATCTAGCACATCTAGCAATTGTTCTGAGGAACACACTTATGGGACTGGATTAAATGAATGGCCAATGCCTGGAGCAATCCTGATGGCCAGGAAAATATGCCTATTTGGTGAAGTCTGTATTCATCCATTGATTTGTGAACACATCCAGTAAATAAATCAATATGTTGAAACCTTTCCTTGACCTCAGTCACTATGGCCAATAAACCCTACGCAATACCCCCAAAAATGCATAACCAACAGTGGGAAAGTGGTAGTTTCCCCAAAGCAGCTGAAACGTTATTATTTGAAGGAAGGAAAATGAATTCTTAGAGCAAGAAACTGCAAGGGAATTCATAGCTGCTTTCATGATTCAATTCATAGATAGAATGGGTAGGTGTCAAGGAGGCTGAACGTAGAGAGTGAATTTCAATATTTGCAGTACTGGCTCAGGAAAAGGGGATATGTAAGTGACCACCAAAAAGGTGAACTAGTTCTATAAATCAAGGCCACACCAGCATTTTGGATCTGTTCACTGTCAATGACTCATTTATACATTCTATATCATTTATAGTTCGTTAAGTCTACACATATAACTGTGAGGCAGTTCTGTGTTTCAGATACATCCATGTGGATTCACTCATATCTGGAGACCAAATACTCATCTTTAAGAATCAGGCAAGTGTCTTCTTCTGTGAAGACAGAGCTGAACCACCTTCATGTCAGTCACAAGTATGCCTTATACATATACTGGGTTTGTGTTTAAGGCTCTGTTGTAATTATTTATTTTGGTTCCTGTCTTCCCCACTTAGCTTTGAGCTATTGGATAATAGGGTTATTCATTTTATCTCCAGGGTATGGCACCACAAGGTGTGATGCTTAACAAATACTTTGTTAAAGAATAAAACATATAATTTAAATTCCTCATTTATTATTTACTCAAATCTTAGCAATTTTATGTAGGAAAAACTCTCAAGATATGGAGACTAATTCATATAATCTGTGACAATAATAAATAACTTGTATTTATTTAATCCTGATTACATATCAGTTACATGCTTTACATGTATTATATCATTTAGTCCTCACATCAAACTTGTTTGGTAGGTGTTGCTATCTCCTTTACACAGATACATGCCTGAGGTTAAATAACTTGCAACAGACTGCAAATTAGTAATTGGTGAAAGTTGGATTTAGGTCATACCAGATCTGACTTAAATGCCAGGCATTTTCTGTAGTTCTTAAAATTTTCCTGCTTTGAAATTTTGCAAGGAGAGGGAAAATTCCATAGCAAACAAACAAACTAATAAAAAAATCAAACAACAAAAAAAACTTTCGCTCTGATACTGATACTAGTCAAAAAAGTGAAAAACTCATAAAAATGAAAAATCAGATCTGAATCTGGAAGCTCATCATATGTATAAAGGGAACTTAAAAATTAACACTGAAAGAGTGTTTGAGCTTGTCAGTATAGATTTATTTATTTTTGTGTGTGTGTGTGATTTTTGCCTGCGTGAGCTGTTAAGCACTCATATTCACATTGATCATGGTGTTACTCAGGAGAGCTGGCCTAGCACTTCAAGTATGAAAAACCAGAAGGAGGTCTATAAAAATTTCCAGAGAATAAACAATAAGGGGAATTGTGAAATGATTTTTCTTTTCTGATGTATTTTGCACAGTGTCCCTCTTTGCGTATATCAATATAAAAAATTGCTATAAATATAAAGATACATATGATAGGTATACAATATGCAGTATTTAACAGAAATGAATCACCTTAACAAGTCAGAGTGTGAAAGCTGAAGCAGCTTAATTTCCTTTCTTCCCTAAAAATCATGCTGATTTCTTAGGATTTATTTCAAATGTGACTTTTTGAGACAAAAGTAAAAAGTTTTGTGGGCTTTTGGGGGGATTGTATTTATACAATAACTGTAGTCAGAAAGGCCTTATCTGAAGTGGGTATAAATGATGGCACTGTGAATCAGTTATAGCAATATTTGGTCCTTTAGGAACCCCGGCCGCTTCTATAGTATCTCATGTCTTCTTTGGGTCCTCAAAGTGAGGTTTCCCTGGCTGATCTTTGTGTCCCCTCTGCCCTTGCTGTATGATTCTCCTCTAGATCTGCTTTTCAGTGCTTTCTTCTCTTCTGGGATAAGTTAGCTCAGTTTTCGATTTAACTTTGGGTCTCAAAATGTCTGACCATATATTAGCCCCTGACTCACAATTAACTTTATAAGATTCCATTTTTGTAACTGCTTTTTCCCCCTGAAAAAAAATAGTAAAATCATGTAAACTTCTAAGTTGCTGTGTTTTCCTCTTTATACTCTGACAAATCAGCTTTTTGTTTTTGTTGTTGTCGCATGTGAATCTAACCTAGCACAATGAAGTGGAAAAGAGCCAAATCATTAGGAACAGTTAAGTAGGTTGTTCCTAGAACAGATTTGGGAACTTCTATGTCATCGCATTTCTAGTTGTTTTGTCAGGAGAAAAAGTAGAGATTAGAGGAGGACAGGCAGCCTGGTAAGCCCCTTGTTATGACAGTGATTCTACTTATATGGACCAAATGGATTTACTGATGTGGATGGAATGCCTCCAGATATTTTGTCAACAACATCAGGGTAAACCTACTCCTCAGCTCCTGTTCTTGTGCATTTACTGCTCATCTGTTTGTATACTACTCCAAGTATGAAATTTCATATTATAGTCCCGGTTGAAGTGTACTAGCAATATTACAACTGCAAATTAGTGTTGGGTGGCCACTGGGAGGGAAGAAAGACATTAAGTAGAGAAAACGAAGGAAAATTCAGTGTTAAATTTCAGGGCTAAACTTAAGGAAATATGGGATGATGTAATCAAAAGGGAGTCCTTGACCTTTCTTTATTTTCCTTTACCCTCATTATTTTTTTCAAGTGCTCTTCCTCGGTTTAACCACCAATTAGACCATCAGATACAAGCCATTTGCATGAGCTCTAGATTCATGCCATGCTGCCAGCTCACTGCCTCACATCTTTATGGCAATGATGTTATACGACATTGAAAACTGGCTAAAGGATGAAGAAAATTAGAAAACACATCTACCAGGGAACTGAAAATTGAACATGCTAGAAGTACAAGGTAAGGAGCAGGTCCAGTGGAGAAGGAAAGAGCTAACTAGAGTGGGAGATGCAGCATGAGAAAAGAAGGGTAGAACTCAATAGGGAGTAAGGCCAGTAACCCAATCACTTAAGAATTAGCTTGGATAAGAGTAAGAAGGGAGTGCCACTGGAATTACAGAGCAGACACAGGGAGCACCATTATTTTCCATGAATATAAGAGGTTACAGGTGGGCCTTGAGATAAACAGAATGTCTGACATGGAAATTAGATGGATATGGGTCATTACAACTATATTATTGATACAGCCAATTAAAAGTTGGAAGGGAAGTATGATTATAATCATATTTGTTTGTTTGTATTCCTAGAGAATTGTATCAGGACCATTATAATAGTACTTAAAACTCCTGTAAGCTATATATCACATACATTAGGTGTGGAGGAGGCCAGAGCCAGAAAGGCTCATTCTTCTTCATTCTGTGTGTTCAAGAGAATGATTGGAGGGGGATCTGGTGCAAGAAAATATATTTAGCTTTCTCAAATAGCAGCTCCTTCCCTGAATGGAGAAAAAGTTTTCCACCTAACAGGAAGATATTGCTCAAGTTTTTCTCACCCAATACGGTCTCCTTTGGGAAGGCTGCATGTCTACCAGTAGATAAGGCCTTTGTGGGAAGCATGTATCATAAAAATACTCCATTCCAGACCTGCTCATATGTCCCAGAACTTCTCCCTGTGATGAGCCAGTGAGGAGAGGCTGAGGGTCCAAGACATGTGTCACACCTCAGTATCCCCAGGCCTTAGAATAGGAAACAAGTAAGAGCAAGACAGGGAGAATGAAGAAAGAAGGGATAGAGAATTTATTTCAATATCTAGTGAAGTAGTAAGGCACTGTAATAGATAGAGTTGGGAACAGCTTTTGTTGAAATTGGTTCAAATACAGAAAATAGAATAAATTTCTGGCTCTCAAAGTGAGTTTCCCCATCCACACCGGTTGTTTGTGAATATCTCAGACCTTATTCATTTCCTCTTGGCAGCAGCCTATGAAAAGAGGGGGGAAACTTTCCAAAGGCTTTTTCTATTGCAATCATAGAATGTTATTTTCAAAAATTGTAAAGAAGTATGTTTGTTAAATATTCCTCCTATTTTTTCAGGGACCTACAATTCAAGGAGAAATATTGCAATTTTATGGTTCTAAGAGGAACATTAAATGAACTTTAAAACCATAAAAGGCTTAACATTGCCAGCTCTAAAACTACCAAGTTGCTCTAGTGTCATTGAATTAGTTTACATATCTAAAATACTGTGCTACTGTTGTTATTCATAGAGAACCAATATGATACATCTCATTTCACTGTAGATTTGTGGCTCTGTTTTCTGAGGACAGTCTCTTTTTACCAAGGAATGTCTTTAATCATTATGGTCTTTTTATTAGCCTTTGTAATGTTCTTTATTGTACCTCTTTGTCAGAGAATGCAAATGCATGGATCAAAAGGCATATAAGGGTTTAAGGCTAGATTAAGTCTATGAATAATGTTATCCCAAGATGATTTTACACCCAGAGAGAAGTTGATGCTGAAAGTATCAAACACTAAAAATTCAGTATGACATTATTAGGTGAGTTTCCTGAGTGATTGGTATTACTTAAGTAAGTCAGCAGAGTTAACAAACCAGATTTTTCTTTTACAACCAAATATTTCCTGGAGCTATTGAGGCAAATTCTGTAAAGTTCCTATAACCAGAATTAGCTCAGAAAGTAGGGAATTTGATACCAGTGTTTGTTGTGCATAAATGAGCATAATATTTCTAAAATCTATATTGCTCCATTTCAACACATCTTATAAACTACTGCCAGATAAATATCTCAGAAACACAGTTCTGATGCTGTCACTCATGTCACCAAGAGCTTTTAATGGAGATTCTCAGATATGAAGAAATCTCTCTGGGAGACCTTGAAGCCGCCTTTTTCAACCTTGCTCTACAATATCTAAAATGGCTCAGAAAAACAGAATAGTCACAATATTGAGGCTCAACACTAATAGTCAAATGATTGTCATATTAAAAAAAAAATTCTACCTAATTTCAGGACAATGCAGTTGGACGGAGACAAAGATTTGGTGGCCCACCCCTGCTTTACTCTAAGAAATGCAGCAGCAAACATGGGCCATCTGGAAGAAGGCAGGATGACAGTCCATTTCTCTCTGTCAGCCCAGTGACTCAGAGAATTGGGAAGGCATTAGCTCTCTCTTAGCTTGTCAGAAACCTGATGAGCACAGTATTATGGTCATTAATGGACAGTCACATGTAAGGTGACACAAAACTCTGCCCTAAAACTTCATTCTTTTCCACTCTTTCCTTCAATCCTTGTTGAGACCTACTGTACAGGGGGCAGCATAACATGCTGGAAAAAAGATCAAGTCCTGTGCCCCAACTCTATTACTCACTGTCTCCATGACATTGGGCCTCTGTGGCTTAGTCACTACATCCAAAATGGGAAAATAAGAGTGATAGTTCTACTTCATGGAGCTGTTGAGAACTAAATGAGTAAATTTTATTATTAAGGCAATTTTTAGCCAGAGCCAGAGAGGTTGTTTTGTTTTGTTTTGTTTTGTTTTTTGCAGTGCTTTGAAGGAAGATTTTCTGAAGCTAGCTTAATCTTAAAGACCTTCCATTTACCCCACCCTATTCCAAAGGTCAGAGCAATTTAAATAAGCCCAACTCTGCTATCTCAGAGGACAGGGACAAACCAGTTCCAAACAGCTATGTCTGGGATTTGGGCAGAGGACACAGTGAAGGAGAGTTAATATTGGTAAGTCCTGCTATCTCAAATAGGACTTGAAGGGTCAAAGCAAATCCAAACAAATAGCTAAAGAGATCTAACTACTGTTTATGAAGATAGTACTTTAAAGTTTGAATTTGAGTAACTATGGACAGAGAAACCAAAACTGTTTCTTTTTATAGTCATTCCAATACAGGAAGTCACCAAGTCATAGAGGGATGTGGGCCATGGGAAGTTCCATGGGTGGATCAAACTCAGTATGTCTAACAGTAAATCAGAAATTATTTTTTAGTCAGGCTTTCTCATCCTTCCCTATTTCCCAGGTCATGGAACCACTATTTAGCTTCTGAAATTCCAGCTAACTATCCTGCCTTTATTCTCTATTATTTGCTAGCTCATATATCTTGTTTTGACTCCCTTTTCATAATTCTGAATGTGCTTATCTCCACCCATGGCTCTTCTCCTTTTTCAATTTGAATGACACTGGATTAACACAAGACTCTTTTCTTGACTCTAAGATCTGTTCAGTTTTTCAAGACAACTGGATCCCAAGATTTGTTTTTCTAAAGCCCCTTTCAAGAAGATGTACTAAGAGAGAAAGAGAAAAACAAATATTTTATATTAATGCATATATGTGAAATCTAGAAAAATGGTACAGATGAACCTATTTGCAAAGCAGAAATAAATAGACATACAGACATAGAAAACAAACGTATGGATACCAAGGAGGGAAGGTGGATTGGATGAATTGGGAGATTGGGATTGATACTATGTATAAAATAGATAACTAATGAGAACCTACTGTATAACACAGGGAACTCTATTAAATGCTCTGTGGTGACCTAAATGGGAAGGAAATGCAAAAAAGAGGGGATATATGTATACATATAGCTGATTCACTTTCTGTACAGCAGAAACTAATGCAACATTGTAAAGCAATTATACCCCAATTAAAAACAAAAAGAAAAAGAAATCAGTGATATGAAGCATACTAAGTTTCTTCAATTCCCTTGATCCCCATGGCATTTTGTCACATCTGTTCTTTGGATCTTCAACTCAGAATCAAACCTGGACACTGAACCTACCCTATTTGGGAAAATATATAAATATGCTGACTGGATTCATCCAAGAGTAAAACTTTCCAATATAGATGGGTCTCTAAAGTGCCCAGTGTTAATTTTATGTGTCACTCTTTCTCCATTTTCCAGTAGTTATTATATTTTCACTTCTTAACTTAAGCTGGCTATCTCTATTCCTATTATAAACTTGACTTTTATTTCCCACAGAAATAAAATCTGTTACATACTCTCTTGATTTATTCCTTCCCCCTCAAAACCTATATTTTTACTTATCCTTATGTAAATAGAAATTATGTTCTGAGTGGAATTTTCTTGTTATCTTAAAAATGGTGCTAAGCCCCAAAGTTAAGAAGAAAAATCCCTAAATATTCCATATTCTAAACTCAGAGAATGATCAACCATTGGACTGATCATCTCTCATAGGGATTACTAAAAGGTGTCATTGGAGAAACCATACAAGAACTATTGCCTCACAAAACCCTGCTAAGGAAATTTAAAAATTGAGGAGAGTCATGTGGGTCTTTTCATAGAGTGCAGTGTTCTTTACAAGAAGCTACTTCCTTCACTATCTATACAGAGGGAAAGAGTCTGCTTCCCCTCCACAAATAAAGAGAGAAAGGACACAAAGAAATCACTTGTAAAATGTGGAGTCCTGCAAAAAAAGGACATCAGCATTTTGCTTCCAGGTAGAAAATCATTTAAACTTTAGACATGTTGATCTGCCCTTTGATGCTGGAATAAGGAGCAAAAACCTAAAGAGAAAAAGCATGAAGAAGTGTATGGACAGCAAGGACATTCCCTCCATATCCTGAGTTTCAAGAGATCTAAATATATATGACAAACTTGCCTTTAGGTTATGGAGTTGGAAACCATGGAAGGAAGATGAAATTGTGGACTTGATAATAATATGGATCAGGACAAACTAGGAGAGAACTGAACCTTGACCACAGGCCTATAAGCCAAAAGATAAGGATGTCTTTGTCTCCACAACCCTTCTCCTCAGCCTAACAACAGAGGTGGAGCTCAGGGAAGAGAGAGTGAAGGTAGTTAGAGTACACTGTACCCCACTTCCAATCTGATAGAGCTACCAGGAATCCTTCTGTTGAAGAGTAAATGAAAATAACGAATGAACAAAAAAATTTAGAGAAATTAGAGTGAGGATATTGAATGATCAGTTACCAAAATAAAAATTAAGATTTTAATAACAAGTTAACTAGAAAGTGCTAAAATTGAGATAAATTTTTTAAGGGGACTACCATTTAGCAGGAAGAGTATAGTTGAAAGCAGGAATTCAAAAATTTTAAATGGGCTTCCCTGGTGGCGCAGTGGTTGAGAGTCCACCTGCCGATGCAGGGGACACGGGTTCGTGCCCTGGTCCAGGAAGATCCCACATGCCGCGGAGCGGCTGGACCTATGATCCATGGCCGCTGAGCCTGCGCGTCCGGAGCCTGTGCTCCGCAACAGGAGAGGCCACAACAGTGAGAGGCCTGCGTACCGCAAAAAAAAAAAAAAAAAAATTTAAACTGTCTCATGTTTATGTAAATTAAAATATCTATAATATCTTTTATAATCTTTAATAGAGGAAGAATTTTCTCTCTTCTTTACATCCAGGCTAATTTGGTCATTTGTAATCTTTGCCTCTAGGTGTTCTTTCCAGACCTTGCATACTTTCCATAGGCTTCCTCTCATTAGTTAAACATCCTAAGCTTCCCTCCTAAAATCAATGCAACACCACACAACACAACATAATACGAATAATAAAACTACCCCTCAACTCCATCTTCTACTTGTCAGGGAGAAAGAAATTTTGCTCTACACTTCTAGGTTCTTCCGGCTGGTCTAAGAATTAAATTGACATGAGACAAATTAACAGGAGAAAATGGCTGGAACTTTCACCTTAAATATCATCTTTAGCTAAAGAAAAAAGAGGGTGTTGGGGTCAGTGGCTTGGGACTTCAAAAGGGAGGAAGACAATTCACAGTAAGATAGAAAAGCAACTGTTTGGTAAACAAATATTTGGAGGGCTATGCTGAGACAATGGGGCACAGAGTGGACTCTGATCTCTAGGCCCTGTCCTCCCCGTCAACAGACACAGCTGGCCAATATTCTTTGCACATGTCTCTGGTGATAGCTCCATTCCTCCGGGGCCAGTGTCTTTATCTAAATTCTTTAGTGATTTAAGGGGGAAGGTCATTGTTTCTTTCTGAGTCTTTTGGACCTTTATTGTTTTCAGCTTGAAATAATCCACATGCCAAAGAGACATTTTGGAGTGACAAATTTTGTTCTCTTGCAATCTCAAACTACTATTATATTCTATGATGTTTTTGGTAATGAAAACAACAGGTAATGAA
This sequence comes from Delphinus delphis, assembly GCF_949987515.2. Lineage (NCBI taxonomy): Eukaryota > Metazoa > Chordata > Mammalia > Artiodactyla > Delphinidae > Delphinus > Delphinus delphis. Next base: position 29,886,896 of record NC_082690.1, on the reverse strand, counting down.
ATATCTATTTTCATGATATTTTGACCATACGCTGAGAGATTTCATGAGCACATTTGTTGTATTATGAAAATCTACTTTAAAGCCTGTCTCTATTTTATTTATTTTCTTATTTTAATAGGGTCTGGGTCTATAAGCATTTTGAATTGGTCTAATATTCCCTAGGTGTTCTCATTTATTCCTGCAATACCTGTGACTCTTTTATGCTGCTATTTTTTAAGTCTGCATTTCCAGCCTTGACATCTGTTCCAAGCTCTGCAGGTATATATCTGGTTTTGTATTCATCTTCTCTACTTGAACCCTGCAGAACAGCTCATATTTGATATGAACTTATTCTCGGAACCTTTAAAACCATCTCTTTCTGAGGTCTGTGCATCAGTAAATGTCAATAGTGTCTATTTATTTCTTTTTCTAGCTCGTTTCTTGACATTTAATAGATACTCAATAATTCTTGGTTAAATGAAATTAATAAATTAATTAATATTAATTTAAAAATAAATCATGACTAGCATACAATTAGTCTATTAATCAGTATCTGCATTATTTTATTTCAAATAATATACTTTATTTTTCCTTTTTAAATCAATGCAAATTATTCTGCTTTTGCCCATGATGCTTGCTACATTTCCTTCTCCTTTCCAAGTTTGTACATCTCATTTAATTTAAATCTCTTAAGCTCTCAGGAATTCTCAAACTTTCCCTCTTTGATCACTGGTCTTTAAAATTCATATTTATTACATTCATTATTTTAATATTAAATTCAATCCTTGGTTATTACTCTACACTATTTTATGTGGGTTTGTTTTGTCAATTAAAGAATGCACTTTCCAATCCATTTCCAAAAGGATTGAGCCACTGCAATCATTGACCTTCAGCACAGCCAGAGAGGAGTTCAGGGTGGAGATCAGGAGTGAGGCACTCTGTGCTCTGGGGAAACTGGCAGAACAGGCCTTCAGATAGTTAAGATATCTTCAGGAGAAAGTTTTGTGAACTCCAATTCTTGCATTATCCCATACTTAGAAAAGCACTAAAACCATTAGCCAAGATATCTGTTCCTCATGAGTAGCAGCAGCCCTCTACTGAGACATGTGTTTGTTTACATGTACCCTTCACCAAAATCACATATATACTGAATTCCCTCCTTAAGTCTTCAGAACAGTTTCTCAGAGCTATTTGAGAGGTTGTCTCCTGGGCCGTAGTCCTCAGTAAGACACTGAATAAATTCGACTTACAGCTTATACATTGTGCATTTTTTTTTAAGTTGACAGTAATATCTTCAATTAATTTTCAACTCTGAGTTGTGATAAATATAATTTACATATTCCTTTAGACAAATAAGAATACTCAGTAGATACTCAAAAAATGCATGGCTAAATTATGCAAATAAGATTTATCTTATGTTTCCAGAATCACTTAGTGTTGCCCTATGTACCCTTTCTTGAAGTCTGGGAAATTGCCCTTGAAAAGTTACTAGTCATAGACCAATAAAGCCATGTGTTTTATTCAAAAACATAACTGTCACAGGATAATAAATAATGCTGTGGGCATTCATCTGGCTGATCCACTGACTCATTATTTGAACTGAAGGAAGACTGTTCACATTCTTTACTTCAACATTACCTAAGTGCCAGAGAGTCAAAATGAGATGTAGTGAGATAGATGTACACAGAGCTCATGCAGCCTCAGTCTAAAGGAGGCTTACTGATACAGAGCTCCCTCATTCAATTGTACAATTATCTGCTTAATTTAAATTTTCTCCTGGGGGAAAATGTTAGTTTGATGCTCTGTTAAAAAAAAAAAAAAAAAAAAAGGTCTTTGCACATGTATAATGAAAAAATTGTATTGCAGGGTGCAATTATTTAACATGTGTTATAGTTAAGTATCTAAAACATCTACAGGGTCTGAAAAAGCATATGGAAATGAGCTGTTTTCCAAGTTAATGTCACAGAAAATGACAGCTAAGCTGATCTCTTTTTCACACACTTTTAATGAAGTATTTCTCTTAGGGTTTGAAAGAACTTGCAATCTAGCTGCTTTCAACTCTGGGACATAGAAGATTCAAAAGAAATTAGTCTTGGGTTCTGATATATTAGTTCAGAAGTAACTGGCAGTTTCATTTATAGGTGTACAATTTCTATAAGTGATATTCAGGCAAGTAGGCAGACTAAATGAGCAACGTTTATCTCTAGCCCTTCAAGCCTTTCCATTTTCTAACCCATCCTTGATAATTTCTGCAACTTTTATATCTTTTCCTTCTTTCTAAAGATTCTCTCAGAACCTTCTTTCATACGCATCTATTCATGCTAAATGTAAGTTTCTTTTTCCAAGAAACCCTTTTTGGGAGGTCATTTTAATTTGTGCTTTAGAAGGTGGAGAGGGGCATCCACTAAGCTGCTCCCCACTGAATGTGTTTATAAGACAAACAATAGCTACCTCAGCAAATCATGTAAAGCAGAGGCACATTTCCACTGAATCCTGCCCAGGCTGCAGAATAATGACCAAATAATTCTTGCTGTTTTAAAACACTAAGTTTTAGGGTATTTTGTTACATAGCAATACTTCATTGGAACTTAGGAAAATAACGTGATATCAGGATATTGGTGTGGGGTGAATATCATGGGAAAATATATATGGGAATATTGTGTGTGTAAGGATTGAAAAATACATATTATTAGAACTAATGAAAAAAAGATGTGATGGTATATCTGAAATTAACTTTAAAGACATTCTAAACCAGACTTTATCTATGAGAAAATTGATTACAAATGAGGTGAAGAGACTAGCTATATATCAGTAGCTTAAATTTTGTGACAATTGCTTTCTGAATTCCTGAAAATGTTCAATATGGAGAAGAATAAGAATTAAAGCTCTTTTAGTGACAAATACAATAAAGGTTAATAAACATGTAACAGGTATGGGGGGATTCAAGCATGACTTTCTATTATATGTATGATAGAGAAATATGTATAGACCCTGATTTTTAAAAGGAAAAGAGCTGGTAAAATAATATCTTTTTGTAGTGTATTTATATATTGACACTCATGAAGTGTTTTGTGATACATCCTCCATGTAATACCTGAAACATATATGGGCAATCACAGAGGGAAAAAGGAAAATATGGATTTCATAATCACTTATGTGTACACGTCTATATATGTGAAAACATAGGGACATGCATCTCTATTTTACAACTGTATTTAACATCACAAAATTGGGAACCTATAATGTCATAGCAGACAAAAGAAGTTTACTGAAGCCGGTGTGTAAACGTAATCAGAAATATGAAGCTACTCTGAAAGTCCTATCATATTACTGGTATTTGATTAAATGTTGACTTGTAGAGCTAGACTTTCATTCTTAATGCCCCAATAGTTGTAAACATAATATATAAAACACAATTTATTACATACAATTTCAAAAGCTATAGAAAGGTGAATTACAAAGAAAAATATTGACATTTTAGATTTAGTGATCTGAAGAGTAATTCTATTAAAGAAAAGAAAAAAAGAGATCTTAGCTGAGAAGCTTTACTATAATAACTGAGAAAGTAATAAATTATGCATAGGCGGTGTCATTTTTAGGACAATTCTACACAGCCTGGTTCAGAAACTTGTGCTGACCTATATGAAATCTTTCCTTCTCATTAATTTTTTGAACTTTTCCTCTCTCCAGTACATGACATCACTTTTCCATTGCCAATTTCAAAATTCTGGCACAACCCAGATCCCAGTAAGAGAAGGAGGTACAATAACCAATCAAAGCATGTGGATTTTGGCATGGGGTTCATGCCCAGGTGATTCAGTTGCTCTGTACCCATCTCCAGAAAAGAAGGTCCCAGAGACCAGAAAAAGCTTCTCCCTTTAAGAACTCTGGGAGCTCTGCAGTCTATAGTAGTTTTAGAGAGGTAATATAGCCTAGTCAAAGTGGGTACTGGACACACTTAATCCCAGTTCAATCCCTTAATAGTTTTGTCTTTAGCAATCAATTTCAACAGTATTTACCCAATGAGTAAATAGTATAAAAACTTATACAGCTTCAGAAAATAAATTCTTAATAAATGGTAAATACTACTAGCTATTTTTCATGATAATTTCTTCTTATGCACAAGTAAACTTTTAATAAGTTTAATAAAGTTAATGTCAAGTTGATTATTACATGATGGATATAATTTCAATTTACTGTCACATATTTTAGTATAAAATATATCAATCCTGTGGAAAATATGTAAATTCATAAAGAACAGTAGTGTACTCACTACTCACCTTTTTTAAAAAATATCTTGATATTTGTTGTTCAAAAAATGAAGCAAACATAGATATTGGCAGCGCTTGGGAGACAACTCTCAATCACATTTTCTTCCTCCCCAATCCAAAGGAAAATCTTATATCTTCATGTCGAATATTATCCTTATGTTTTCCTATCTTTAAAAATACACTAGCATCAATAAACTTTAAAAAAATTGTTATTTTTTTTAGACTATGTCTTTCTATATATATATAAGCTGTTCATTGTATAACTGCTTTAAGCCCTCTATGAATATATCAGGCTTAAAAATCTGTTCTCTTATTAACGAGCATTTAGGTAGTTTCAATATTTTGCTGTTTTACACGCACCTATTTGCGTCTCATTCTCTTTATTTTTAAATTGGAAATATTAATAGTACCTCCCTCATAGGATTTTTGTGGAGAGTAAAATAGTTAATAAATATAAGAATTGTGCTAAGTGCAAAATAAATATGTGTCTGCTAATATTATAAATAGTGTTGCAAGCATCCTTGATGCACTCACCTCTTTGATTCCACCTGTAAAATGTAGGAATGACAACCAAAAGTGGAAATATATGGTATTTGGTATATACATTTCAACTTGACCATAATTTTTCAATCTGCTCTCCAAAGTAATTGTACTATTTTATGTTCTGAGGATTACATGGATTTTGGAATCAGACTCTCTGAGAACTAGCTACATGACCTTAGCAAGATACCTCTCTGTGACTTAATTTTCTCATCTGTCAAGTGAATATAACAATTATATCTATCTGATTGGGTTTCAATAAAGATTAAATAGATTATTTGTATAAAGCATTTGAAACAATGTCTATAACATGTTAAGTGTACAGTATATATTAGCTATCAAAACCATTACCAGCAGAATAGGAAAGTTCTGATTTCTCTACTAGTAGTTGAAATTGTCAGATTTATTTTGTTCTTTGCTTTCTTTCTTTATCCAGATTGATGGGTGTAAGATAGTACTTAATGTTTACTATAATTTACTTTCCTCTGAATAACAGATAGTCAGGTTAAGTATTTTGGAGGTGCCCAAATTCACCTTCTTCCATTTCCCACCTCACATGCAATGATTTTAATCCTTGAAGTGCTCATAAAGCCAACCCATGGCCAAACCTCCTGCTTCCAGCAGGCCAGAGGCTTCATCCTTATTCTCCTCTCTCTTCTACTCCATGCAGATAATTATCTTCTTTTTGAATCAGGATATATTCTTTTACTATTTCCTTTTTGTGTATCATATTTTCATAGTCATCTTATTGCTTTGTATTGGGAGCAAAGGGCTTACCTACAATCATGAACTTACAGACCATCTTAACCAGAAAAAAAAACATTGTTCCTGGAAAAATAATATATTTTCACTGTAGGCAACATGGGACTAGATGGCAGACATGACTACAATAAATAAAAGGTATCCATACTTCTACTAGCAGGAAACATTTCTTAAAACTATTTTATATTTCCATAAAATGAACTGTAAATAAAATTATGTAGATATTAATAGTACTACATTATCAAACTTATGAATTGTGGAAAAGCATGTTGTCAGAAGAGAGTTCCTCTTCTTAAACAATTTGATTATATGGTAATATAATATTAAAATAAATTGAATCAGAAATGAAATCTAAAGTTTGAAAGACAGTCACAAAATCAATGTAAGACAAGAAATTGTAATAACTTAAAAAAGTAAAATATGCAATTATCTAAGTAGAAAATGGAATAAAAGTTTACATTGTTAAATACAGGCATGAATTTCTTTCCTATAAACAATAAAATATATAAACCAATTGTTAATGTAAATGAAAAGTAGAGTAATTGTACAAACTTTAGTATGAGCAAAGAGATGTAATGATACTTTGTATTTTATGATACCAATAAAATTGAATCTGGTTGAAATGATGCTCTAGAACAGGGTTCCCAAACCCCCAGGCCATGGACTGATACAGGTCCATGGACTGTTAGGAACCCTCGCACAGCAGGAGGTGAGCAGCGAGCAAGCTATCAAAGCTTCATCTGCTGCTCCCCATTGCTCCCCATCTCTAGCATTACTGCCTGAACCATCTTCCTCCACCCCATCCGTGGAAAAATTGTCTTCCACAAAACCAGTCCCTGGTGCCAAAATGTTGGGGACCACTGCTCTAGGAAATATGTTACCTAAATCACCACAAAATGATGTAGTAAGTTGAATAGACAAAGAGCCTTGGAAAATTTTTGAGATAATTGTCAAAAACTACTAACAAAAGTGCTCCCAGAAGGCTTCATAGTTGAGTTTATTGTAAATTTCAAATAATTAATTCTGTCCTATTGACTCTTTCAGAAGTTAAAGAAAAAAGGAAAATTTCCCAATACTTTAATATTTTATAGCATAACCCTGACACAATACTATACATATTGTGCATAAAACTTGAAATAAATCTTACTCATAAAGATGCAAAATCTCAAGTAAAATTTTAGCAAATTAAATGCAGTAGATTAGCCATTACCAAGTAGAAAATGGAATAATGCTTAAATATTCAAAAAATCTAATCCTTCATGTTAATAAGTCAAAAAGAAAACCTTATGATCATCTCAATAGATGACACAAGTGTATATGGTAAATTTCCACACCCTTTAATAGTTTTTTAAAAAGTCAAAACATGCAAAAATAGGTTTTTATATGATAAAAATTAATTCTCTCACTTTCTATGCACCAGTATACATGTATGTATGTATACTTTTGTTGAAATTGAAATAAAAGCCTATGCTACCTCCAAAACTTCCTTACATCTTGAGTACAGCTGCATTAAATCTGTAAGATATTTGGGGCAATAGTTGTAATTATGCAATACTATTACATTTCCTAAATCTATGTGCTTTAGAATGCTAGTTCTACCAGATATTAATAGGTCTCCTTTGAATAAAATATTTCATGGCCAAATAAGTTTGAAGTGCACTGGGTTACCCAGATGAACATATTCTTTTGCTGCAAGACTACCTGGGAGAGAGATAAATTGTGTATGATTTCTAAAATGTATTTGGCCATCAGCTACACCCAGCTCATGTGTACACTTTCCTTTTCTACTTTTTAGTGCCCAGTGATGAAATGTACAAGTGAGCATTTGTAGCTAAGAGGAACAAGATCCCAGCTCTTACACTACCGATTTTAAGATTGTTTGCCAAAGAAGTGGAATCTTATTGTGTATTAAAGGATGTTACTCCAAAATTGCTCATATCATTTTCTTAAGCTGGATATTATAATTGTGTCTATTTAAAAGTCTTTTGCCTTAATCCCTTTAAATTTCCATTTAAAATGAAATGTGAATAATGTTGGTTTCATGCATGTATAACTTTCCTTCATTGAATAAACTTTCATGGAATGCTTTATAAGTGCCAGACACTTTCTAGAAATGGATTATTCAAAATTGAATAAAATAGGCAGATAAAGACCTAACTACAATCACTGTAGAGCATATAATCCCAGGCAGTAATTGCTTAATTTGTAAGAATGCATTCCCCTTTATGAGTGTGCAACTTCAAAATACATTGCCTTACTTATAAAGTTATATGCATTCACTGTTGTGCAAACATTTTGAGTAAATTATAAAATTTAACTTTTTGAAAACTTGAAGCTGTACAATATTGGGAATGATTGTGACACAGAGTCCAATACCTAAAGCATCTTTTTATGGGTAAAAATTCAGAATTTCATGCTCAGATTGAGAGCAAAATTAGATTTCATAGCAGTTCTGAAGTTTGACCCACCATATTGTACATCATAACTAAGATTTATTGAGTACTGGGGGGAAAATATGTTGTATTGGCTAGGAATTTACAATTTGAGGACCTCAGATAGAATCCTTGGTGGTTTCCTAATCACCTGCATGGGACACTAAAAGTAACTTACCTTCACACCTTGGTGAAAAAAATAGGTACCTTTTATTCTAGTATCTTTCATGCTGAAAACCTTAGGAACAAAGAGTGTATCCTGTAATATAATGATAGACCTCTGCTTGTCACCCATTTTATCCATGGATAGTAAAGTAACCTAATACAGTTTTCCTTTAGGACTAACAAAGTTATATGAGTTATAATAATATTATACTAAATTACTTTGACATTTCATATCCTGGAATGGAAAAATAAAATACTTCATTTTAAAGTTTATATTTTAACAAAGTGTATTTATATTTAAAGTTAACACTTTACAAAGCAAAGTTAAAATTTTTAGTTATTTTGTAATTGTGATGCATGGGCCACTAGATATACAGATGGGAGTTTGGTGATTTCTAAACCAAACCAATTAGTGGGAAAATCCTTTCAGTAATGAACTCCCATTTAGAAATGTACAATAGACAAGGCTGCCAATTTTATCAAAATGTAATAGAAATTCATGGAAGCAGATATGAATCATTCCTATTCATGGGAAAATGTGGAAGATATTTCCCTTAGCAATTGATCACCCTGAGGGAAAATAAGCAGTGAATATTCAATTGTCCATGGAAGTAAGGCTGAACTGCAAAGGCTATAAAATGTAGCACATTACAACCTGGCTCTAATTACCATTGCAATGTCTAAGCTATTCCTACCCATTTGCAATAATATATTAAAATGTTTCCACTTCTTTAAGTGAAGGAAGCGTCAATTTATACAAAGTCTTTAATGAAGCTACTGTGCATTTTTCTTTCCACTTCTCCCAATTCCCACAAAAAAATAGTTACCAATGTTGGCAATGTATTTTTTTCCAGAGGCAGCAAAATCATGATCTCAAAGAATTCTTACTTTTTGACCATATTTCAGTTTTGATGCATATTTAAAGGCTGACTTAGAGCAGCAGCCATCAAGAGTGTTTTCTCTGAAATGTACTTATGATGTTGAAATTTTTTATAAAGTTATTTTCTGACTTGACATTACATTCAAATGCAGAGTTGAGCATGGTTGAACAAATTGGTTTCTTGGAAACCCTAAAAATAAATTAGGATTCAGCAGCAGCAAGTCAGTTTTAAGCTGCTCCAGGCATTTTGCTATATTTATTATTATAATACTTGACCATGAGTGAAGCAAGTGGATCACAAGTACAGCAATATTATAAAACAACATAGAGAATAAGTGCCTTAAAGAACTAAAATGTTTGTTTTAAACACTAAACTTGCAAATTGAAAATCTTGAAGTTCAATTTGAAATGGGAAAAAGAATTATATCTCGTATATTAGTACAATAATATTAAAATCTAGCTGCATAAAGAAGAATGTCAGTAAAGTCATGACAAAGGATAGTGTTTTTCTTCAATATGAATGCATTGCTTTATGCAATCTCTCTTTGCTTGGTCTCAGTGACAATATGTTTGGCAACTACTATAAATTTAATATATTTTCTTTATTAAAATACACCACTTTCTTTCATATAAATATTTAATTAGTAATGAAGGAAAAGCTATTGGAACATTTCCCTCATTTGCAGAGTGACTCATTTGTCATTGAATACGGCAATTTCCTGGGGTTTACTAATACTAGCTAAAAAGCTCATCCATTTTCAGTCCTCCTTCAGAAAGTAAAAGAACTAAAAATTTATCCTCTGTAAGCCATCAGAAAACAATGAAGCAAAGGGTGGACAAATCAGGTTTTTTTTTTTTTTTTTGTGCTGTACGCAGGCCTCTCACTGTTGTGGCCTCTCCCGTTGCGGAGCACAGGCTCCGGACGTGCAGGCTCAGCGGCCATGGCTCACAGGCCCAGCCACTCCACGGCATGTGGGATCTTCCCGGACAGGGGCACGAACCCATGTCCCCTGCATCGGCAGGCGGACTCTCAACCACTGCGCCACCAGGGAAGCCCGACAAATCAGGTTTTAAAGATGGAAAGATAATTTATATTTTATTTATCTACAACTGTTATTTAAATTTTCTTCTTTTACTATCTTATAAAAAGATAATGGGGATGGTTCTGTTTCTCTGGAGAATCCCAACTAAGAGTTCTAAAGGAAGATACTTTAAAAAAATCCTAAAACATTCTGTTCTTTTCCTCTTCAATGATCCTTTTGTTTGCCCATGTTAAAATATCATGTAATTATGAAATATTTCTTCAGAAAAAAGAATAAAACTGTTTGGCGGCCAAATGTTTACGATTGTTTCTTCTTCTCTCTCTAATGTCATTTTAATAGTCACTTAACGCACTCAGAGAATAATGAAATTCAACTTTACTTTTCCTGTCTTTCCACAATTTTATTGCATAAGTAAACCACATAGGTCTATCATGATGATGATCTTTTCAGCACATTGATTCTGCGTCTGTTTCATTTATTATGGCTCCCTGTGGAAATCTGGTCAGGTCAACTATTTCTGCATTCTTTTCTCTAAATTGGTTAGATTGTCTCAGATTCTTTTCTCTTCAGTGTATACTAGATCTGGGAACATAACGTCAGTGCAGGCACCCTTGCTTGAGTTTATATAAACTTACTCTCTTTTCTCTTGGTCACATAAATGATATTTTGACAATCCAGTCAGAAATTTCTACTTGATTTGAAAATTTCTTAGAAAAAGTTAAGAAATATATATTTATCTCCATTTATAACTCTACTGCTCCTTTACATAACTCAGTATTTGTGGACACCTCCCCTCCTCCCCATCACCTTACCCTGTGACCCAACAATTTGGGCTTTTTTTTTAAACATCTTTATTGGAGTATAATTGCTTTACAATGGTGAGTTAGTTTCTGCTTTATAACAAAGTGAATCCGCTATACATATGCATATATCCCCATATCTCCTCCCTCTTGCGTCTCCCTCCCACTTTTCCTAACCCACCCCTCTAGGTGGTCACAAAGCACCGAGCTGATCTCCCTGTGCTATGTGGCTGCTTTCCACTAGCTAGCTATTTTACGTTTGGTAGTATATATAAGTCCATGCCACTCTCTCACTTCGTCCCAGCTTACCCTTCCCCCTCCCCATGTCCTCAAGGCATATATTTTAAAAATCTGTCTAGCTCTCTTACAGGTAGACTCTATTATTCTATCATCTTCATTCTTTCTTTGTATCTGGATTATAGTGCCTTTTGACTTAGGAACTAGGAATGGTGGTGACACCACAAAGACCTTAGGCCACATGCAGAGTTCGGTCCAGCTGTAGTTAATGTCTTGTGTTTTCTGAATCATTAGCTTCTAATTGTTCTAAAAACTCTTCAGAAATGGCTTCTCAAAAATCTAAATGCTCCTATTTCTAACTAATACTATTTCATTTAAAAAGTTGGTTTCAAATATTTTAGTAAAAAACATTGTTTTGATTTATATTAACACTCATTTCCTAGATATTTACCTCTTAAAAATGACATAAATGTATCTGGAATTAGTGACTTGACTATTAGATACATTGTAAAACAATTATACTCCAACAAAGATGTTTAAAAAATAAAATTAATTAATTAAAAAAATAAAAAAGAAAGAAACAGTCTGCCTTGTTGTTATATTTATCATTATATTTTCTCTATCATTCCTTGTGTACCATAAGCTCCTTGAGGTAAGGGACTATGTTTTCTAACTCTGTAAACTTAAGGTATCTTGCAAGCATTATACTAGTGAAACAGGGGAAAAGTTACAGACAGGTGTTGAATCTTTGTCTTATTGAATTGTGTGTATGTGCATGTGTGTGTGAAGGAAAATCTTCATAAACATTATAAATCTTCCTTAGAATTGCTATGTAAAAAATATTTAATACCCTCTTATGAGGATTTACAAGTGTCTGATTAACAAGTATAAGTGGCTTCACTCATGGAAATAATTAAAGTTGCTATTCACATTTACTTATCAATCATTTATTATGTGCTAGGCACTGTACTAGTCACAGCCCTTTGTGGAGGGCTGAGATATAATAAACATCTTCTTACTTAAGAGTTTACTAATTGTTCTTATTTATTAATTACATATTTGCCTAAGCTTGAACTTGTATTGCAAGACTTATATTATGCTACATATCAAGGACAAGAGGAATAGAGCCTACATTTTCTTGCCTCTCTGTTCCAATAAACTGCAATGCCATTGCTTTCACTGACGCTTTCATCCTGCAGGCAGTGCCTGACATGTAATACTAACTTCTATTTAGTAGGCTTTTTCTAATGAACGATAATGAGATTCTGTAATGCAGAAAGTATAAGTTATGAATCAGCATCAAATAAGGCTTTGCAAGTGAACTAAAGACAAATCTCACCAAGTTAGCTATTCATAGCCTGACCCTGGAATGAAATAAAAAGCACCAAATAGACTAACATCTAAAGATTGTGGGCCAACTGTCTTTTACAGCTGACAAGATGCTTGGCACTTCCACGCAAATCAAAAATTATTTCATCATTTATAATTTGCATTGGTCTTTCAAAACTGTGCAGAACAGCTAAAAAGGAACACCTATAGGCCATTAAAGGGGAGTATTTTTAGATGACAATAGCTCCTTGTATTGTCAGATGTTTATCTTGTTTTTAAAAATGTGTAATTTAAAAATATAAGTAATTGAGCTTCCCTGGTGGCGCAGTGGTTGAGAGTCTGCCTGCCCATGCAGGGGACACGGGTTTGTGCCCCGGTCCGGGAAGATCTCACATTCCAGCGGAGCAGCTGGGCCCGTGAGCCATGGCCGCTGAGTCTGCGCATCCAGAGCCTGTACTCCGCAACGGGAGAGGCCACAACAGTGAGAGGCCAGTGTACCGCAAAAAAAAAAAAAAAAAAAAATATATATATATATATATATATATATATATAAAGTAATTAAAATACACACCAAATCATTGACATAAAAGGTAGTCTTGAATTTTGTACAAAGGTCCATGAAACTTAATAATTCTCTTATTCTAACATGTACTATATATTTTCTACGTATTTGTGTGTTGAAAATTGAACTCATGATCTTTACCCAAAACCCTGTTCTTTGTTGAGAATTTTACTTTCCTGGTTTCCTGTCTTACGTCCCTTAGCTCAAACTACCCCATAATTAAGAGATCATAAAGCAAAGATAAATCTACTTCCTAAATATACCACTAAACTCTCCTCTTTTCTCTGTTCATCATGTCACTGATTCCTTTATTCCTGTCTTTGTCTCCTACCTGGACCAAGGGAAGAGGCCATGTGTAGGAAGGAGGGGGCAGGACGATGTCAGTATGGCTGCAATAAAAGATATGAGTGAACTACTTGTGCAAGTTAAGGATGGAAATGCAGATCTGCTGAAAAGAGTCCTGCATTGTAAGATCTTGGATTTTATCCAAAAATTGATGGAGAATCACTAAAGGATATTAAGAAGTGAATGAAGTTATCAGAAAACAAAATTATTCTTTTTATTTTATTTTATTTTATTATTCTAAAGAATCTAAAGGATTCTTTAGAAGGAAAGCATTGTAGGTAGAATCAAAGACACTCTAAAAATGTCTAAGTCCTAATCCCAGGAACCTGTGAATATGTTACTTTACATGCTAAATGTTAAGGAGTTTGTGATGGAGATTATCCTGGATTATCCAAGATGATTCAATGTAATCACAAGGGCACAGGGGCCCTTATAAGGGAAAGAATGAGGCTGGAATCAGAAAGGGCTGTATGTGTGTGTGTGTGTGTGTGTGTGTGTGTGTGTGTGTGTGTGTGGGAAAGAAAGAGAGAAAGATTTGAAGATGTTACCCTGTGGTTACCCTGGTGGCTTTGAAGATGAAGAAAGAAGCTGTGATCCAAGGAATAGAGATGGCTCTTAGAAATTGTTAAAGGTAAGGAAATGGATTTTCTCCTAGAGCCTCTGGGGCAAAGCCAGTCCTATTGACACCTTGATTTTCGCCGAGTGAAACCCATTTTGGAATTCCGACTTCCAGAATTATAAGACGATTCACTTGCATGATTTTAAGCCACTATATGTGTGGTAATTTGTTATATGTGTGGTAATTTGTATTTGTATGGAAACTAATACACAAGGCAAAAATGAATAAGAAAGTGGAGACAGCAGTCTCTCTGGGGTTGCATGACAGTGCATTATTGACCATTTCAGCAGTCCAGAAACACCAGGTTTAGAAGGTAAAGAGAAGATTAAGCATGATACTTGAATCAGAGTGCTTTAGAAAAATAATTAGGCAGTTAGGCTAAGGCATAGATTCTATTTTTTTTTTACACCTTTATTGGAGTATAATTGCTTTACAATGGTGTGTTAGTTTCTGCTTTATAACAAAGTGAATCAGCTATACATATGTTCCCATATCTCTTCCCTCATACATCTCCCTCCATTCCACCCTCCCTATCCCACCCCTCCAGGCGGTCACAAAGCACCGAGCTGATCTCCCTGTGTTATGCAGCTGCTTCCCACTAGCTATCTACCTTACGTTTGGTAGTGTATACATGTCCATGCCTCTCTGTCCTTTGTCACAGCTTACCCTTCCCCCTCCCCATATCCTCAAGTCCATTCTCTAGTAGGTCTGTGTCTTTATTCCTGTCTCACCCCTAGGTTCTTCAGGACATTTTTTTTTCTTAAATTCCATATATATGTGTTAGCATATGGTATTTGTCTTTCTCTTTCTGACTTACTTCACTCTGTATGACAGACTCTAGGTCTATCCACCTCATTACAAATAGCTCAATTTCGTTTCTTTTTATGGCTGACTAATATTCCATTGTTTATATGTGCCACATCTTCTTTTTCCATTCATCTGATGATGGACACTTAGGTTGTTTCCATCTCCGGGCTATTGTAAATAGAGCTGCAATGAACATTTTGATACATGACTCTTTTTGAATTATGGTTTTCTCAGGGTATATGCCCCGTAGTGGGATTGCTGGGTCATATGGTAGTTCTATTTGTAGTTTTCTAAGGAGCCTCCATACTGTTCTCCACAGTGGCTGTATCAATTTACATTCCCACCAACAGTGCAAGAGGGTTCCCTTTTCTCCACACCCTCTCCAACATTTATTTTTTCTAGGTTTTTTGATGATGGCCATTCTGACTGGTGTGAGATGATATCTCATTGTAGTTTTGATTTGCATTTCTCTAATGATTAATGAAGTTGAGCATTCTTTCATGTGTTTGTTGGTAGTCTGTATATCTTCTTTGGAGAAATGTCTATTTCGGTCTTCTGCCCATTTTTGGATTGGGCTGTTTGTTTTTTGTTATTGAGCTGCATGAGTTGCTTATAAACTTTGGAGATTAACCCTTTGTCAGTTGCTTTATTTGCAAATATTTTCTCCCATTCTGAGGCTGTCTTTTGGTCTTGTTTATGGTTTCCTTTGCTGTGCAAAAGCTTTGAAGTTTCATTAAGTCCCATTTGTTTATTTTTGTTTTTATTTTCATTTCTCTGGGAGGTGGGTTAGAAAGGATCTTGCTGTGATTTATGTCATAGAGTGTTCTTCCTATGTTTTCCACTAAGAGTTTGATAGTTTCTGGCATTACATTTAGGTCTTTAATCCATGTTGAGCTTATTTTTGTGTATGGTGTTAGGGAGTGATCTAATCTCATACTTTTACATTTACCTGTCCAGTTTTCCCAGCATCACTTATTGAAGAGGCTGTCTTTTCTCCACTGTATATTCCTGCCTCCTTTATCAAAGATAAGGTGACCATATGTGCATGGATTTATCTCTGGGCTTTTTCTCCTGTTCCATTGATCTATCTTTCTGTTTTTGTGCCACTACCATACTGTCTTGATTACTGTAGCTTTATAGTATAGTCTAAAGTCAGGGAGCCTGATTCCTCCAGCTCCGTTTTTCATTATCAAGATTGCTTTGGCTCTTCGGGGTCTTTTGTGTTTCCATACAAATTGTGAAATTTTTTGTTCTAGTTCTGTGAAAAATACCAGTGGTAGTTTGATAGGGATTGCATTGAATCTGTAGATTGCTTTGGGTAGTAGAGTCATTTTCACAATGTTGATACTTCCAATCCAAGAACATGGTATATCTCTCCATCTATTTGTATCATCTTTAATTTCTTTCATCTGTGTCTTATAATTTTCTGCATACAGGATTTTTGTCTCCTTAGGTAGGCTTATTCCTAGATATTTTATTCTCTTTGTTGCAGTGGTAAATGGGAGTGTTTTTTTGATTTCGCTTTCAGATTTTTCATCATTAGTGTATAGGAATGCCAGAGATTTCTGTGCATTAATTTTGTATCCTGCTACTTTACCAAATTCATTGATTAGCTCTAGTAGTTTTCTGGTAGCATCTTTAGGATTCTCTATGTATAGTATCATGTCATCTGCAGACAGTGACAGTTTTACTTCTTCTTTTCTGATTTGGATTCCTTTTGTTTCCTTTTCTTCTCTGATTGCTGTGGCTAAAACTTCCAAAACTATGTTGAATAATAGTGGTGAGAGTGGGCAACCTTGTCTTGTTCCTGATCTTATGCGAAATGCTTTCAGTTTATCACTATTGAGGACGATGTTGGCTGTCGGTTTGTCATATATGGGCTTTATTATGTTGAGGAAAGTTCCCTCTATGCCCACTTTCTGCAGGGTTTTTATCATAAATAGGTGTTGAATTTTGTCGAAAGCTTTCTCTGCATCTATTGAGCTGATCACATGGTTTTTTCTCCTTCAATTTGTTAATATGGTGTATCACATTGTTTTGCATATATTGAAGAATCCTTGCATTCCTGGAATAAACCCCACTTGATCACGGTGTATGATCCTTTCAATGTGCTGTTGGATTCTGTTTGCTAGTATTTTGTTGAGGATTTTTGCATCTATGTTCAGCATAGATTCTTTAGGATATATTTTTCTTGTTTTGTGAGAGGAAGATAAACATGGTGAAAAGGCAATTTAATGTTATTATTATAAGATGGCACATTTGAAATTTAATAATAAGTGTATCATTTTCAAAACTTGAAAGATTTCTTCTTGTTAAATCCAGTATCACTAATGTTTGCTTAGCCTAGGATAAGAATATACTGAAATCACTTTTGCTTTCATTCTAGTTCCCAAATACATGGTTAGAAGTAACACAATGAAGTGAGTGTTTGAATTTTGAGCATCACCACATTAATTCACATCTTGGGGAGTAGGTACTGCAAACAAAAACAAAATAGAGCTGTAGGTATGAGGGTAGAGGGGGAGGAGTAGTTTTTTAACTTTTTTGGTTGTACCTAAAATTTAAATAAAAATCTTTCATGATAAATTAGGTACCTATAACCATTTTACTAGCAAATCATTTGCACTCAAAGAAACGTAGACCCAGAAATACTAAACAACTTTCATAGATGATATAACCATAAATAACAAAACAAGGATTGAGGGCCTGATGTGCTGCTGACACCAGGGCCTGGACCCTATTTTTAACCTCTACACTATACAATTTATAAGCATATCATTGTTATATCTATTCTTTTACATTTGTGAACAACTACCCAGGTGAGTTAATATAAGTCTACTCAATATCTTAATGACTGCATAGTATTCAATGTAGTTTTAATTATTGTTGAACATTGGCTTACTGGATTCTTTTTCTAATGAACAGTGCTGCAATAACCATCTCTTTAACCAAATCTTTATATTTATTTTTATTTATTTACTTTCAGTTCCTAGAAATAGAATTTATAAATGAATTGTATGGTTTAAGGCTTTTCATTAAACAGCACTTCATTGACCTAAAGAAAGGATTTATTTATCATGACTATATATAAAATTTTCTTTCAGTAATGATCCTGTAATATGAGATGGTTTTATAATTACTTATAATGGTGGTTTAGGTTGTCATAGTCACATGTCCATCTTTTATCTGATCCCATGGATGCATTTCTGACATAGCTAAATGTAGTGGTAGATACAGACTGTGAACATTGAATTTTAAATGAACTGGTGGCATTTGATATTTCACTAAATCAGAGAAATACTTAAGTTATAAAATAGGAAACTTTCCACTATTCTCAAGGTAATTATTAAAATGGCTAACATGTTAAGGTCAGAGTCTACTCAAATTAACGAGGTGTTAACATCCTCTAAAAATAGTCTCATTAGAAGTACTGTTGGGTTAAGTTTTCATGCCTTCTGGGAGCTGGGTCTGATTGATCTAAGTCAATTTCCCTTTTCTTGTCAGAAAGTTTTTCAATATATTCTGTGCTCTTTTTTTTTTTCCTTTTTCCTCTTTCTTCCTTATAGTTTTGCTTAAGACATAGAGGGTAGAAATAACAGTATTTGAAAAAGAAACACATATGTCAAACTGCTATAATAAATGTGTTTCCTCTAATCCTTTCAGTTTTGTTCTGCATTGCTATAGCTTCTGCTTTTCCATTATTTTATTTTTAAAAGATTTGAAACAATTGCTTTTAGCTATTAGAATGGCTAGACTGCCTGTTAATTATTATATAATTATTTATATAATAGATAACTGAAATCCTCAGTTTATTGCCTATAAAATAATAGGCTCAGGAAATGCAAGACATAATCTTCATAATTAAGTCACAAAAAATCAACTTGGTACACACACACTCTCACACATATACTAACCAAGTTATTATTCATTCATTAATTCATTTTTCACACAACAAAGTATTACTCATCAGCTGTGATGTATAAGACATTAGGAGAGATAAAAATTAATAACATACAGTTCTTGCTTTCAACTAATCCAATAGGGAAATAAGAAAATTAAAAATAGAATGCAAAGTGAAATAAAATTAGATATCATAAGTTTGCCTATGCTTTTTTATAGGTGCAAATTCTGTATTTTTAAATAATGAAAAATACTAAAGGTATAAGGAATGCATGAGCAAAGATGTGGAGACAGAGATGACATGGGGTAGTTAAGGAACAGGTAGCAATTATTTCTACCTGATTGGGGTAACACAATATCTAAAAAGGCGCTTTTCAAATAAGGTAGAAAATGAACTACTGGAAGAGACATTTGGAGTTTATTCAGTTGGCAATGAAAAGTGTTTAAAAATTTCCACAATGGGAGTAATTTGATTCAATTTGAGGATGATTTACATCCTCAAGATTCATATGAAATCAAAGCAAAGGACAGAATTAAAAAGGAAACCTATCTTGAAAACAGTTATTATTATTATAAACTATTAACTTGATTAAACATTTAATGAGTTTCCAACATATTCCAGATTATTACACACAAAGCTGTAGAGAAAACGAAGGCAAACGTAGTGGGAATACAAAGGGAAATGTGTTTACTTGGGATAGTTCAGGGAGGGTAGGTGATTTAAAGCTTCCAAATCAAGGGCCCTGAGGAGACTTGTTCTAAAAATTAATAGAAGGTAACTTGTTTGAAAAGTTGAATATGTGCAGATAAAAGAAAATTATGACAATAGCACAAAGAATGGTAGTTTTGAAAAGCTAGAAGTAGGTGTGAAGGTATAGTAGGAGATGAGGGGAAGAAACATACCAGGTTTAAAAATTCATATATTTTCCTAAGACAATAAACAGCTATTGAAGAACTTAGTTAAGGAGTATCACGATCATATAATTGTTTAGATAGGTCATTCTCGCATAGAGTAAGGTTGGAAAAAGAGAGAAAAGTTATTTGTTACTTTAATAGTCCACTTGAGACATAATGTGGGTCTACACCAAAGCAGATATATAAGGAGGAAGCATTATGAAAGAAGCAACTGGTTCAACAGCTTTTGGAAGCTAGTTGGATTTAACGGTGGTGTTGAGAAAAATGGGAGTTCTCAAAAGGGAATAAAGTATTTTGCATAACAGAAGTAATTTCCAATGAGTTTCTGATTGGTGCTCTAGATAAGGCTTAAATGGAGAGTGGATCTCTTTTAGGCAGCAAAATTCATGGACCCTGAACCAAACATTCATATATCTACATTAAATTTTAACAGAGTGAAATATGTGACTGTGACATCATCAATAACTAGTCTGTATTATTGGTATCAGTGTTTTCTGCTTGAACTGTATCTCACCAGGGCATTTAGAACACTGTCTTATCCTTAGCAGACTCCCAGGAAATGCTGATTGATGACCTTGATAAAGATGAGAATTTGCTAGCTGGGCTAGGAGCCAAATGCCACAACTTCCTGCCAAATTTCTTACCTACTTCCTTTCCTTTGCTAACAACAAAGTGAATTTTATTTATCATTTTTTTCAATACAAAGCATCTGTAATAAAAAGAAAATCTTAACCAAGTTTTAAAAGTTGAACAGTTTTTTTCACAGTAAACAGAAATTGTTTGAACTTATGATGAGATGATTATTCCAGTATGTGAAATTCTTCCTCTTACTGAGCAGAACAGGCTCCATGCAGGTGGCTCTGGTTTGCAAATTTTTGAAAACAAATTGTTGATTAGTCTGCCAGTTTACTGATTATTCATTTGTTCTCTATTAAGTTTGGGGAATATTGTACAATTGCTGCAAATTCATCATGATTTTCATTGTTCTGGTATTCTTCAGGATCTGATGATAAACTCTATCAGTCTTTTTACTCCTTCTCTAACTTCTTGGTTGGAATGGGGAAAAGTGTGATAAATCCAGGCTTTTAGATCCAGCACATGGTTGATGTTGAGCAAATAAACAATAAATATATGAATGAAAGATCTTGATATTCTGATGGTAGGTAGAACAGTAAAAATATATATTTTCAAGGTCAAAGGAAAAATATGAAGCATTTTATTGAGGAAAGCTTTGAGCAAATAAAAATATAAACAGCAAGGTATTATGAAATCTCACATTTCCATCACAGAAGCTTTAATGATTATCTACTCTTAGCCAATGTTGCTTCATCTATATCCCTACCTATTTCTGACCCCTTCCTTCATGATGTATCTGAAGGAAACATTGCTATTTTCTGAATATTCCTTATTAACAATAAAACACTAGTATAACATCAAGAAATATAATAATTATTGGCCTTCCCTGGTGACACAGTGGTTAAGAATCTGCCTGCCAATGCAGGGGACACGGGTTGGTTCTCTGGTCCAGAAAGATCTCACATGCCGTAGAGCAACTAAGCCTGTGTGCCACAACTACTGAAGCCCGTGCGCCTAGAGCCTGTGCTCCACAGCAAGAGAAGCCACCACAATGAGAAGCCTGGGCACAGCAACGAAGAGTAGACCCCGCTCACTGCAACTAGAGAAAGCCTGCGTGCAACAACGAAGACCCAATGCAGCCAAAAAAAAAAAAAAAAGGAAGAAATATAATAATTATTAAATCACTACGATTGATTTACTTTAATACATTAAGCTTTGCACTTCACAACTTTTATTTTTTCCCCATTTTGAGTCCAACCCTCTATAATCTAGCTCTTGTTTCAACATTTTAGCCTTCCCCTCTAAATATATAATTTCCCTCTATGTATATCCTTCAGCTGCTATGTTGTCCATGGCAGTTAAAGTTGTTCAGATATCCATAGTGACTCTTTTTCTTCTATGGTTTTTTCTTTGAAACATTTCTACAGTTACTGAAATAATGTTCACCTTTGGAATAAATTGCTGTGTTAACCTTGTCAGATGTTATTTCTTCAACAAGTCAATAAGAGTTTTGTCACTGAATGAGTCATATAGTCAAGGCCTTCACTCTCTTTTTGTTTTTATTTAGAGAAAAATTTATTTACAGAAAAAAATATTATTTTCCTTAGAAATAGAGGTTCAGACATTTTTTGCCAACAAAATTAAAGAATCTATCTAATTGATATGGTTTTAGGCAGAAATACTACACACTTATAAAAATGACTGGTTTTAAAAATTATGGTTATTTAACTACAAAATCAAATCTCACATATTTATACAGATGTCAGCAAGCATGTCCTAGAAATGCTTTGAGATTA
The DNA here is from genome assembly GCF_949987515.2 of Delphinus delphis. Taxonomy (NCBI): domain Eukaryota; kingdom Metazoa; phylum Chordata; class Mammalia; order Artiodactyla; family Delphinidae; genus Delphinus; species Delphinus delphis. Next base: position 29,864,938 of record NC_082690.1, on the reverse strand, counting down.
AAAGAAACCACACTATAAATTGTCACTCAGAATAATGCAAATATTTATTAATCATATCTTTTGTCACTACTTTGCTAAAGTCTTTAAATCAAAATAAGCAAATCATGTGCTGGGTAAAGTCTTCTAACTTTGTTTTTTCTTGCCTTTTAGCATGTCTTATAGTTTTTTTGTTGAAAACCAGACATGATGTATCAGGTAACAGGAACTGTGGTAAGTAGGCTTTCAATGTGAGGTTTTGATAATCCTGTTAGAAATTGCATTATGTTTAACGTTTGTTGTAGCTATAGGTGTCAGAGGCTCAGTTCCTTCTAGTGTCCTTGTCTTTATCTTGTTATTTTTGGTAAAGAGGAACAAAGATCTCCTTCTTAAGTAGAGTCTGTGTCATACAGTTCTTGCAACTGTAATCCACCATTATTATATTGAAGTTCTATTGATGTGGTAGTAAAGTATGTGGGAAGACACATATCCTATAATTTTATGATTAAATCTCAGGTTTTTAGGGGTTTGGGCCCTAGGGCTGCAACCTTCACAAGTGTTTCTTAACATTTTTTTTTTCTCCCTGTAGGTGAGATAGGAAGGCTAGCTAAGACTGGAAAGGGATGATTGCCCTTCCCTAGGTTGGATAAGGATTTCATAGTCCTTTTCCTCAGAGAGTAGGCCATTGTTATGGAGAATGCTCTGAGAATATTTCAAATGGTTAATTTTCTTTTCTTCTTGACAGAAACTCAAGGGGATTTTGTTTGTTTGTTTGTTTTTGATTTTCACCATGAGGATCTTGTGGGGCTTCTGGAGGTAATGAATATGTGGCTGTCCTCTCAGGCTTAGCCCCCAGGAGTTTCTCATTCTCATGTTAGTCCATATCCAGCATGTAGCAATTCATCAAAATTACCTTTTAAGGGTTTATGGTCCCACTGGGGTCTGCTCTAAATAAACTGATTTTGGCTTGATTCTGTGTATTTGAATGCCTCTCCAGATTTTACAGTTCCAGTTTGCCTTGTAACTTTAATTCTCTGATGGATCCAAAAAGTTGTCAATTTTCAATTTGTTTAGCTTTTTTCTTGTTGAAAGGACAAGAGTGATAAATTCTAAGCCCTTTACATGACAGAACTGAAACCAGAAGTCCTTAACCATCATTTTAAGCATTTATTATGAAAATTTTTGAACACACACAAATTATAAAGAATAGTAAAGAGGACCTTTATATACCCATCCCACAATTGATCATGAAAAGCAGCATTTGTTTATCTTGTTGCATCTATGCCTCCCATATTTTTATTTTGGCTGAGTATTTTAAAGCAAATATCAAACATCATACCATTTCACCTTCAAAAATATTTCAGCATGTATCTCTAATAAATGAGGTTATTTCAAAAATATAACTGTAATAATCAGACCCAACAAAATTAAACAATAATTCTTTAATAGTCTCTAATACTTTGTTCATGTTCAATTTTCCCTGATTGTCTCAAAATATCTTTTTACAGATAGTTAATATCAAGATCCAAACAAAGTCTAAGTACTTTTCTAAATATAGCTTTTAAGGCTCTCTTAACCTAAAATTTCCCTTTCCTTTTCCTATTTGCTTCAGGATATTAGTTCATTAAAGGAACTGTGTCATTTGTCTTGTAGTACCCTGCATGGTCTTGATTTGGTGCTTTGTATCCTTGTGGTTTAAAAAAAAATTGTTCTTCCATCTTTTTTATTTCCTATATTGGGTAGTTGGAGCTAGAGGCTTGGTTAGATTCAGGTTTAATTTTTTTTTTTTTTTTGGAGGCGGTGGGGGGGTAGGATACTTCAAAAGTGGTGGTGTGTACTTCCTATTGCATTATACCAGGTGTTTGATACAGCCTGATTTTTCTACTCTTAGTGATAAGGTAGTGTCAGAGTAATCCTCCCATTATGAATAGCAAACTCTAATATGAACTTTGGTAAGGTGAGACTGTTGGAAAAGACTATTGCAATAGAAGGTGAGACACTATTGTAGAAGGTGAGAGGGACTGTTGGAATAGGGTAAAGGGGACTACTGTAATAAAAAGAAAACTCTGACTATAAGATCTGCAGTTGTCTCAAAGATAAAGCAGAAGGGCTTTTCTTTTATTGAGTAAAGTAAATAAAGGTAGAAATAACCAGATGTATGTGTATGTGTGGTGGTATCAAAAAATTGAGCAATTGTTTCCCTTTGTGGTTTTCTTTTTTCCTTCCTCTCTCCCTCCCTCCCCCTTCCATCCTTCCTTCCTTCCTTCCTTCCTTCCTTCCTTCCTTCCTTCCTTCCTTCCTTTCCTCTCTTTCCAGTGGTTTTGATTTTGGCTCTCTCATGCTCACATTCTCACTTTTTAAAATTTTCTTTTGATGCTGGGCCTGGCTGAAGGGGGCTCAAAGCCCTAATGGCAGCATGGGAAAGAAACCTGAATGAAGTTTGGTCAAATAAACTTATCAATAATTTTTATCAGATTGGTCAGTGGAGACAAAGAGATCAGCTAATCATTCATGAGACAAAGAATGGGAACTTAGAGGGTCTGTGTATGGCCTAGTCTTCAATAAAAAAGGGAGTCATTTCTGAGACTTCTTTAAGTCATATATGGAAGAGTGATTCTCTGCAGTAAGCCACTTCCCCAAATAAAAAGAGGTAGAGGTAGTAAGATTTCCTAACCCTCATTGTTTTCCAGGAACACAGGGCTCAGGTAAAATTCAACATTATCATACAGTTCTCATAAAGCATTCACTTATGATTTAACAGCATTGATGGGTATCTCCTAGATCCATTAATTCATTAAAAGATATACTTATTGAAAATATCAGTCAAGATTTATTCCACATGATTAATCCTATGCATAGTCATAATTGTGTGTATTATTTTGTGGTGTTTCTATTCCTCACTGTTTAATTTTCCTAGCTTTGAGTTTATCTCTACTATGACTGCTTGAATGTTACATAACTCCATAAAAGAACTCATATTCTAAGCAATAAACATCAAAGGTCTTCAGAATTTTTGTTTCTATCAAATTCTGATTTTGAATTAGATACATGAAAGATGGTTTAGAATGTTAGTGTTGAAACAGGATAAATTAAGGCTTGGGAGTTTTTGTGTGTTTGGGTTTTTTTTGTTGTTGTTGTAGTTACTTAATAATTCTTTTTTTTTTAGACATAATAATTCAGAAAATTTTAAAAATTATTGACTTCTTATCTTTCTACATACCTGAAATTTCTTACCACTGAAGTAGAAAACACAATATGTGAAATGTTTTTTTACTCATTACTGCTTAAATTAAGTAACTGCTTAATAAAATTAACCTCTGCTCTTTCTTATTCTAATGAAAATTGTGTTTTATTTTTTTCCCAAAGATGGTTTCTTTGCAATTTTTCCAGACACTATCCATATAAAGGCTGGATATAGAATGCTAATTTCACATTAGGCATCAAGATGAGGGAGGTGTCGCTTTAAGAGGATGCAAGTAAATCATCTAAATATTTGGAAAACTATGAAGTATTTTTCTTAGCATTCATGTTCATAATCACTTCAAGGCAATAATAGAGTTAACAAGCAAAATTACTCTTTAAATTACTATTCATGACAATAAATAAAGACAATAAATAATAAAGAATGATTGATAGAATTAGGAAATCACCATTTTGCAACCTCTAAGGAATTAATGGATTGGGACAATAGTCATCAGTAGCTGAGGGCAATACGAAAAGAGATAGCCAGACATTGTGGAAGAACACACCACCATCTATGAAGTACGCTTGTGTTTTGAGATATATAGAAATAGATTAGCTATAGATTAGAGTATGGTTATAAATGTAGCTATAGATAACCAATTTCCCTGTATTTATAAATATTGGTGCTTAGATTCAGAGGCTTGAACAGATCTACCTCTCTTTAACTCACATTCATGCACACACATATTTCTAGTATTTCTTAAATAACCTAAGAATAATATCAATTCTTTAATTGTGGTAATTTAATTTATTGCTTACATGCTCTTATTCTCTTATACTAACAAATTCAACTTTCAAATATGCTTTTTTTAAAGTTGTATTATTTTATCTGAACTGGACAGATCATAAATGAATCTAAACTTACAAATATTTTTTTATAATTACCTCTGCTCACACTCACATTATGTCATAATTTCAGTTGGCCACCTGGGAAAGGCAGGTACATACGCACGATGCTAAGGAGTATCTTTGCTGGAATTGCCAAATATTGGTAATCATAATACTGAATGTAAACAATGTACCTGATTCTACTATTCTGTTTATATGCAAATTATCACTTATGTTAATATTGAAGGATACGGAAAATTGAAGGAAATTGAAGACTAAAGAGGATATGTAGCTTTCTCCACATTAGATAATTACTAAGATAGTAAAATGTAGTTATGTTTGACTCCCATGCTCATATTTTTAGTCGCAAAAATTAATTTATACTGCTAAAGTTAACTTCAGTGACAAGTCACATAGAATAATCTTGGACATACAATTTTCCTCCCCTTGGCACACAGTGTGTTTTAAGGTAATTTGATTATTTGAAATAATACCTATACACTTACTGTATGACTCTGCTTTTCCACCATCAAGAGAAATAAAGACATCTTTCCACACTAAAACATTGACAAACCAAAATCTGTATTAGTCCACTGCTATCATAACAAATTACCACAGACAAGTGGCTTAAGACAACACAAATTTATTCTTTACAGTTCTGAAGGACAGAGTCTAAAATTAAGGTGTTGGCAGGACTTCATTCCTTCTGGAGGCTTCCAGGAAAGATCTACTTGTTCAGCTTCTAAAAGCCACCTGCATTCCTTACTCACATTGCTGCTACTGTTGTTTCTATCATAACATCTCCTATTAGACCACTGTAACATATTCACAATAACTAAATTCTTTTAAAAATCCAAATGTCTAAAAATTATTGAATGTATAAACAAATATGGTTTACCCATACTGTGGAATACAACTCAGCAATAGACACAGCCACAATGAGGATAAATCTTGAATACATAATGCTATTAGATAAACCCACTTATACAAAATTCTAGAAAAGTCAAACTATTATAACCAAAAATAAATCATTGTTTGCCTAGGGCCAGGAGTTTAGTGAGGGAATTAACTGCAAATAGACAGAAAAGAAATTTTTAGAATGAGAGAAATGGTAGTATTTACCCAACATTATAAAATTTTCACAACTCAACAACTGTATGTTTAAAATGGATAGCTTTGAGTTTTTGTAAATTAAACCTCAATAAAATTGGAAAAATTTTGATATAATATCCAGGTTATTTTATGATTTCTTGTTTGTATGTCATATCACTAATTTTCCAATGATTGGGTTTGCCAATGATACAAACCTTGTCAACTTATGAACAGTGAGTTCCACCTTTTCCATGATGGGATACAAATAGGATTAGTTAGAAGTCATCAGAAATACAAATAGAAATTAAGATGAGACATCTTTCCTTTTAAAAACCTGAGATTAAGCATTCAAAATAGAAAATGTCACCAATAAAATTTCAAACCTTCTTGGATCATTTTCTTTTCTTTTCAGCAGCCAAAATACCTGAGCCAAGGATTGAGTACAATTTGGTCCCAGGAATGTTATGCAAATGGTTTTAAGTGAGAACCAAGTCATTATTTTCTATAAAGCTCATCCTGAAGATTATATAAGCACAGAAAGGCAAACTGTCAAATAAACTGTTGTGTGAATCCCTCAATGAAAGGAATATGGACAAAAATGACCCTCATTCTTTACAACATTTTCATTTGTAAAACTGTCCAAGGATATTGTTTTGATATGATGGAGCTAATTTTGTATAGTGCTGTAGAACAAAACATCAAGGAGATTTTTTCTTAGTTATGATTATTATAACTATAAAATGAACATATATGTCCTACTTTACATAAATTAATAGAGTTCAATTTCCTCTATTCTGCCAAATAAACCACAGAGCAACTTGAATTTAATTCATCCTTCTGCAGAATTATCTGAACAACTGGAGCAATTAATTTTTAAGTTATTTACAAATGCTCACTGAAGCACATATACTGCTGATTTTTGTGGCAGCTAAGGGTCTATGAAGTAGACAATGCTCACTAATCATGGACACCTGGGACATTATCATTATAAAGTAAATACATCCTGAGTGTCTGAAAACTGTCACATAAGGGTTTACATGCATTAGAGTCTGAGCACCAATGGCTAAAACCATCTATCCAGAGATAAAGCATTACTTAAATATTAGTATCAACTAAGTGCCCTGTGCCACTCATCAGGTATTATCTTCAACTCATCCTTTAACCCTACAACCAATCTTAGAATATTTCTTGGAATTCTACCACATGCATGTCTCTCAACTCAATTCTTCTTTCCTTCTATTTTGTCTGGACTGTTATAATGGCCTCTTACATAACCTCCCTGTTCTTAATCTGGTCCCACTGTACATGTTCAACTACCATGAACTATCTAAAACCAAATCTGGTCATATGACTTACCACTTAATTCTCTTCCTTACTTCTTGATACTTCCAGTTTGAAATTGGAATATTTTGACCTGACACACAGACCTCACTTGATCTGCCCCCCTACCCACCTTTCCAGTCACATTATCCATCAACCTTCCTCATGTCTTTACTGCTATAAGTACATACAAGTGTGTTACCATTCAGAAGTATTAAAATACTTTCTATATACATATAATTTTATTTCATGTCTCAAATATTTGTTGATACCCTCCTTCTGCTATGTCTTCCTGGTAAACTTTTATAATACATTTTATACACCCACCTTAGGATTACTTTCTCCCTGAGGCCTTCTCCAACTCAACATATTATGGTTATTCACTCCCTTCTCTATGTTTTTGCTGTATTACTGGAAAAAGTATTTTTTTTATTAATTACCTACAAACAATTTATTTCCTTGATCTTTTTACTTCTATACTGTAATTCTCTTGAGCACAGGAAATATCTTATTTATCTTTGCAAACCTAAAGGCTGGAACATAGGTGGTGTTTGCTGAATATTGAAATGGGCCCTGGAGAGAAAATTTTGTATTAATGGTAGGTTAGATTTTGTAATGTCCTTTTCAAGTGATGAATTATTATATCTCCTGCATTTCAATTTGACAAACCCTATCCCTTTCTAGTTTCATTGTCTTTATTAGGAAATTTTTGTTCATTATAGAACAAAATGCTCTACCTCACTTGTACATGAGGTAGAGCAAATATAACATTCTCTTCTATTTTTTTAAACAGCATGTAAGTATTGTATAGTGTTCTTTCTCAATACTTCTAGATCTCTTAGGGCATTCATGCTACAAAGACAAATATTAATTTAAGTTAACTCAAATTCACTCAGTTTTATTTATTAAAAAAGTCAAAAATTGTAACAACATAGAGTACTGACTCTAGTGTAAACCTACATACTTGCCACTCTTTAGTTCAGCAATATTACTTGAATCAATTACCTTTTGAGAAGGGTACATTTCCATTGGCTTTTAACTGAAGTATTGAAAAAATTTATTTCCCTCAAACTATTTTTGTAAAGGTTAAACATACACACTTTCAGTGTGGTGTGAATCTTAATATTACATTTTGGGAACACTGATTCATCCAATTTTCTATGTGGATAACAGACTGAGAATCCTTGCCCCCATAAAAACCATCAAAAAACATTATACTAAAAGAGGTTTCAATACCTCTTCTAGTCAGTGAGATAAGTGTTTAGGGTTATGTTTAAATTAGCTGATTTTTCACGACTCTACCACTTTACACTATTCACAATGATATTTATTACTCTTTCCTAACTGACTCCACGGTGCATAAATGAAGTTTATAGGAATCTAATGATTAAGTGGTGGATGCAGGCAAATGATCTATTCTATGTAATACCACCTCCATGTGTGCTCTTATTCTTCTCCTCTGAGAAATTGTTCTATCAATGCTTTACTTTCTCTTGTGTCTCTCTCTTGTGTTTTTCCATCTCTCCCTCACTACTAGCTTTTCTGCCCCTATACATCCACTTTTTACCTGTATTTTTAAGAGATCTTCCTTTGACCTCGTTAACTTTCCTTTCTTTAACTGTTAAAAATAATTTTAAAATAATTTATTCTCATTGTCTTCCTCTTCCTTGCACTCCCATCCTAACTTCTGGCAAAGTGGACTTATACTCAGTTTTTCTTTGTTTGTTTGTTTTTGTTTTTGTTTTTTTTGTGGTACGCGGGTCTCTCACTATTGTGGCCTCTCGCGTTGTGGAGCACAGGCTCCGGACACACAGGCTCAGTGGCCATGGCTCACGGGCCTAGCCACTCCATGGCATGTGGGATCTTCCAGGACTGGGGCACGAACCCGTGTCCCCTGCAACAGCAGGCAGACTCTCAACCACTGCACCACCAGGTAAGCCCTATACTCAGTTTTTTAAGGACTTTTCTTAGCCCTCACTGTCCTCGAATTCTTTGTTGGATTAGCTATGTTAACATTATAAATACTATTTCCTTCCTTTTCTAGAATTTCTTTCTCCCTAAAATTGCATGCAGCTGTACTCTTTTGATTATTTTATGTCATCTAAATCTTGGGCAGGCATAAAATTTTGACTGCCTAGGTCAAATTCTTACTCCATCATTAACTGCTGGGTGACCTGGCAAAATTACTTCCCCTCTTCATGTTTAAGTTCCTTCATCTAGATGAAGGTTTTATCGCTAAAGGAGGTAATCTGCCACTGACACTAAAGAAGAAGAAGTAATTTGCATTAAACTAATGGGTCTTCTCAAAACAAGACAGATCCAAAAGAAAGTTCTCAAGCAATAAAGTTAAAAATATAGCTATTTTTGAAAATTAAAATTGCACTATATATAATGTGCTGCATAAAACCTCACTGTTTTTGATGACCAAATAATAAAATGTACCTGAAACTAAAATTTAATAAATAAACATGTTTTTATGCAATGCTTAACAAATATTTGATCCTTTAAGTACCAGAAACTGTAGCAGGTGCCTGGATTTACAATTGTGAATGAAACTGAAATGGAACAGGACCCTGTTGGGGCCCTCCCAGGTACAAATCTTTTATGTGTCACCATTTCTTGTTTGTAGGAAATAGGCTTCAGCCTCCCTGACCTCCCTGAGTTCCAAAGGGCATATTCCCTGTTGCTTATCATGGAAGGGAGGGAATGTAGAAACAAAGGAGGAGCAGTCAAGAAACAATAGTGCCGCCCTGGGACAGGGTTCTGGTTTCTCCTCAAGGGATATACATAACAATGTTTCTTTGAGTTCTGGGCGCCCCCCCCCTCCCCCCCCCCCCCCCCCCCCCCCCCCCGTGGATGATGGTAACCTCAGGCTGACAAAAGATTCCTGGAACACCACCTTGTTACCTCACCACCAACCAATCAGAAGAAAGTCACACACCATGCAACCCTCACCCCAAATTTTGCCTATAAAAACTTCTCCCCAAAAACCATCAAGGATTTTTTGTTTGTTTTTATGTTTTTGTTTGTTTGCTTGTTTGTTTTGAGCATGAGCCACCTGTTCTCCTTGCTTGGCCCTGCAATAAACCTTTCTCTGATCCAAATGCCAATATTTTGATTTGTTTGGCCTCACTGTGCATTGGGCACACAAACTTGAGTTTAGTAACAAAACATGTCCATATAATAGATGTTAACAATAGACTCACTTATTTTGTAATTTAACTGGTGCCAACAGAATTTAAACATTTTAAACTTTCACTTGAAGATTGTGAATATGTAATTTATTAAGGCATAGATTTTCCTGTTGCAATGTAGACATCCTTTCAAAGCTCTAACATTGATAGTTTCAAAGTCTGAAGTGTTTGTGGACTAATATTTTACATCATTTAACCCATTTGTCCCAGGGTCTCTGAAATTATTTTATTTGCATACAAAGACTTTTATAATGTAAGCTCAAACCTAAAATGTTTACTTTCATTTTAGAGAAGTATATATTTACTTAAACTCATCATATTACAGACTGAAAATCTTATGTTGCACATTTTCCTGAGAGCAACCTTAGGGGAGGAGAAGGTCTTTAGCATCACTAGCATTTGGCATAGGAAATACTAATGTGTTCCTTATTAATACAGTTGCTGAAAACTCAGCCTCTGTGCTCTGGTGCCAAATCGAATCTTGGAGACAGAGTTTTGGGTGAAGGGGAAATAATAGCTTTATTGCTTTGCCAGGCAAAAGGGGACATAGTGGGCTAATGCCTTCAAGACTGTGTGTCCAACTTGGGGGGATTTGGTGAGGAGCTTTATAGCAATGGTTCAAGAGCAGGGTTGCTGATAAGGATCAGGGTGTGTGCAGGGCCTGCATTCCTTTAACCTGGCCTCAGGTTGTCTACTGATGAGTTTCTGTGGCTCTTGAGGTTATCAAACTGTGACTTCCTCTCTGGAATAAAGAATACTTCATCAAGTAGTTAAGTTCTTCCATTTGTTAGGAGTTTTGGTTCTGCAGAAGACCTCAAAGATATTGATGTGTGTATCCCTTGAGGCAGAACCAGGAGTCTGTCCCAAGGCTTCACTATTGCTTCTTGACTGCTCCTCCTTTGTCTCTTCATCCCCTCCCTTCCCTGCTTAGCAACTGTTTGAACCTGCTGTTTGGAACTCAGGGAAGGTCATGGAGGCTGAAACCTATTTCCTACAAACAAGAAACAGTGGGTAGAGGGGGAAACATAAAGGCTTTCATGCCCAAGAGCCCCACAGAGTCCTGCTCAGTTTCAATACCAATGTTGAAAATATGTACAAATACACAAATAGAAAGTTCAGGTTAGAGTAAAGGTAATAGGAGGAAAGAAAACTAAATCTCTTATTATGTGAGCTAATCTGTAACACATTTATTGCATGTAGTAATTTCAATGACAGTGTAAATCTATATTTTAATATACAGAATGTGCTCTGGGAAATACATTGCAATAAATGCTATTACTTTTGTAACATTATCATAATTTTTTAATGTAATGTCATATCCTCTTGTCTTAATATCAGTTCAAAATATTTATTAATCTATTTGAAGTTTCCTGCTGGCTGACATATTGGGATATTCTACATGGTTTGTAATATAATTTTTCTTTTCCTCTGTATTTTCTATATTTAGTCATTTCCCAGAAAGCTCATTACATTCTTTCCAGAATTTCATTACAACTTCTGATACTGTGAGGGGCATCATAGAAGTTTCTTATTGTATTGATATGGACACTTATTTTATTTTATTATTAATATACTTTTTAAGCAATGTGTGTTTCTGCTCTTTTCTTAGCCTGTTTAATTCAGTATCTCTAATTTTAAGGGGGACAAACCTCTTACTACAATCTTTACGCTTTTTTCCTTCTTTTTCTTCAGTCTCCTCTTCTCATTCCCTAGTGAGAGATGGGTTCAAGGGATATAAATGAACTTAACCAAAAAAGAGTAATCTGGGTGACAAAATACAGTTAGAATGGATAAGGTAGATTAATTCCGCTTCCTCCCTTACTTTCATAAGTCAAGATTTTGATACATTGTCTAACTTCAGAATATCACATAAGATTAATATTTGTATTTTGCATTTCAAAACACACACACACACACACACACACACACACACACACACACACACACACACACACACACACACACACCTTAAACAGATTTTGGGAAAATATTTACCCTTGATCCCTTCTATAAAAGAGAAGTTTAATGGCCCTTTGTCTACAAACCCCCAAATCTCAGCCTCAGGAATACAGGACAGAGCAGTGGTTTTAAACTTTATGTTGGAAAAACAACCACCTGGGTTTCCTGTGAAAAAACCAAATTCTTCAGAGATACCTTCAAAGACACTGATTTATGGGATCTGGATAGGCTCAGGAATCTGTATTTTTTGAATAAGTATTCCATGTGATTCTGTTCAAATAATTCAAGGACCATGGTTTGAGAAATTTTTGCCTGAATTTTGTTCCCTGGAAAAAAAATTTTAAAGCTCCAAACTGTCATCATTCAAATAATAATACAGACCTTTTCAACTTAGGATGGGGTTATGTCCCAATAAACTCATCATTAAGTTGAAAATATCATTAAGTTGGAAATACATTTAATACCCCTAAGCTACCATACATCAGAGCTTAGCCTAGCCTATCTTTTATTTTTAATAAATTTATTTATTTATTTATTTTAGGCTGCATTGGGTCTTCGTCTCTGCACACAGGCTTTATCTAGTTTTGGTGAGTGGGGCTACTCTTCATTGCAGCATGCCAGCTTCTCATTGTGGTGGCTTCTCTTTGGTGCGGAGCACGGGCTCTAGGCGCATGGGCTTCAGTAGTTGTGGTGTGCAGGCTCAGTAGTTGTGGCTCATGGGCTCTAGAGTGCTTAGCCTAGCCTATCTTAAATGTGCACAGAACACATACATTAGCCTATAGTTGGACAAAATTATGTACCAAAAAGTCTATTATATAATATAATATTGAATATCTTGTGTAATTTATTGAATACTGTGCTGAAAGTGAAAAATAGAATAGTTGTATGGGTACAGAATGGTCGTAATGTGTTGTTTTATCCTCCTGATCACATGGTTGACTGGGAGTTGTGTCTCACTGCTCCACCCAGTATCATGAGAGAGTATCGCACTGCATATCACTAGCCTGGGAAAAGATCAAAATTGAAAGTTTGAAGTATGGTTTCTACTGAATACATATGGCTTTCCCACTGTTGTAAAGTCAAAAAATCTTAAGTCCAACTCTTGTAAACTGGGGATCATCTCTGTTAAGGTCTAAACTGTCAAGGTTATGAAATTATGGGAGGAGGAAGTGACAGGTTTCTCATCATGTCTTTTGTGGAGCTAGCAGTCAAGTCAGCACCCTAGTGATGTATAGGGACCCAAGTAAATATTTCAGGGACATTCTGTCACTGTCTACCAATTCAGGGAAAGTGAAACAAATACTGTAAAGAGCTCAAACATGGTGGAGGATGAGGGACATAGTGCAAGTGAGATTTTCTCCAGATTTCTCAGAAAATTTCTACTGGCTTTTCTCAGACAATGCTTGATAAGTATTTTAGGAACAGACTAAAAATCAGACAGAAGTTATCCCAGGTTTCAGTAGGCATTAGGATACTGATGAAAGTTCAGCCATAGACTTTCTGTGATTTCCCACAAGCATCCAGAGAAAGGGAAGCCTGTGACTAGAAGAAAACCAAAACCATTGTTCAGAACTAGTTGGGTGATTATGTTTTTCTGAAATAACTTCTCAGTGTTGGACTTAGAGGTCTAAACAAATTATCCAGATTGTATCATTATTTTGTCTCTTTTGTAATGAAACTGTTAAGACCAAAGTACCAAATGTGTTAGTGAGAAAAGTTCAGTATTCACATTCCCTCTTCTTCAATACTCTTCTTCCCTTGAAGAGGCACATAAAGATGACAAAGAAGAAACACAAATATGGTCAGATACAAGTTAATGACTGAGATTGGTAGAATATTGTGAGAAATTCTAACACCCAGAGTGAGAAAACCTTGAAAAAATATAAAATTTTTAAAAAGGCATTTATAAATTTTATTTTGTTTAAAGCAACTTTCTTATAAAATAAAGTCTTAATCCTGATATTGAGGCAGATGGTCAATATGTACACAGGATGACAAGAGAGAAAATACTATTTCTATTTTATTTACAATTATAGTTTGGGTCAACAAAACCTTTTTTTTATTGACCATTGTATGCCTAGCACTATTTCTGTTTCTGAAGATACAAAGATGATTAAAAACAGTTCTTAATTTGAAGAACTTACAGTTCAAATGAATTGGCTAAACAAATTGCAGCACTTCTGTTGGTGCCTTTTTATTGCTGTCCACATTAAAGAAAGAGGGACCTAACATAGTGATATTCTTTCTGTAGTCCTGGATCTCTGTTAGTAGAGTTCCATCAACAACTCTATAACTTAGATTTTTTTTTTAATTTTTAAAACAACAAAACTGAATTGTTGATTAAAGACACCTAGCCTTAAAGTGGTAAGTCACAAATGACATACCTGTGTATATGGTCCATGGATTTTCTTTAACACCAACAATAATGATGATAAAATAACTATGCAAACAAATTGAATAAAAATGAATTTGATTTTAATACATAAAATAAGATTATACAAAAATTCATAGATGGTTTAAATGAATCCAACACTCCAAGTCCAAAAGTATGCATTTCTGTTATAAGGAGAAAATTCAGAGATAATTTTGGTGAACCAATGTTCCAAAATAATGGAATATTAAGACACATTTGAATTTTGGAAATGTGACTATTTTCTTAGCTTTTAAAAAGAGAAATAAGGTTGGCTGTATATATTAGAAAACATGGACCTGAAAAATAGTGGTTTGTTTCCTTAGAAAGAGAATCCATGATCACCAGTACTTATCATAGGTAATATATATGTATGTTTCTTTATCTATAGAATTCTTATACTCAGGCGTTGGGAAATGCACTTAGGTACTGTATCTGAATTTCAAAAAGTCACTAATCTCTGAAAATATTTGTCAGGTGAATTAATAATTGATAAAAACCTTATATATTAGAGGCATTGAATAATGATGTGTTCCCCTGGAGGAAAATTACCACTAGTAAACTGGACATTTCATCCTATCTCCTGTTCACAAATCTAGGCCATGCTTCAATAGGGGATAACTTAGGAGGGATGTGCACTGGTGAGAGAAATCCCAGTTTAAGGATGAACTGGAAACTTACTAAAAATATTATTCATGTGATAGTCAGGCAGAAAAAATAAGTTGAGATCAAGATACCAAGAAACAGACTTGGGGTCAGAGGTCTAGAATGAAGAGATTAGACACTCAATCTGGAGATACTAGATTTAAACAAAGAAAGAGTACAGGTTAGTGTGGTAGCCTCTAACGTAGCATTGTGTATCATCTACATTAGTGTTGGCTGTTTCTCTAGGTGTTTTTTTTAGCACAGGGACAAATGTACTGGGCCAGTCACAGTCACTAATAGGATTCAAATCTGAAGATACACTCTTCCCCTACCAGAGACCCACCTTAGTAGTGGGCCAGACATTGACAGATATCCATAGTCCACTTGAGGCATTGGAAATCATTCAGAGACTCCTCAAGGTCAGAGTGATTTTTATAATAACACTAAAACACTCTGTCTATTTTACTGTGCTGACGTTTTCACATTTGCTGATACAGCTGCTGGTGACATCATAAATCAAGGCAGTGGCAAAAAATTTCAGTCATTATATTCCTCACTGTCATGCAACATGCACGCACACACACACACACACACACATGCAGAGAAACCAATTTTACTTATGAATGTCTTTGATAAAATGATAAAAACTATTAGTTCTATTACTATTGACCCTTGAGTATATATGTCATTTTAATATTCTGTGGGACAAAATGAGGAATGTTTATAAAGCTCTTCTGATGTTTGTCTCTAAGTAAAGCCCTTGTGTGATGGTTTCAGTTGCTAGCTGAACTAGTCCCTTTATTCATAAAGCACCATTTTACTTGAAGATACAACAGGCTGACAAATTATGATTATTCAGAATTGAATATTTTGCTGATATATTCTAAAAGAAACCCAACAAGACAAAAGATGAAGCAAACCTGCCACCTTAGGAAAACATCTGATAGTATTTTCTGCAAATGAGAAAACTGGCACTTTCAAGTAAAAATTAGATTTTTGCAAAAATTTATCTAACACCATGCTCTTTAGAATTTCTCAATACTTAAAGATGTTTCTATTGAGATTTGAGGAAATATTAACAAATGTATAAAGTAATGTATTCAACTATGGAAAATATTTTTTTTTGTCAGTTAACCAGTATTTTCCAACTAGTTTAGGCATGCTGTTACACAATCAGCACGGGTAAAAGATCCATTCAAAGTGCACAATAGGAAGTACAATAAGCATACAATTCATATAAGTTCTTTCCTTTTGTCATATAAAAATAAAATAAATATCTATTCACACATACAACATACAAATCAAAATAATCTACAATATCACATTATCTTACAGTTATCCTACAGCTTATAATGTTGCCATAATACTCACAGTCTCTATTATATGGAGAATCTTTTCACATAAACTATGCCTATAAGTTTGTTCATCATATTTCACTGTTGCGGTCACTCCATTGATATTCTTACAGCTTGCTTCTTAGTGTGTTTTTTTTTTTTTATCTCCTGCCTCCCTCTGGCTGTCCAAATAACCACAGTTCACAATAAGTTGGGAGTGAGAGATTTACTCTTGACAGTTTTCTGCATACCCAACAGCAGACACCTTACCCTAGCTATTTCTTGCCTTTCAACAAGAGCATTCTCTTCAGGTTTAAATCTGAACTATTCAATACCCACAAATACAAAATACACAGATCACTGTTACATAAACCATTTGTTTTCATTTATGATGTTCTAATATAAATAGCTTCAATATCCCTAAATCCCAATTAGAAGGTCAAAGAAGAGGTGAAATAAAACTCAAGAGTTTGGCCAATGTATCTTGATTTTTTCACCATCACTGGTGAAATATATCAATCAATATATTTAGGAAATTAATAATGGATCAATGTTTCCCTTCACTTTGGCTTCGGAAATCTGATATCTGATCCAAATCATCTTTTACTGTTAAAAAAAAGTCTTAGAATTTGAAAGCCATGGATCCATTCTCATGTCCCCAAGTAGGTAAACGTCTAATCTATCCATTTAAGCAATTGTGAAAGGTGTCCAGGCAAAACGTGCCTCACCAAATCTTTTTTGTTTATTTGACAAATGAATAATTCTAGTAATCAAACATATTCAACTTATATCTAAGAAAATTCTTAGAGAAATTTACTTTTCATTTTTTGTTGTTCAAATAGAGGTCAGTTGATCAGCACACTCACTTAATAAATAACTCTTAGTATACTTTTTTTTTTAATTGGAGTATAATTGCTTTACAATGTTGCATTAGTTTCTGCTGTACAATGAAGTGAATCAGCTATGTGTATACCTATATCCCCTCTCTCTTGGACCTCCCTCCCACCCACCTCATCTCACGTATCTAGGTCATCACAGAGCACCGAGCTGAGCTTCCTGTGCTTTTTAGCATGTTCCAGCTAGCTATCTATTTTACGCATGGTAGTGTATATATGTCAGTCCTAATCTCCCAATTCTTCCCACCCTCCCCTTCCTCCTCTGTGTCCATATGTCCATTCTCTACATCTACATCTCTATTCCTGCCCTGCAAATAGGTTCATCTGTACCATTTTTCTAAATTCCACATATATGCATTAATATACGATATTTGCTTTTCTCTTTCTGGCTTACTTCACTCTATATGGCAGACTCTAGGTCCATCCACATGTCTACAAATGACCCAATTTCATTCCTTTTTATGGCTGAGTAATATTCCATTGTACATATGTACCACATCTTCTTTTTCCATTCCTCTGTCATCAGACATTTACATTGTTTCCATACCCTGGCTATTGCAAATACGGCTGCAATGAACACTGGGGTACATATGTCCCTTTGAATTATAGTTTTCTTAGGGTATATGCCCAGTAGTGGGATTGCTGGGTCATATGGTAGTTCTACTTTTAGTTTTATATGGAAACTCCATACTGCTGTCCACAGTGGCTGTATCCATTTACATTCCTACCAACAGTGCAAAGTGTGTTCCCTTTTCTCCACACTCTTTCCAGCATTTATTGTTGTAGATTTTTGAATAGATCTTTATTAGAATATAAATGCTTCACAATACCGTTTTAGTTTCCGTTGCACAACAAAACGAATCAGCCATATTCATACACGTGTCCCTATATCCCCTCCCTCTTGAACCTCCCTCCCATCCTCCTTATCCCACCCCTCTAAGTCATAGTAAAGCACCAAGCTGATCTCCCTGTGCTATGCTGCTGCTCCCCACGAGCCAACTACTTTACATCTGGTAGTGTATGTATGTCAAAGTTACTCTCACTTTGCCCCAGCTTCGCCCTCCCACCCCATGTCATCAAATCCATTCTCTAGGTATACCTCTTTATTCCTGCCCTGAAACTAAGTTCATTAGTACCTTTTTTTTTTTTAGATTCCATATATATGCATTAGCATACAGTATTTATTTTTCTCTTTCTGACTTTCTTCACTCTGTATGACAGTCTCTAGTTCCATGCACTTCACTACAGGTAACTCAATTTCATTTCTTTTTATGGCTGAATAATATTCTATTGTATATATGTGCCACATCTTCTTTAACCATTCATCTGTCAGTGGACATTTAAGGTGGTTCCGTGTCCTGGCTATAGTGAATAGTGCTGCAATGAACATTGTGATGCATGCCTCTTTTTGTATTATGGTTTTCTCAGCATATGTGCCCAGCAGTGGGATTTCTGGGTCATATGGTAGTTCTATTTTTAGTTTTCTAAGGAACCACCATACTGTTTTCCATAGTGGCTGTATCAATTTTCATTCCCACCAATGGTGTAGGAGGGGTCCATTTTCCCCACAGCCTTTCCAGCATTTATTGTTTCTAGCTTTGTTAATAATGACCATTCTGACTGGCATGAAGTGATACCTCATTGTAGTTCTGATTTACATTTCTCAGATAATTAGTGATGTTGAGCATCTTTTCATGTGCTTCTTGGCCATCTGTATGTCTTCTTTGGTGAAATGTCTATTTAGGTCTTCTGTGCATTTTTTAATTGGATTGGTTTTTTTTTTTGGTATTGAGCTCCATGAGCTGTTTGTGTATTTTGGAGATTAATCCTTTGTCTGTTGTTTCATTTGCAAATACTTTCTTCCATTCTGAGGGTTGTCTTTCTGTCTTGTTTATGGTTTCCTTTGCTGTGCAACAGCTTTTAAGTTTAAGTCCCATTTGTTTATTTTTGTTTTTATTTCCTTTATTCTAAGAGGTGAGTCATAAAAGATCTTGCTGTGCTTTATGTCAAAGAGTGTTTTTCCTATGTTTTCCTCTAAAAGTTTTATATTGTCTGGTCTTACATTTAAGTGTTTAATCCATTTGGAGTTTATTTTTGTGTACAATGTTAGGTAGTGTTCTAATTTCATTCTTTTGCATGTAGCTGCCCAGTTTTCCCAGCACCACTTATTGAAGAGGCTGTCTTTTCTCCATTGTGTGTTCTTGGCTCCTTTGTCATAAGTTAGGTGTCTATATATGCATCAGTTTATCTCTGGGCATTCTACCCTGTCCCATTGATCTATATTTCTGTTTTTATGTCAGTACCATACTCTCTTGATTACTGTAGCTTTGTAGTATAGTTTGAAATCGAGGAGCCTGATTCCTCCAACTCCATTTTTCTTTCTCAAGATTGCTTTGGCTATTCAGGGTCTTTTGTTTTTCCATACAAATTGTCAGATTTTTTGTTCTAATTCTCTGAAGAATGCCATTGGTAGTTAGACAGGTATTGCATTCAATCTGTAGATTGCTTTAGACAGTATAGTCATTTTCACAGTATTGATTCTTCCAATCCAAGAACATGGTATATTTCTCCATGTGTTTATGTCATCTTTGATTTCTTTCATCACTCTTTTATAGTTTTCTGACTACAAGTATTTTGGCTCCTTAGACAAGTTTATTCCTAGGTATTTTGAACATCTTTCCATGTGCCTCTGGACCATCTGTATGTCTTCTTTGATGAAATGCCTGTTTAGAACTTCCACTCATTTTTATAATTGGGTTACTTGGTTATTTTTGATATTGACCTCCATTAGCTGCTTGTATATTTTGGAGATTAATCCTTTGTCCATTTCTTCATTTGAAAATATTTTCTCCCATCCTGAGAGTTGTCTTTTCATCTTGTTCATGGTTTCCTTTGCTATGCAAAAGCTTTTAATTTTAATTGGTCCCATATGTTTATTTTTGTTTTATTTTCATTTCTTTAGGAGGTGGGTCAAAAAAGAACTTGCTGTGGTTTATGTCAAAGAGTGTTTTGCCTATGTTTTTCTCTAAGAGTTTTATAGTTTCTGGCTTTACATTTAGGTCTTTAATCCATTTTGAGTTTATTTTTGTGTATGGTGTTAGGGAGTGTTCTAATTTCATTCTTTTACATGTAGCTGTCCAGTTTTACATGTAGCTGTCCAGTTTTCCCAGCATCACTTATTGAAGAGGCTGTCTTTTCTCCATTGTATGTTCTTGTTTCCTTTGTCATAAATTAGGTGGCCATATGTGCATGGGTTTATCTCTGAGCTTTCTATTCTGTACTGTTGATATATATTTCTGTTTTTGTGCCAGTGCCTTACTGTACCTTTGTAGTATAGTTTGAAGTCAGGTAGCCTGATAGACCAATATCACTGATGAAAATAGATGTAAAAATCCTCAACAAAATACCAGCAAACAGAACCCAACCACACATTAAAAGCATCATACACCATGATGAAGTAGGATTTATCCCAGGAATACAGGGATTCTTCAGTATATGCATATCAATCAATGTGATACACCATACTAACAAATTAAGGAATAAAAAACATATGACCATCTCAATAGATGCAGAAAAAGATTTTCACAAAATTCTACACCCATTTATAATAAAAACTCTCCAGAAAATGAGTATAGAGAGAACCTACCTCAACATAATAAAGACCATATATGACAAACCCACAGCAAGCTTCATTCTCAATGGTGAAAATCTGTAAGGATTTCCACTAAGATCAGGAACAAGACAAGGATTCAACTCTCACCACTCTTACTCAATATAGTTTTAGAAGTCCTAGCCATGGCAATCAGAGAAGAAAAAGAAATAAAAATAAATTGGAAAAGAAGAAGTAAAACTGTTTGCAGATGACATGATATTATACATAGAAAATCCTAAAGATGTGACCAGAAAACTACTAGAACTAATCAATGAATTTGGTAAGGTTTCAGGATAAAAAATTAATACACAGAAATCTCTTGCATTCCTATACACTAAAAACAGAAAATCAGAAAGAGAAGTTAAGGAAACAATCCCATTTACCATCACAATGGAAAGAATAAAATACCTGGGAATAAACCTACCTAGCAAAAGATCTGTACTCAGAAAAGTATAAAACACTGATGAAAGAAATCAAAGATGGTATAAACAGATGGAGAAATATGCCATGTTCTTTGATTGGAGGAATCAATATTGTGAAAATGACTATACTACCCAAAGCAATCTACAGATTCAATGCAATCCCTATGAAATTACCAGTGGCATTCTTCACAGAATTAGAACAAAAAATTTTACAATTTGTGTGGAAACACAAGACCCTGAATAGCCAAAGCAATTTTGAGAAAGAACAATGGACCCAATATATACTTTTAGATCTTTGAGATAATGTTATCCTGGGCCCTTCTTTTTTTTTTTTTTTTTTTTTTTTCTTTTGATAAACAATTCTTACTTCCTCAACCTTGGGAACTTAATTCTATGCATTTACTCATTTTTATTGCTTGTCACTGGACTTAAGTTTTGTTCTGTCTTCTTTTCAAATATCACTTGAAAACATAAAACAGTCTACATTGTGCTCTATTTGAGCCATGCCATTCACAGACACTGAATACCAGCCACTTCATTAGGAGCAATTTATTACCATTTTTCCACCATAGGACAATTGGTTCCCATTTGTATTCCAGGAAAATTTCTTTTCCTGGAGGACTTTCAGAATAAAATAATTCAAACCCACATGGCCTACTCCTTCCTGCAGAACCAGACATTTTAGAGTAATTTGATTGTTCAAAGTTTTAAAGCATGTCCACACCTATGTTCCTCTCCTATACCTTTGTTCACTCTTTGCCTATCACATCTTTATCTTTCTATAAAACTTATTGGTGATATAAATTCAACTCTGCTTCTACCACAATAAGATTCCAGACTCATTTTCAGCTCAGTCTGGCTTCTGCCTGCAGGAGATAACCATCTCTTTAAATGTAACCATAGATAGCTTCCGTTTTTCACATTTAACTTTGTGTTGTTAATACCTGACCTGAATCTATAATTTTTTTTCCTTCTATGCTTTGATAACAGTTAACTCAAACCAACAAATCACCCAATCTTTGTAAGTACCATTGTCCACATATCTCTTAAATGTTTGTTTTTTTCCACAAGCCATTTGGGGTAGACAGAATAATGTCCTCCAAATGTCTCCATCTTAATTCCCAGAACTTGTGAATGTTAGTTTACATAGAAAAAGGGAATTTGCATATGTGATTAAGTTAATGACCTTCAGATGGTAATATTATTTATATTATCAGTGTAGAATCAATATAATTACATGCATTCTTTTTTAAATCTTTATTGAAATATAGTTGATTTACAATGTTGTGTTAGTTTCAGGTGTACAGCACAGTGATTCAGTTATATATATATATATATATATATATATATATATATATATATATATCCTTTTTTAGGTTCTTTCCCATTATAGGTTATTATAAGATATTGAGTATAGTTCCCTGTGCTATACAGTAGATCCTTGTTAGTTATCTATTTCATATATAGTAGTGTGTATATTTTAATCCCAAACTCCTAATTTATCCCTCCCCCTACTCCTTTCCCAATCACATGGGTTCTTAAAAACAGGACCTATGTAGGGTCAGAGGAAAATGTGGCTATGGAAGAATAGTGAGAGACAGGCAACATTACTGGTTTTGAAGGTAACAGGAAGACAAGGAATGTAGGTTGCCTCTTAAAAGCTGAAAAGGTAAGAAAATGGATGCTCCCTTAGAACCTCCAGAGGGAACACAAACCTACTTACACCTGATAGTCTATTGAGATCTGTACTGGTCTTCTTTAGAACTCAAAGAAAATAAAGTGTTGTTTTAAGTCACTAAATTTGTAGTAACTTGTTATGGATGCAATAGAAAGGCAATACACCAGTGCATTCCACTTTATTCATATTTTGTCTTAATTCTTCTCAGGTAAGAGCATTAGTAATTGTGATGTTAAAGTGTGCCAGGAATTATCTCTAGCCACTTCAGTTAAATCATTGGTGATATATTCCTAGAAACATTCCTTGTTAGTGTTTCAATCTGAGGATGTGTAGGACTACTTCCAGCAAAACTGTCTTAATTTGTGTTCTCCTACAAGAAGGTCTTGAAAAAAATAATTAGAATGCAAGTAGTATATTTGGGGAGTGATCTGGGGACAGCGTTGGAGAGAACATAGATAATACAAGGAAGAGAGTAAAGCTAATAAGAAGTATGTTACCATGTGAGCACCTGGAACTTAAACTTATTGAAGAATTGAGGGAGAGAGAGAAGAACAAAACTTGAGAATTATCCCACTCAGGGGACAAGGGAGACGGGGGTAATGATTCATATAGTTCCATCAGCTACTGGTTAAGGGATCCTAAAGACTACTGATCCACCAGTACTTCTAGCCTAACCATCTAGAAGGTAGAACAGGCTCTGGTGGTCATGGACACCTCGGCAACAAAAAATCAGAGGCATTGACAGTTGGAATTTGCTCCAGAGTGCACGGAGATGGTAAAGGCTGAGGGGAGATGGGTGAGTCATTTACAATATCTGCTATTATCAGCAATTCACATTTGTTTTACTGTAAGATAGTAACACATCCGTTATCTTATATCCTTGCCTTTTGCTACTCTATACTTCATATGTTTTTAAATGTATTATCTGACCTCATCTAATTAATTGGTAGTTGTTTTTCCTGATTCCACTCTCTTGTCCCCTTCTTCAGTAATTATGTTACTTGTGTTCTCAAAAATGTTTTATTTGTTCTCAATATTTTTTTAGCACTTCTTTATCATTCCACTGAAAGTTTTGTAATCTGGCTCAAAAACTCTCCAGGATTTCATGCCACTTTTTTCCATACTTCTTTTGTTTCAAGGACATCCACATAGTCACATATTTTCGCAAACATTAGATATTAATAATATGTCATTTAACGTATTTTTCTGGTTCTATATGCCTTACTACTTCTATTCATACTGAATTCTAACCCTGAGTTATTCTCCCTTTCCCAAGTATATCACAAGCTTTCATATCACAAACTTTCATCCCTCCATATCTTTGCTCCTATAGCTTTTTATGACTTGATTCAATTCATTCTTCATTGCCCAACGTAATTGTCACTTCTTCTGTGATCATTTCCTAATTTCCTAGATAAAATAAATTATTCTCATATCAGTGCTTCCATAATACTGTTTATTCTTCTATGAGTTTGTCTTGTATTATTGCTATTGTCTCTTATCTCTGTCAATAAATTTTGAACTTTTCAGATCATGCACCCACCGAAGTGCTTTACATGTAGTAGATGTCTAACAAATGGATCTTTGATAGCAATCAATCAGAATCAAATGAACTAGTTTACAAGATGAAATGAGAAGCTGTATTAGAGGATATGATTGTTTGATAGGAATAATATCCAACCAACAACTCTCAGGATTAAAGAATATCTATCTTTAGTAATCTTTGAAACATGCTACCAATGACAATAAAATGAAATAAACAAATTTTAGAATGACCATTTTCTCATGACATAATTCTCATTTTCTTCCTTATTTCAGACACTGCATGCAAGAAAGTGGTTAACATGCTTTCTGGATATAGGTTTATCTTCACTGTCTCAGCTAGCGTCACTATCTCAGGCTCACAAAGTATCAAATTTATGATCATGGAATTATCATAACACAGTTTTGGGTTAATGAGCCTATTTGACAGTGAAAGAAATATTTAAATATAGGAACATGAGATCCATTTTTCCTATATTATACTGCATCATTTAGAAACTATTTCCTGATAGAACATTAGAATGACTTCAGAAAAGATACATTTGAATTGAACTCTTTGGGATGAATCCTTGTGGAATTCAAGTCTAAGCCAACACCTATTGTATGGTACTACATCCTCAACAGTAGAACAGATGTCTCTGAGAGTAAAAGTAGGAGTACATACTTTTCATCATCAGTGAATACTATTGACACATTTGGGTAATTTTTAACACTTTTCCTCCAAACTTAACTAGAGTTCCAGTTTTAGAAGGAGGGCACTTCTACCAGGGCACACAATACGGTTCTCTTAAGCCTGGAGGTCTATCTGCCACTGGTTATTTTGCCCACTGCTATGTCAGTGGACTAGCAGGGAAAGAAAGGAATTACTACTCTAGCAGAATTAGTTGACTTAATACATTGAGGTGAAATTGTTGCTGCTATGTTACTGGGGTAGGGGGAAGTGTGTCTGAAATCAGGACACACTGAGGTTCCTCTTGATTCTCTCATGCTCAGTGATAAATTTAGGTGGAAAATTATAACAAGTATGGTCTGAAAGGATATGGTAACCAGGATGAAAATCCGAGTTATCCCACCATGGATGAAGATCTGAAACCCTAGATCAGCAGAATTGTTGACTGAGGGTGAGTAGCACCTAGAATAGCCAGTAAAAGAAGGAGGTTATGAATATCAATTATAACTTTGGGATCAATTACTGCAGCAGAGACAATAATAGTGAATATGAGAAAACAGAGAGAATTTTAAAGTTCTAAAGAGAACTTTAGAACTAAAGTTCTAAAGAGAACTTTATCTAAAGTGCAAGTAATATAAAGGCAATGGTATCACCTATAAATATCTTGGAGATTACAATTTTGGCAGCAACAAAGGTATGTACTCTTTATCAAATATTATTTTATTTTCCTTTTTATAAGCCCATTCTCCAAACTTCCTGGCTGTTAGATTAACTGACTGGGTTACAGACAATGTGATGTGAGTGAAAATTTTGTAGGCCTGGTCCTTAATAGTATTCTATGTGTTCATTTAGACTTTGCTCCCCTGACATTATGACCTGAAGGCTACATATTTCTGATTTCAGTGCCCCCAAACAGAGGAAGATTCCCTGAATGCCATCATTTTATTGAGTCAATAATAAGTTATTACTGTATTAAGCCACTAAAATTTCAAGGTTAATGAGGGCCATGTGTTCACTGAGCAATGAAGAGAAAATACAGATTCCTGTGGGATTTGTAGTACACATGAGGTCAGGCTATATTGTGTTTTCTGTCCTTACATACAAATAAATTTCTTTTTATCATTCCCTCAGTTTGTCTATTTAGGGTTCTCTGTGCCTTGCAACAGAAGAGCAATGTCTACAATAAACATAAACAGTATTTCTCAATTTTATTTATATCTAAATATATCTTGTATCCTGTAACATCTTCAATACATTTCTCCTTATTTATTACTAATATTTCACCATTTTTCCCGCACATATTTTCCCTTCCCATATAATTGTTTTTGTCTGACTGAAATGCTTTTTTCTTTTTCTCCGTCTGGCAAACTCATATTTATTCTTTGGCACTCAGATCAATTATATCAAACCTCTGTGTAACTTTTTCAGGTGCCTTAATGGAGGTTTAGTTTTCCTTTCCTTGTGTTTCATGGTTTCATGTTCACATATGTATAAAACTTCACTGGGCAGTGATGCATCAATTTTGTTTCATGTCTGTCTTGCCTTCAGTCCTTGGGCACAAGGTCCATGCCTTTTTCAAGTTATGTACGCTAGTGCCTATTACAATGGAAGGCATACAGTGCCTGCTCAATAAATGAGGGATCAAAAAGATGGCCCTGATCACATTAAATAGCAAGATAAATTGTTTACTTTCAGTTATTTTACTCTATGACACACCAATCACAAAATATCAAATCTGGGAATGGTGGTGATTTAATTTCATGAGACTGCTGAAATAAAATGATTTTACTTTAATTTCATTTTTATTCATTTAGCTTGGTACTCTAAGCAAACTAAAGAATTTGGGGTCAGGAGAGCTGAGCAGACCATTAATTCAACAACCACTAAGGCATATGACAGCCCTCAAGGCAGTTCAAGAACTGCTAGTCTCACCAACTGCTTCTGGAAGAGTCTGCCAAGTAGTTATACACTGTAGAAAGTGCAATTGCTCCCCATATGACATCTGTGGGCTAGAGTGTTCCTTTGTACTCAACTAGGGACAAAAATATTCATTTTACTGTTTTCTTCAATATTGGGGCAGAAAGAACATTATTAAAACCTTTACATTTTTCTCACTCATAACAACAATCCTGGTTGCATTGCCTTCATGCAAATAATAATCAAGAGAAAATTATAGATGGCATAAGCATCTATTTTTCAGGAGGCCAAAGGGCACTGTGTTTGCATTTCACAGCAAATTTAATCTGTAGTCGAGATATTTTCCCAGTTAGCAGTTTAGGGAAATGTAAGCTAACCACACATGCACACACATGTATGCACATACACATGCACACACGCACACAAACTTTTTCGTTTGAATTTTACATTAAGTTACTAGAATGAAAATTTTTTTTCTAAAATTACATGGTAGTAGCACTTACTCAAAATCTTTTATTGGTCCTAAAATTAAAAAGCTGATTAAAAACTAGTATAGAATTATTATTCTTTTTGTTTTAAATATGCAATATTTTGTTTAAAGTATTTTGTATTTTACTCAGTATTTCTAGAATATTGCTGCAAATTTAAATATATAAGCCTAAATTGCATTCCCTACCAATTCAACTTGCTATTTTTAATTGAGCTTTCCAAATAGACTGTTCAGCTATTTACAGCTTAGTTTTAAAGAAAAGAGAGCAGAATTATGATGAAAACATTTACACTGGTATTTGGTTGATCTCTAAAACTAAAATTGCTTTTCATGCTTCTCTTCTCGCTCATCAAGCCAGGGACAATGCTCAATTTATAAAAGAAGAGGAGGTTTCATTATATTATTTTATTTTCATTAGGATATAATTTACATACAGCAAAATTCACCCTTTTTAGTGTATAGTTCTATGATATGGACAAATGCATACATTCATGTAACCGCTAATGCAATCAAAATACAGAATAGTTTGGTTTCATCACCTCAGAAAAATTCATCCATGCCCTTTTGAAATCAAACCTTAACTCCACCCTAACCTATAGAAAGCTCTGATCTGTGTTCTATCACTATATTTTCCTCTTCAAAATGTAATATAAATAAAATTGTTTTAGTATGTACCTTTTCCATTCTGCCTTCTTGTACTTAGTATACAGTGAATGTGAGATTCATCCGTGGTGTTGAGTGTATCAGAAGTATGCTTCCTCCTGTTATTGACTACTATTCCATTTTACAGATGCATCACAATTTGTTTATCTATTCACTATTTGATGGATATTTAGGCCGTTTCCCGTTTGGGGTAGTTTGAATAAAACAACTATAAAAATTCACATATAGGATATTGTGTGAATAAAAGTGCTAAATTCTCTTGGGTAAATACTTAGGACTGAGATTGTTCTGTTGTATTGTTTATAAGAAACTGACAAACTGTCTTTCTAGACATGCCTCACCAGGGCCTCTTCCCTGGTCCAGATCTTTCTGGCGAGCACCCAGTGATGGTTTGTGAAGAAGAACCTGTGACTGTGAAGGAAATACCTGTGTGTCTGTGGCTTCCAGGAGTTCCATTCTCTCAAGCTCTTATGCTAGCCTGCACTCTACCTTTAGGAATGTATTAAAAATGTAGTTAAATTCGTATTGCTTTTTACGGCACCTGGCCTATTTTCCTCCATGCTCTGTCACAGGTAATCCTGGGTTCATGTCCTATTTCTTCCAGGAAAGAATGATCTTTAGATTTCAAGTCTACTTTATTACCATGCAACGCTAGCTTTCTTATGGGTTTAAGAAAATGTGTGATTTTTTAGTCTGTTTTTTCTAGTTGTTAGAGTGGAAACAATGCTCCTTCCAGTTTTCTTGTTCTAAGTGGAAGTTTAACTAAGCTGAGCTTTTAATGAGACTAAATTATAATTTCTGATGCTCTTAAGCACATTTAAACGAAAAATCTTTAGGTCAGTGAGCTACCCAGTGAAGGTGTACCTTGGTGGAAATATCTTGGCTAAGCTAAATAAATGCAAATTCATTTCTTTAGCTTAGTCATCTTGGAAACCTAAGAAGATGTCCTCTGGAGTTGACTTGAACTTTTACAAAACATAATAATACAATACATAAAAAAGGATAACTACTATGATCATTGTATATTCACATCATTAAGACAAAACTGCATATAAAAATGGAGACATTTTTGTATAATTGACCACTAGAACTTGTTTCAAAAAGCTAGTGAGGAAATCCATCCTCACACAGGACTTGTTGCCTCCTTGTCATGTTATCAG
Source organism: Delphinus delphis (assembly GCF_949987515.2). Classification (NCBI taxonomy): domain Eukaryota; kingdom Metazoa; phylum Chordata; class Mammalia; order Artiodactyla; family Delphinidae; genus Delphinus; species Delphinus delphis. The sequence continues at coordinate 29,835,847 of NC_082690.1, read as the reverse complement.
TTATGTATCATTACTTGTTTTCTCATTTCTTTGCATATTGTTTGCTTAGTTCAACATCCAGGCTCTGCTGGTGAAATTTTGCATATTCCTTAAGACTGAAACTATCTTTTTAAAATCCTGCCCCTTCCCTCAATGGAAGCAGTCATTTCCTTGCTTTTGATTGTAATCAATTTTGTACAAATATGTTATAGTGTAGTGGCAGATATCATTTGTTACCTAGGCTTTGTTTCTCTCTGCAGTTCTTTTTTAATCACAGAACTCTAGTTTTATTCAGGGTTTAATTTTCTTCAAATGTTCCTATTTATCACTTCTTAGATAAATTCCAGTCTTTTTAATTGGGAATATGAGAGATTCCATGATCTAATTCCATCTAAGCTCTCCGGCTTCATCCCCTTACTCCCTCATTCAAGCAACAAAAGGCTTATGGTGCCCTTCACAAACCGTGGTATTTCTCTTGTCCATGCCTTGCCTCAGAATGCCCACTTTTTCTGCAGTCTTTTCCTTACTCACTAACATACTTTAAATGTCAGGTCTGAAGGCATTTATTCCAACAGACCTTACCTGATTCTCTATGGTTTGTTATGTTTACCCAGAATATGTCCTCTTTATCATCCCTTTCATAACATACATTGTGGAGTAATCATCTATTCATTTTTTCCACCTCTGTCCTTGTATTCTGGGCTCCCTGAATGCTAAGATTTTATTCAGCATTATTTCCTTAGCACAATGCCTGACAGCATTATTTCCTTTTTATTCAGCATTATTTCCTTAGCACAATGCCTGACACATTCAATAAATGTTTCTGTTTGATGTTTCACTTAGAGGACTGTGTTTTGCTTGAATGAAATTCAGTGAATTAAGAGTTTAAAAATATAAGCCAAAAAAAATAAATAAATAATAAAAATATAAGCCACAGACTGGGAAAAAAAAATAATTGCAAAAGACAAATCTGGTAAAGGACTATTATCAAAAATATACAAAAATCTCTTGAAAGAATAATAAAAGAAAAACAAACAACCCAGTTAAAAAACTGTACAAAACACTTTAACAAACAACTCAGCAAAAAAAAAAAAAAGATATATAAGGCAAGCAAGAATATGAACAGATGCTCAGCATCATATATTATTGAGGAATTAAACATTATAGCAATGAGATACTACTGCACACATATTTGAGTGGCTTAAATCCAAAACACTGACAACACTAAATGTTAAAGAGGATATAGAGCAATGGAACTCTCATCCATTGCAGGAAGGAATGGTATATATAGCCACTTTGGAAGACAGTTTAGCAGTTTCTTACAAAACTAAACATACTCTTATATAATCCAGCAATCATATCTTTTGGTATTTACCCAAATGTGTTGTAAATGTATGCCCACAAAAAACCTGTACATGAACATTTATAGCAGCTTTATTTATTCATATTTGCCCCAAATTGGAAACAACCAAAATGTCCTTCCATAAGTGAGTGGATAAACAAACTGTGTTATATTAATATAATAGAATATTATACATTGTTTAAAAGAAATGAACTGCCAAACCACAGAAAGACAAAGAGGAAACTTAATGCATATTGCCAATGAAAAAAAAGAGAAAACAGTCTGAAGAGGCTACATAGGGTTCGAACGCAACTATGTGACATTCTGGAAAAGGCAAAACTATAGAAACAGTTGGAAATGTGATTGGGAGGGAAAAAGGGGGGAAGGGAGGGGTAAACAGATTGAGTACAGAGGACTTTTAAAGCAGTTTAACTATTCTGTATGACAATATAATGGTGAATACATGTTATATATTTTTCAAAACCCATTTGATGTACACCCTAACCCTAATGTAAACTATGGACCTTAGTTAATAACAATGTACTAATATCGATTAATCAATTAAAGTAATTGTACTACACTAATGAAAGATATTAATAACAGTGGAAACTGTGGAAGGTATATAAGAAATTTGTACTTTCTGCTTAATTTTTCTATAACTCTAAAACTGCTCTAAAATAAAGTGTATTAATTTTTTAATTTAATGCACAGCAACTTATAGGATATTATGTATCTTCTCCTTGAGGACTGTGAAAATAACTTAGAAAATGATTTGAAGAAAAATATCTAATATATCCTAGAGAGAGGTGGATAGCTTGGGACTGGCTGCAGCACTGATTTGTGAATGCTAGAATCAGCCATGGATCATGAAGGAAGACAAGATCATGGTTAAACCTACATATGTTGCCAAGACAAAGTCCTGCTTTTGGTAAAATTTGATTCTCCATGCCCATTAGTCAAAATGAGATGGATGACGAGACAGAAAGCCAAACAACTGGCTCACTGGCCTCCTCAAGACTTGACAAACTTTCCTTATTCAATTCCTGTTGAACTCTAAAAATAGCCTTGGGACATATGTAGGACAGCTATTATTAATACCATTTTACAGATGAAGATGCTAAGGCTCAGAAAACTTGAAGTTCCACTTAAAATAGGTATCTAATGAAAAATGATGGTGAAATTATCTAATAAGCTATTTCTCAAGAGATTATCAACCAAAAATATAACAAAATATAAAGAGATGCATCAAATACTTCAGAAACTCCAGAAGAAAAAGCAAATGACTATATAGGATAAGTGAGAAGAGTATAGCCCTTTCACTCAATGAGTAATGGAGACAAAACAAAAATAAAGAATTGATTAATTAATTAATTAATTAAAAAATAGGTATCTAGTTTACTTGTCCCCAACTGACTCATTTCTGCTCTCTTGTTAATATGGTACATGTATATCTATGTATCTCTGTCTCTCTCTTTCTCTCCACATGACACCTCTGGCAAAACTGCTACTTAAAATAAACAAAATATTTAAACAATTATATTTCACTATCTAAAAAGAGGTTATCAGCTTTAGTACTTTTGCCTTGAGTTTGGTGTCATAATTTATCTTCCCATCTACATTTTGCTCCAATATACAATGAGAGCTCAACTTTTCAAGCTAATCTTTTCAAGAGGACTTTTTCTTATTCCTCTTTATTTTATTTTCGTCTTTTACTTATTTATCTAAACTATTGTATTGCATTTTCAAGTATGCTTGACTTACATATACTTGGGGATATTTGATTATGTAAGTTCTTTGTCCATTTCAATTTCCTTTATGTTTGAAGGAATTTCATACAATTCTAAATTAAACACAATTTCGTAATGAGTGGAAGCAAGTAATTCAGATTATATTGACTCATGTTAGAATTAATATTTGACTTTGCCGCATAGAGAACAATGAGGCATTTGCCTAAGGCAGATTTTTGTGCTATCAACATAGGGGTATGGGAAGCATTAAGCGAGAGTCTGGAAACTAAACTAAAACTGGCATGGGTAAATGCCTTATATGTACAGCAGCAGTGTTGAAAATTTTATAAACAATTGAAGAATTCTGCCAACTCAAACATTTTATTTTTCCAAATGTTTCCTTCGGAGAAATTTGAAATCAAGTTCATTTGATAAATGTATTTTTACAATGTATTTGTAAGGGCAGCTGTTTTAAACTCAAACTGCTTATGTATACAAACCATTCATATTTGTAATGTAAGCTTTAATTATAGGTTGAGCTAAACTGTAAGATCTATACGGAATATAAAATTACTCTAATGTGATTACTATTTTTATATTGATTGTTAATTAAAATTATTTCACACTAGAGATTTATTACATTTAACAGAACTGAAATTAGAGTATATCAATTAAGTATATTACCCAGTAATTACATGGAACAGAAAATTGAATTACTATGTTTATTGCTGTAGGGATATACTTTGTGAAAACCAAGGTAATATTCTACCTTGAAAGTATAGCAATGCACAGCATGCACCTTTGTTGTGCATGGTCTAGAAATTATATCTCATTACCTATAGTTTTGTATGCCTCTATAGCTGTCCATGATGGCTCTCTTGTGTATTTCATTATGTCTTAAATTAACTAGTACACATTTTACAACCATCACTAAAATAATGAAAATCTAAAGCTCCACTAAGCTAACTCTCCATCCTCTTATCTCTCCTTGTATTGACTCCTTTCTGTGACTTGCAATCTTGGTATAGAATAAAGCAGGAGTCATAGACACTCCAAACTTAGCTCTATCACCTAGATTGACTGGCAAGTCATAATCTCCAAGAAAAAAAATTCCCGATTATTCATTCTTTCACTTATCCATTTGACAAATATTTACTGAGCACCTATTATGTGAGACACTGATATGAACACTGGCGATAAACCAGTATTCAAAGCCGATTGCTATGGTAGTTCTATTTTTAGTCATTTAAGGAAGCTCCATACTGTTCTGTACAGTGGCTGTATCAATTTACATTCCCACCAACAGTGCAGGAGGGTTCCCTTTTCACCACACCCTTTCCAGCATTTATTGTTTCTAGTTTTTTTGGTAACGGCCATTCTGACTGGCGTGAGGTGATACCTCAGTGTAGTTTTGATTTACATTTCTCTAATAATTAGTGATGTTGATTATCTTTTCATATGCCTCTTGGCCATCTGTATGTCTCCTTGGTGAAATGAGAGTAGCATCGACATATATACAGTACCGAATGTAAAATAGTTGACTGGTGGGGAGCAGCAGCTTAGCACAGGGAGATCCGCTTGGTGCTTTGCAATGACCTAGAGGGGTGGGATAGAGATAATGGGAGGGAGGGGCAAGAGGGAGGGGATATGGAGACATGTGTATGCATATGGCTGATTCACTTTTTTGTGCAATAGAAACTAGCACAGTATTGTGAATCAATTATACTCCAATAGAGATCTATTAAAAAAGAAACAATTGAATCTCTGCCCTCATGGAGCTTTCATATTAATTGGAGGAAGATGGAAAGAAATAGGCAAAAAAAAATAAATTATGTCATGCAGTGATAAGTGTTTTTTTTTTTTTTTTTGCGGTACACGGGCCTCTCACCATTGCGGCCTCTCCCGCTGCGGAGCACAGGCTCGGGACGCGCAGGCCCAGCGGCCATGGCTCATGGGCACAGCCCGCGGCATGTGGGACCCTCCCGGACAGGGACACAAACCCGTGTCCCCTGCATCGGCAGACGGACTCTCAACCACTGCGCCACCAGGGAAGCCCAGTGATAAGTGTTTGAAAAGAAATATAGGAAGGCAATAAAATTAGGTTGCTCAAGGAAGGCATATCTGAGGCAATGACATTTGGTTAAAGAAAAAGAGTGGGAAAATGCTATGTAGCTTTCCAGTAAGTGTGCAGAAATCAGGGATCAGCATGAACAATGATCTTAAAGAGAAAGAGAATTCCTGGTAAGCAAGAAGAAGAGCAAGAGAGCCCATGGACCTAGAGTAGAGTAAATGATGGGGCCTGTGGCAGAAGATAATTACTGAGCATAAGGGAGATGATAGATCATTAGGGCCTTGTTGACAATAGTCAAAATGCTGGATATTTGGATAAAATTGTGAAAATCCAGTAAAAGTCTTTATTATGTCTTTATCACTAGAAGTGTCTTCTAGAAGGATCCCTGTTTGCTCAAATTAAAGTGGTTTATGACTGACACAGAAATGAAAGTTTGGGAATGTTTAGTTGTTAAGGATTTAGCCATATAGAGTAGTGTGCATATATAGGTAACTGAGCCAGGAAAAACAGTATTCTTCAAAAGAGTATATAAAACAAAAAAGTGCATGGCTGAAGAGCACAGGGATAAAAAAAAAAATCTGGATTAGAGCAACCATTAAGAGCTAGAGAATTGGATTAATTGGGACAGCAATTGCTACTCAGTTAAGTAAATGAAAGCACAATTCTGGAATAGGACCACTGCAGAAAATGGGCCAGAAAAAGGCAGTTTTATTGGTTAGTCTTTATGGTTGGAAATTTCACAAGATGACTATGGTAAATAGAATGTGATTCTATTTCATCTTTCCATCTTTAAAATAGAAATTCAGTCTAGTTAAAATATTACAGAACTAGTTTTATTGGGTCCTGGAAACAATTTGATCCACTGATCCTTGACCTTGACAGTATATTAGATTCATCTAGGAAGATTTTTTAAAAATACTGATGGCCATGCCCAATCCTACAGCTATTAAATCAGAATCTCTGGGATGTAGGGTCTTGACATTTTTACATTTGATTACATTCCTGTTTGACACTATTGTGCAGGCATATTTTATAATCACTGATCTATTTCTTAATCACCTCTTCCAGCTCCATATTCCAAGGATTCTCATGGAAGTGATCATAAATGATTATTTTTCATTCTATGTTATATTGAATCAACATTTGCCTCTGTCCTTTGGTCATTTTTCTCTCCTATGGGATTATATAGAACAGTATGCTCCATCTTCTGTATGACAAGCCTCAGATATTAGAGAATCTCCCAAACCTCCTCTTCTCCAAGTATAATATTCTTTCTTTTAATATTTTTTTAAATTGAAGTATAGATGATTTATACTTATACATTTATACTACAATGTTGTGTCAGTTTCTGGTATACAACAGTGATTAGGATATATATTTTAATATTCTTTTTCATATTCTTTTCCATTATAGTTTTTTACAATATATTGAATATAGTTCCCTGTGCTATACAGTAGGAACTTGTCATTTATCTATTTTGTATATAGTGGTTTGTATCTGCTAGTCTCAAACCCCTAATGTATCCTCCTCATTTACCCTTTGGTAACCATAAGTTTGATTTCTATGTCTGTCAGTCTGTATCTGTTTTGTAAATAAGTTCATTTGTATCATATTTTAAATTCCACAAACAAGTAATATCATATATTTGTCTTTGTCTGACTTGCTTCACTTAGTATGACAATCTCTAAGTCCATCTATGTTGCTGCAAATGGCATCATTTTATTCTTTTTATGACTGAGTAGTATTCCATTGTGTGTAAATCCATATAAATATATATATATATATATAGATAGATATATATATATATATATAGAGAGAGAGAGAGAGAGAGAGATATCACATCTTCTTTATCCATTCATGTGTCGATGGACATTTAGATTGCTTCCATGTCCTGGCTATTGTAAATAGTGCTGCTATGAACAAAGGGTTGGACATATAATTTTGAATTAGAATTTTCTCTGGATATAGGCCCAGGAGTGAGATTGCTGGATCATATGGCAACTCTATTTTTAGTTTTTTTTTTTTTTTGCAGTGCGCGGGCCTCTCACCGCTGTGGCCTCTCCCGTCGTGGAGCACAGGCTCCGGACGCGCAGGCCCAGCGGCCACAGCCCACGGGCCCAGCCGCTCCGCGGCATGCGGGATCTTCCCGGACCAGGGCACGAACCCGCGCCCCCCGCATCGGCAGGCAGACCCTCAACCACTGCGCCACCAGGGAAGCCCTATTTTTAGTTTTTTAAGGAACCTCCATACTGTTTTCCATAGTAGCAGCACAAATTTACATTTCCACCAACAGAATAGAAGGGTTCACTTTCCTTTACACCCTATTGAGAATTTGTTATTTGTAGACGTTTTAATGATGGCCATTCTGACTGCTGTGAGGTGATACTTCATTGTAGTTTTGATTTGCATTTCTCTAAAAATTAGTGATGTTGGGCATCTTTTCATATATCTGTTGGCCATCTTTATGTCTTCTAAAGAGAAATATCTATTTAGGTCTTCTGCCAATTTTTTCATTGGGTTGGTTTTTTGTCATGAAGTTGTATGAGCTGTTTTTATATTTTGGAACTTAATTCCTTGTTGGTCGCATCTGTTGCAAATATTTTCACCCATTCTGTAGTTTGTCTTTCTGTTGTTTATGGTTTCTTTTGTTGTGCAAAAGCTTATGAGTTTGATCAGGACCCATTTGTTTATCTTTGCTTTTATTTCTATTACTTTGGGGGACTAACCTAAGAAAACATTGTGATGATTTTTGCCAGAGAATGTTTTGCCTATGTTCCCTTCTAGGAGTTTTATGATGTCATGATGCATATTTAAGTCTTTAAGCCATTTTGAGTTTATTTTTGTGTGTGGTGTAAGGCAATGTTCTAACTACATCGATTTACATGCAGCTGTCCAGCTTTCCCAACACCACTTGCTGAAGAGGCTGTCTTTTCTCCATTGTATGTTTTTGCCTCCTGTGTTGCAGATTAATTGGCCAGACATTCATGGGTTTATTTTGGGGCTGTCTATTCTGTTCCATTGATTCATGTCTGTTTTTGTGTCAATACCACACTCTTTTGATTACTGTAGCTTTGTAATATTGTCTGGGAGGGTTATGCCTCCACCTTTGTTCTTTTCCCTCAGGATTGCTTTGGCAATTCTGGATCTTTTATGGTTCTATATAAATTTTAGGATTATTTGTTCTAATTCTGTGAAAAGTATCATGGTAATTTGATAGAGATCACATTAAATCTGTAGATTGCCTTGAGGAGTATGGCCATTTTAACAGTATTAATTCTTCCAATCCAAGATCATGGGATATCTTTTCATTTCTTTGAATTATCTTCAATTTCCATTATCAATGTTTTATAGTTATCAGTGTATAAGTCTTTCATCTCTTTGGTCAGGTTTATCCTAAGTATTTTATTTTTTTGGATGCAATTTTAAAATGGATTTTTAAAAAAAAATTCCCTTTCTAATATTTCATTGTTAGTGTAAAGAAATGCAACAGATTTCTGTTTGTTAATCTTCTATCCTGCTTCCTTGCTGGATTCATTTATCAGTTCTAGTAGGTTTTGTGTGGAATATTTAGGGTTTTCTATATATAGTATCATGTCACCAGCATATAATGATAATTTTACCCCTTCTCTTTCAGTTTGGATATCTTTTATTTCTTTTTCTTCTCTGATTGCTATGGCTAGGACTTCCAATACTATATTGAATAGAAGTGGTGAAACTGGACATACTTATCTTCTTAATGAGAAGACTTTTAGCTTTTCACCATTGAGTATTAGGTTGGCTGTGGGTTTGTCATGAATAGTTTGTTTTATTTTTTTTTGTGTGTGTGGTATGCTGTGGCCTCTCTCGCTGTGGAGCACAGTCTCCAGACGTGCTGGCTCAGTAGCCATGGCTCATGGGCCTGGTTGTTCTGCGGCATGTGGGATCTTCCTGGACTGGGGCACGAACTTGTGTCCCCTGCATTGGCAGGCGGACACTCGACCACTGTGCCACCAGGGAAGCCCCATGAATAGCTTTTATGATGTTGAGATATGTTCCCTCTATACCAACTTTGGTAAGAGTTTTGATCATGAATGGATGTTGAATTTTATTAAATGATTTTTTTTGGTATTTTTTGAGAGGATCATGTGGTTTTTGTCTTTTATTTTGTTGATGTTGTGCATCACATTGATTGATTTGCAATGTTGAACCATCCCATATGACCCTGGGAGGAATCCAACTTAATCATTGTGTAATATCTTTTTTATGTTTTGTTGGATTCAGTTTGCTAATACTTTGTTGAGAATTTTGCCTCTATATTCATCAAAGTTATTGGCCTGTATTTTTTTTTTTTTTTTTGTAGTGTCTTTGTCTGGTTTTGGTGCCAGGATGATGGTGGCTTCCTGCTGCTAACTTTAGGTTTTGGTTTTGTTTTTCTAATACTTTCAGGTGGTAATTTAAGTTGTTTATTTGAGATTTTTCTTGTTTTTTGAGGAAACCTGTATCACTATGAAATTCCCTCTTAAGACTACTTTAGCTGCATCCCATGATTTTGTATGATAGTATTTTCAATGTCTTTTGTCTCAAGGTATTTTTTAATGTCCTTTTTGATGTCATCATTGACCCATTGGGTTTTTAGTAGCATGTTGTTTAGTCTCTATGTAATCATTTTTTCCTTATTTCTCTTTCTGTGGTTGATTTCTCATTTCATGCTGTTGTGGTCAGAAAAGATGCTTGAAGTAATTTCTACCCTCTTAAATTTGTTGAGGTTTGTTTTGTGTCCTAGTATGTGGTCTATACTAGAGAATGTTCCATGTGCAGTGGAAAAGAATGTGTATTCCTTTTTTTTCCTTTTTTTTTTTTTTGGAATGTAATGTCCTGAATATATCAATTAAGTGTAACTGTTATATTGTGTCATTTAGGATCTCTATTGCCTTATTGATTTTCTCCCTGGAAGATCTGTCCATTGATTTCAGTAGAGTGTTAATGTCTCCTACTATTATTGTATACATGTCAATTCCTCCTTTTATGTCAGTATTTGTTTTATATATTTTGGGCTCCTGTATTGGGTGCCTGTATGTTAACAAGTTTAATATCCTCTTATATTGATATATTTGTCATTATATAGTGTCCTTTATCTTTCTTTAATGCCTTTGATTTAAAGTCTATTTTCTCTGATATGAGTATTGTTACCCCCGCTTTCTTGTCATTTCCATTTGCTTGAATATCTTTTTCATCCCCTCTCTTTCAGTCTAAGTATGTCTTTTGCCCTGAAGTGAGTCTCTTATTGGAAGCATATTTTAGGTTATTGTTTGCTTTATCCATTCTGCCACTCTATATCTTCTTTTAAATTATTTTATTGTAGTATAATTGCTTTGCAATGTTGTTTTAGTTTCTGTTGTACAATGAAGTGAATCAGCTATATGTATACGTATAGCCCCTACCTCTTGGACCTCCCTCCCACCCCCCATCTCACTTGTCTAGGTCATCACAGAGCACTGAGCTGAGCTCCCTGTGCTTGATCAGAGCATTTAGTCCATTGTCCTTCAAGGTAATTAATGATAGATATGTACTTATTGTTATTTTAGACCTTGTTTTCCAGTTGATTTTTATTTCTTCTTTGTTCCTTTCTTTTTTTTTTTTCTTTTGTGTTTTTTTTTTTTGTATTATGGTTATGGTTTTCTTTTGTATTATGACTGAGTTACCTTCTTTTTGTTTTTTTTAAATATATCTATTATATATATTTGATTTGTGATTACCCTGTTTTTCAAGTATGTTAATCCGTTACTATATCCACTTGCTTTAGACTTGTAGTCAGTCATATAGGCTCAAACACATTCTAAGAAAAAAATCTCCATTTTTCTCACACTTCTCCTCCATGTTTTATGATTTTGATGTCCTCTTTTACATCTTCATGTTTATCTCTTTTCTGTTAATTGTAGTTATCATCTGTTTAACAATTTTTATTTGATTTTTTAAAAAAATCTATGTACTGGCTTATTTAGTAATTTACTTTCCAAATGTGGTTTCTCTTTCCTGTATATTTTGCTTCTTTTCTCTTTAGAGAAGGTTTTTCAATATTTTCTTTAGGATAGATTTAAGATAGCTGTATTTTTAAAATTTTTGCTTGTCTGAGAATTTCTTTATCTCTGTTTCTATTCTAAATTATAATCTTGCTGGGTAGAATTTCCTAGGTTGCAGGTTTTTCCCATTTATGAGTTTGAATACATCTTGGCACTCCCTCTGTCCTACAACATTTCTGTAGAGAAATCAGATGATTACCTTATGGGGGTTCCCTTTGTAACTAACTCTTTATCTCTTGCTGCCTTTAGAATCCTCTTGATCTTTAACTTTAGCTATTTTAATTGTAATATGTTTTTTATAGGTCTGTTTGGGTTCATCTTGTTTGAGACCTTCTGTCTTTCCTGTACCTGGATATCTGTTTTCTTCTTTAGGTTTGGGAATTTTCAGCCATAATTTCTTCAAATACATTTTCAATCCCCTTTTATCTTTCTTCTCCTTCTGGCATCCCTATTATGCACAGATTGGCATGCTTTATATTATCCCATAGGTTTTTTAGATTGCTTTCATTTTTTTTTTTTTTTTAAATTTGGCTTTCTCACTGCTGTTCTGATTGGGTTATTTCCATTATTCTCTCTTCCAGATCACTTATTTGTTCTTCTGCATTATTTAGCTTGCTATTCATTGTCTTTAACTTGGCTTTCATCTCAGCAAATGCATATCCTAATTTTAACTAGCTCCTCTTTATATTTTCCTTGTTACAGTGATATGCATTTCTATAAATAGTCTTTCTTAGTTTCCTCAGTATTTTTCTTTTAAGAAGATGTTGGGGGTAGGAGTTTATTAATTAATTAATTTATTTTTGCTGTGTTAGGTCTTCATTTCTGTGCAAGGGTTTTCTCTAGTAGTGGCAAGCGGGGGCCACTATTCATCGCGGTGCATGGGCCTCTCACTATCACGGCCTCTGTTATTGCGGAGCACAGGCTCCAGACACACAGGCTCAGTAGTTGTGGCTCACGGGCCTAGTTGCTCCGCAGCATATGGGATCCTCTCAGACCAGGGCTCGAACCCATGTCCCTTGCATTAGCAGGCAGATTATCAACCACTGCACAACCAAGGAAGCCCACCTCAGTATTTTTATTATCTCCTTGGACTCCAGGTCTGGTAGGCCAGAGGAGTCTGTTTCATTGTTTTTTTTTTCTTTCAGGGGATTTCTCTTGTTCTCTTAACTGGGTGTGGCTCTTCTGCTTCTTCATTTTACTTATATTTCTCTGACTCTATGAATTTAGGAGAACCGTTATCTATTGTGGTCTTGAAGGGCTGTTTTTATGTGGGAGCATCCCTGAGTAACATGCGTACTCGAATTTTTTAATGCAAGGACTGTTTTTTTTATGGATGCATTCCATGTCTTTACTCAATGTGTACTGGTTATTATCCCATTGATAGGGATCTGATTGGTGTTGCGGTGACAAAACCCTGTGCTGGATGTTGAGCAGGGCCTCCTCTTTTCTCTGTGGTTGTCACAGCCCTGCACATACCAGCTGTTGCTTGTCTCAGGCTGGGGAGTGCAGCAAGGTGGCCAGGAACGTCTGTGCTAGTCTCTTTATGTTCTGCCTGCTGCAAGCTGGCTTCTACACCCTTCTCAGTGTCTCTGAAACTGTCTATCTTTCCCAGATGACCTCCCAGCTGGTTAAGGGGGTTCCCAGGATGAGGGAACCTTTCTTCTTTCACAGCTCTCTCCCAGGGGGCAGGTCCCATATCAATTCCTTTTTTTAAAATTTTATTTTAATATTATCAGGTTATGTGGTGATCTTTCTTACAGCTTTGGTTGCATTTCTTCCACCTGTATTCAGTAGGTATTCTTTGAGAATTGTTCCACATTTATATGTATTTTTGATGTATTTGTGGGAGTAGGTGAGCTCCATGTCCTTCTATTCTGCCATCTGTGTCTCCCAAGTATACTATTCTTTCTTACTACAATTATTTTTTCTAAGGCATGGTTTATAAATGTCTTGCTTGTCTCTTCCTTACCTCATTCCTAATTGTCAATATCTGCTGATGAAAATATTCTTTTGCTAAAGTAACTAAAGCATGCATTGGTTTATTTTCACAGTCACATCAAGATGTCTTCTTATATTTAGTTTGTAGTCAACTTAAAATTCCATCCATATTTTCCCTCATAAGAACAGTTGTTAATCCAAATTTTCCCTACACTATCTTAGGCAAGTTTAAGTCATACATCTGAATGAACTTTTTGTTCATTCAGTTTGAACTGAACTGCTGGGATCCTAGACACAAGTGAATTTCATATTCATTCCCATGCTTTTTTCCATGACCCTGAGAAATGACCCTGGATACATATGGAAAAATTAAGGGCAAAGTGTGGGCACAGCAGAAAGAACTCACCATGGGGTGCAGAAGCTGAAGATTGTATGAGGATCTTTAAGATATCACTTTAGTGAGGATGAATTACTTTTCCCCCAATTACTATTAATGTATATTTCCAGTTACAGTGGGCTACAAGAGGTATTATTGGGAGATTTGGGGGGGTGGGAAGGAATTAGCCATTTTGTAATTTATGCACATTTTTGTTAATAGACTAATTCACCTTTACAGAATGATACTTCTTTACCCTTCCCTGAATCTTCATACCATCAAATTCGGAAACAACAAAACTTGACAGGGTTTGGGCTTAGAGGTTCCAGATTGTGTCTTGATCTTCTCACATTATATTCATCTTCTCTTCCCAATTACCTGCCCTATGGATTTCAAGTTCCAGTATTAGATTAAAGGACCTACAGGAACTGCTTAACCAGCTCTCACAATTGATTAAGGTCAAATTTCAATAATAAATCCATATGTATACTCTAGTGATTTATTTCTCTTATTAAATTCCAATTGATATAGAAGGGATTAGTCTGTGCTTCAGAAAAGGCATGTAGCTTCACTCCCCCTGCACAGTTTATTATCTCATATGGAGAAAATGTTTAAGCATTTGAGGAAAGACTGTGATCTATGTCACCTCCAAGGAATAGTTAAATAGCTATTGTTGCTGGGAAAAGAGTAGGTGAAAGAATACCCTCAGACATGGTCCACCATAGATATAAAGCAATATCTGTCTGCCTTGGAGAAGAGTGGCAGGGAAGCTATGAAATTCTCACCTCCAAGATCCAGACACACTAGCCTTATTATATAAGACTGAAGTTGGACAATAATAACAGAGAACTCTCCCTTCCCATCCTCTCACAACTAACCTAGTAAGCCCTTGTTAAATAGTCAGTGGATTCTACTGATCTTGTAGGGTTAGAACATGGAGAGGGAACCCCATGTAGCAAAGATGTTCAACATTGACTGAAATCTGAAGGTGGGACACAAATACTGAGAACCTTCACCACTAGGTTCCCAGTACATGAAATACATTGGAGGATTTTGAAGCCTACATTACAGTGAAAGTAGCCAGAGCAACCACACACAGAAACTCAGCTCAAATCCTGACAAAACTGACTCAACGTTGCATACTAACTGCATGATAGAATAGTATTTGCAGGTGTTAATATCATTTGCCTCAGTCTCTAATATTGTTCATATGATGTCACTTATGTGACCAAAATTTACAAGATTCACTGTAAAACAAGAAAAAAAAAAACACTCATTTTTCAGAAACAAAAGGAATTAACATAATTTAGGGAAGATAAAATGGTGGAACTATCAAACCAGGACTTTGAAAGTTCTATGGTTAATATATTAAGGTATTTAGTCAAAAGATAGACAGCAGGTGGGCTTCGCTGGTGGTGCAGTGGTTGAGAGTCTGCCTGCTGATGCAGAGGACATGGGTTCATGACCCGGTCTGGGAAGATCCCACATGCCACAGAGCGGCTGGGCCCGTGAGCCATGGCCACTGAGCCTGTGCGTCCAGAGCCTGTGCTCCACAACAGGAGAGGCCACAACAGTGAGAAGCCCGCATACAAAAAAAAAAAAAAAAAAGATAGACAGCAAGCATGGCTAGATTAAAATTTTTTAAATAGTTACAGAAGCTATAAAAAAAAGAGTCAAGTTAAAATATAAGAAATAAAAAGAACTGACTGATGAAAAAGTCCTTTGAGAAGCTTATTATTAGATTCAAGGAAGCTGAAGAATCAGTGAACTTGAAGAACTATACAAAAAATAACAAATTAGAAATACAAAAAGAAAAACAAACTCAATAAAACAGAGCAAAGTATACAGCGTTGTAGAACAATACTGTGAAGGAAATCAGAGAAAAATACTACCATTTAAAAAACACACACCAGGATTATAGTAGATTATTTGTCAGAAACTATGCAAGACAGAAGACAATGTAGTAGCACCTTTAAACTGTTGGAAAAAAATAAAGCAAATAAGCTGACAAACAAACAAAAACTGATAACCCAGAATTGTATGCTAATGAAAATGCCTTTGAAAACTTAAGGTGATATAAATATTTGTCCAGACAAAGAAAAGTAAGAAAATTCATTGTGCTATAAGAAATATTCCAGGAAGAAGTTCTTCACAGAAGGAATATAAAACCAGAGAGAAACATGAAACCACACAAATAATAGCTTCAGAAATGGTAAACATGAATATATATATGAAAGATATTATTTTTTAAAATCACTTGAGATGACCATACGGTGTTTAAAAATAGTAATAATGTACCTTCGAGTTTATAAACTATTAAAAAGTAAAATGTGTGACAAAAATAGCACACAGAATAGGAGGGATGACTTGGCAGTATGTTTATGTATGGGTTTTTAACTGTATAAGAAATGGTATGCTATCATTTGAAAGCAAACTTTTGATAAGTTACATGTGTATATTGGACACCATAAAGAAATCACTAAATTAAAGAAAAATTTTAAATGTGGTATAATAAATAAACCAAGGGTGTAAATAAAATAGAATCATGAAAAACAATCCAACTAACTCTATTAATCCCAAATAATATAAAAACTGAGGGAAAAAAAAAAAGAGCTGGAGGGTCAGTGGCAATATGGTGGAGTAGAAAGAAACTGAGCTCACCTCCTCTCACAGGCACACCAAAATCACAATGATTTACAGAACAACGATTGAGGACAAAGATCAGAACCTACTAGAAAATATCTTCTACAACTAAAGATATAAAGAAGGAACCACAACAAGAAAGGTAGGAGGAAAGTCACAATATATTCAAGTCCTATAACTTGGGTGGGCAAACAACAAACAGGAGAATAATTAGTTTTTTATTGAAGTATAGTCAATGTATAATATTATATAAATTATAGATGCAAAATATAGTGATTCATGAGAATAAATACTATTGCAGAGTTTCTCTCAAATGAGTGAGAGGTTCAAGCCCCACACTGGGCTCCCCAGCACAGGGCTTCTGACCTGAGAATTTAAACCCCAGAACATTTGGTTCAAAGGCCAGCTGGGCTTACTTTCTGGATTCTCAGAAGGCTGGAAGAAAGAATTCACTCTTAAAGTGTGCACACAAAATCTCACACACTCTGGGAGCCAGGACAGACCAATAATTTGAAAGTACCCAGAGTCAGATCTACTTGTTGATACTGGAGAGCCTCCCAGAGAGACAGTAGGCAACAGAGCTCACCCTAGGTCCAGAGACACAGGTGGCAGCCATTTAAGGGAATTCCTTCTACCATGTGGACACTGACACTGGCAAGTGTCAGCCCACCAGAGGGTCAAGGACCTGCCCCATGCCTCACTGTGCAGGTACTAGACATGATACCCCCAAGGCCCTCCAGCCAGAGACTCTGAGGCCCAGCTCCCAGTGGTCAGGCACCAACCTCAGAATCCCCTGGCCTTTGCCTTGTCCAGCAATGAGACTGCTCTAGCCTTGGGCCCAATCTTACCTAATAGAGGGCATGCGTTAGCAGCAAGAAAATCACAACCCCATAGCATAAAGACTTGGCCCAACTAGCAGGCCAATTCCTGTCCTGGAACTGGCTTGGACCTGGACCTGCCCACTAGTAGGCCAACACATCCTTCTAGACAACTCAGACACCATAGCCAACTGTTTCAAAAACAGTTTCCAGCCACCATTGATCTGAAACCAGCTTGGGGATCCCTGGACCCTGTAACCAGACTCTAGGACCTGGCTAACCAATAGACCACCACTGGCCCAAGAAACTGGCTTCACCCACCAGTGGGCAGGGAACAACCTCAGGGTCTCCTGGATGTTGACTCCACCCACCACTAAGTCAGCACTAGTTCCAGAGCCCCCCAGGTCCTGTAGTCAACTGCCTCATGACCTGGTCCCACCAACCAGTAGCCAGCAGCCTTCACACAAGTCAGGGCCTGGCCACCAACTGGACTGGTGGACAACAAAGCCTACGAGACTGCCCACAAGATTAACTAACCACAACAGAAAGACCCATATAGTCCTCATAGGGGGAAATCCTAGAGCATATATCTCTAGTGATAAGAGATGCTGGGACACATAGGACATTTCCTACAAACATCACTTGTCTAAGATCAGAAAACATAACCAGGGACTTCCCTGGCAGTCCAGTGGTTAAGACTTTGCCTTCCAATGCAGGGGGTGCAGGTTCAATCACTGGTTGGGGAGCTAAGATCCCACATTCCTCATGGCCAAAAAACTAAAACATAAAACAAGTAATATTGTAACAAATTCAATAAAGACTTTAAAAATGGTCCACATCAAAAATATCTTAAAAAAAAGAAAACATAACCAACCTACCAGATACATATATAGAAAAAACAGCAACTTAGGCAAAATGAGGCAACAGAGGAACATGTTCCAGAAGAAGGAATAACACAAAACCACAGAAGAAGAACTAAGTGAGGTGAAGATAAGCAATCTACCAAAGGAAGAGTCAGGTTAGTGATTGTAAAGATGTTCAAAAAACTTGGGAAGTGAATGGATGCACAGACTAAAAAGTTAGAAGTTTTTAACAAAGAGTTAGAGTGTATAAAGAACAACCAAACAGAGATTTAGAATACAATAACTGAAATGAAAAATACACAAGAAGGAATCAACAGTAGACTAAATGACACAGAGGAACAGATCAATGAGCTGGAAGACAGAGTAGTGGAAATAACTGACTCTGAACAGAAAAAAAAAGAAAGGAGAATGAAAACAAATGAGGTCAGTTTAATAGATCTATGAGGGAACATCAAGTGCATTATTACTCATATTTAAATGCCCCAAAAGGAGAAGAGAGAGAAAGGGGCTGAGAACATAATTGAAGAAATAACAGCTGAAAACTTTCTTAACCTGGGAAAGGAAACAGACTTCCAAGTCCAGGAAGTGCAGAACCCCATATAAGATGAACCCAAGAGAAAAACGCCTAAGACACATTGTAATTAAAATGGCAAAAACTAAAAATAAAGAGAATATCAAAAGCAGCAAAGGAAAAGTAAAAATTTACATACAAGGGAACTCCCATAAGGCTATTATTTGACTTTTCAGCAGAAACATGGCAGGCTGTAAGAGCATGGCATGATATATTTAAAATGATGAAAGTGAAAAGCCTACTATTCACAAGAATTTCTACTTGGCAAGGCTCTCATTCAGATTTGATGGAGAGAGAAAAAGCCTTATAGATAAGCAAAAGCTAAAAATGTTCAGTACATCAAACCAATTAAAGAAATGTTAAATAAACTTCTTTAAACAAAAAAGAAAAGGCCACAACTAGAAACATTAAATTTATGAAAGGAAAAATCATATTGGTTAAGGCCAGCTTAAAAGACAAAAGTAATAAAATCATCTATATCCACAGTTAGCAGTTGAGTACACAAAACAATTAGATGTAAAATATGATTTCAGAAGCAATAATTGTGAGGGGAAGAGAGCACAAAAGTAGGATTGTTAAAATGCATTTGGAATAAAGAGATCAGCAATTTAAAACAATCAAGTATATATATATATATATATATATATATATATATATATATATAATATATATATTGCTATGTATAAACCTCATGGTAACCACATACCAAAAAATCTATAGTAGAGAAGAGTTAAAACCAATCCTTCTCAAACTACTCCAAAAAATTGCAGAGGAAGGAATGTTTCTGAATGCATTCTATGAGTCTATCATCACCCTGATATCAAAATCAAACAAAGATATAACAAAAAAATAATATTACAGGCCAATATCCCTGATGAATATAGATGCAAAAATACTCAACAAAATATTAGCAAACTGAATCCAGTAATACATTAAAAGGATCATACACCATGATCAAGTGTGACTTATCCTTGGAATGTAAGGATTTTTCAGTATCCACAAATCTATCAATGTGATACACCACATTAACAAATTGAAGAATAAAAACTATATGATTTTCTCTATATATGCAGAAAATCTTTTGACAAAAATTCAACATCCATTTATTATGAAAATTCTCTAGAAATTTGGCATAGAGGAAATATAACTCAATGTGATAAAGGCCATATATGACAAACCCATAGCTAAAATCATACCCACAGATAAAAAGCTGAAAGCGTTTCCTTTAATATTAGGGAAAAAACAAGGACACCCATTCTCATCAATTTTATTAATCATAGTATTGGAAGTCCTAGCCACAGCAATCAGACACACACAAAATAAATAAATAAATAAAAGGAATCCAATTGGGAAAGGAAGAAGTAAAACTGTCACTGTTTGCAGATGACATGATACTATACATAGGAAATCCTAAAAGTGCCACAAAAAAACTATTAGAGCTCACCAATGAATTCAGTAAAGTTGCAGTATACAAAATTAATACATAGAAATCTGTTGCATTTCTATACAATAAAAACAAACTATCAGAAGGAGAAATTAAGGAAACTATCCCATTTACAATCATATTAAAAAAATAAAATACCTAGGAATAATCCTACCTAAGGGGGTAAAGGAACTATACTCACAAAACTATAAGACACTGATGAAAGAAATTGAAGACAGCACAAACAGATGGAGAGATATACCATGTTCATGGATTGGAAGAATTAATATTGTTAAAATGACCATACTACCCAAGGTAATCTACAGATTGAATGCAATCCCTATCAAAAGACCAAGGGCATTTTTCACAAAACTAGAAAAATAATTTTGATTATATAATAGAAAAACATTTTCTGAAATAAAGATTACATCTTATGATTGAAAAGATATCTCAAGGACCTTAAGGATGAGTGCAGGGTATATCCTGATAATATTTCTTAATTTTAGGGATAAAGAAAGAGCTATATAGTCATGCAGATAGAAAAGAATGAATAATATACAAGAAAAACAATTGGACTTGCTTCAGACACCTACGACATAGTGATATTAATGTCAAACAAAAATTTCTGCAGATTTCTGAAATACAAAAAAAGTGTATCTTATACATATATACATTAATTTCAAGTTTAAGTCAAAAGAAAACCATTCTTAGTTTGCAAGAAAAAAGAATAATAGTATCAATGACCTTGGGTGGATATGACGTGTCAATGTAGGTTCACCCTCAGTAAAAAGTGTACCCTTTTGATAAGTGAAGTTGCTAATAAGGGAGGCTATTGATGAGTGCGGGCACAGGCTATATGGGAAATCTCTGCATCTTCGTTTCATTTTTGTTGAAAACTTAACACATGTCTAGAAAAATAAAAGCTTAAAAAACCCAACTCTGTAAGGACTAGGGAGGTTACAGTGCTGAAAGGTAGAGGTATAAGAAAAGATCATTCAAAGAGACAACACATTTTACACATTCAAGAGAATTTGGGTTTGGGGTTTTGGCTATTTTTTAAGGTAGGGGTGTATGAATATACAAACACACACATATACACATGTGGAAAAATTATCAATAGAAATAAAAGCTAGAGATAAATGTGAAAGGAAAGGAGAGGTTGGAGAGCTTCTTGACAGTGTGATACAACGAGATCCTTGTTTAGGAGGCCAGGAAGGATGAGATCGGTATTAAAGAAAAAGTAATCTAGGAAACAAGAAAGTTGAATTTAGAAAAAGGAACAACTTTTCTCTGAGGCAGGAATAAGTTCAGGATATTTGACGGCATAGAGTATCCTGAGTATGACATAAAGATACAGAAAGTTGTGGGAAATAACAGAGGTAAGGTTTACAAGTGACCTAATATTTTTAGGAGAGTAACTACAAACAGGCTAACTACAAACAGGCTTTCACAGCAAATAGCAAATCCTTTTTAAACTAAAGGATTTGTTATTTGCTGTGAAAGCTGGTTTTAAACTAAAGGATTTGCTATTTGCAGTGAAAGCTTGTTTGTAGTTAGGTGAATATAACATCCGTGT
Organism: Delphinus delphis; assembly: GCF_949987515.2. Taxonomy (NCBI): domain Eukaryota; kingdom Metazoa; phylum Chordata; class Mammalia; order Artiodactyla; family Delphinidae; genus Delphinus; species Delphinus delphis. The sequence continues at coordinate 29,814,461 of NC_082690.1, read as the reverse complement.
AGCTTTGGGATCCTTATTGTGAGTCTCCTTGAAATTGCTCAGATTATATCACACAGAAGTAACTACTCAAGAAAAAGATAACCCTCCTATAAAAATCCAGACTCCTGAGTAATCAGCTCCATCTGTCAACCAGTTGTAGCTTTAAATTTATAAATCTACTTTTGCAGAAGTCTTCTAAGTTCTTTTTCTTTTTCTGTTTCTTTTTATTTTGGTATTTCAAAATTACAGAGAAGTTACATGAATAAAACAAGGAACTCCTACAGATATACCTGTCCAGATTTACCAACTCTTTATGTGTATGTATGTAAGAATTTTCTTAACAATCATGGTCCTAACTACTCTTAAATACATTTTTGTCTGCTTCCTAAAATCAAACACCCTTATAAAACCAAAGAAGAGTTATCAAAATTAGGAAATTTAACACTGATACATTATCATCTAAACAACTTTCCATATACACAGTTTATTACTTAACACAATAATGTCAATAACTCAATTCTTTTTCCTGGTACAAAATCTAATCTATGATCACCTTTAGGATTTAATTGCCTGTCTCTTTAGCCCTTTTTCATATGGAACAATTCCTCAGCTTCATTTTTGTTCCTTGATCTTAATTTTTTGAAGAGTAGATATATTTTTTAAAGAATATATGTGAATTTGTGATTATCTGAGTTTTCCTCATAATTAGATTCATATTGTGTCAGAGGCACTGATGAAGGCATGCTCTCTGTCCTTTCCAAATCATCACATCAGGAGACACATGCCAGTTCACCCGAATATCAGCCATGTCAGTTTTGTCACTTAATTACAATAATGTCTCCATACAACAATTTGTGGGAAGATGCTTTGATATAATGTAAGTATTTAATTCTCATAAAATTTCCATCCACTGCTTTTAGCATCAATTGACACATTTCAAATTACATTATTATTTCTATATTAATTAGTTGGCATTCTATTATGAGGGAGAGCTTTCCTGCCCCTTCCATTAGTTTATTTATTCATTTTTTAATCAGTATGGACTCATTGATTCTTGTTTTATTTGATGGTTTATAGTCTATTACTCCAGTTATTTATTTTATTGCTAAAAATTTCCCAGATTTGACAAGTGGAAGTGCTTTCAAGAAGGCTTCAGTGTCATTTTGCCATGTCCCTTTGATTCTTCGATTCTTATTTTCTGGCATAAGATGATCCAGGCTCATCTTGAACTTTTCCTTCCTCAGACTTGGAATCAAGCATTTTTACAAAGAGTCTGGTTCCTTTTTGCATTGAATAGTACATACAGAACAAGATCTGGGTCCCTAATGTGCTCATTACTATGGTTGTACCATTGCTTCTAGGTCTTCTCATACAAGAGAGCCAACGTATATATGTATATGCACACATAAAAGCATGTATTATTTCTATATATTCATATACATCCATAATTTCATACTATCTCCAATTTCAATCCGATAAGAGTAGATACATTCTAGTTGTTGCCATTTTTACATTTGTACCACTATAACAGTGAGAAAATGTACTTCCATTATTCCCAATGTATTTATCCCTTTGCTTAAGCTTAAAAGAAGCTAGTTTCAGAAGTTAGTTTCTAGACACAGAACTTAGTTTCAGCTTTTCTAGCCCATATCACTGTGAAAAGCAAAATTAATAATGAGAGTCAATATTTGTTTACAACTCCTTTTTTGAGGTAAAATTGACATCCAGGTGAAATGCATAAATCTTAAATTTACGATTCACTAAGATTTTAGAGTAAGAGTTTTAGAGTTTAAAGAGGTAAGTTACATCTCTGTAGCCAACATCCCTATCAAGACACAGACTATTTTAGAAGGATTAGTTTTGCCACAATTAGAATGTTATGTAAATGGAATCAAATAATATGTATTCTTTGAGGTCCAACTTCTTTCATTCAGCATAATGACTCGGGTTCATTGATGTAGTTGTATGTATCAGTAGTTCATTCTCTTTATTCCTGAATAGTATTTTATGGAATGAATACACCACTATTTGTTTATTCAACCCCATTTTAATATACATTTATGGGTTTTTTTGTTTGTTTTTTGTGTTTTTCTGTGGTACGCGGGCCTCTCACTGCTGTGGCCTCTCCCGTTGTGGAGCACAGGCTCTGGACGCGCAGGCTCAGCGGCCATGGCTCACGGGCCTAGCCGCTCCATGGCATGTGGGATCTTCCTGGACCGGGGCATGAATCCGTGTCCCCTGAATAGGCAGGCGGACTCTCAACCACCGTGCTACCGGGGAAGCCCTACATTTATGTTTATTGGCTATTGTGAATTAAGATACCATGACTATTATCTGATATTTATAAATTTTTTATTTCCCTATACAAATACCTAAGAATGTAATTGTTGGGCCATAAGCAGATGAATATTCAACTTTAAAAGAAGCTATCTCTCCCCAAAGAAGTTGTATTATTTTATACCACCACCAGTAATCATGTGCATCCTGATTTTAATCATTCCGGGGTATGTGTAGTGGTATCTCATTGTGATTTTAATTTTCCTGAAAATCAAAAATATTGAGCACTTTTAAATGTGTCATTGGCCATTTTTAATATTTTCTTTTGTGAAGTGTCTGTTCAAGTCCTTTGTCGATTTATATACTGAACTTTAAAAAAATTTTACCAAGGTGTAGGGGTACTTTATAGTCTTGATTCAAATATTTTATGAGATATGGCCATTCAATGTCCTCTCCAGTCTTTGCCTTGTCTCTTATTTATATGTTTTGATGAGAAGTTTTTTATTTTGACAAGTCTGTTTTATCAATTGTCTTTACCTATTGGTTTCTCTGTCCTGTGTAATAATCCTTTGTTAACCCAAGGTGGTAAAAATATTCTCCTATGTTTTCATTTGGAATATTTATAGCTTTGACTTGTTTGTTTAAATATATGATCCATCTCAAATTAATCTTGTTTATGGATATGATGGAGTGATGGCTTTCTTTTCTTTTCACATATGGATGTCCAGTTCTTCCAGCATCATTCATTGAAAATAATTTATTTCATAAGTCAGTGGATTTAATGCAAATAACCAAATTTCTTTATATGTGTGGGTCTATTTTATAATCATTATTGAGTTTAATTCATCAGATTGGCTCTCTTTATGCTGATATCATACATCTGGATTACTGTTTCTCTAAATTTATGTAGTGAAGTTATGTGTTATGAATCCTGGACCTTTATTATTCTTTTCCAAGTTATTTTTGTCTACTTTAAATCTTTTGTATTTCTATATAAATTTTAAATCAACTTATTCATTTCTGTTACAAAATCTGCTATGACTATGACAGAGATTATAGACTCTGTAGATTGATTAGGGGAAAATTGACATCTTAACAACACTGAATATTTTAATCCAAAAACATGGTATATTGCTCCATTAAATTATTTCTTCTTTATTTTGATAATGATTTATAGTTTGCACTGTAGCAATCTTGAACATCTCTTGTTAATTTTATACTTTCTTTTTGAAGCTGATATTCATGGAATTTGTAATTTTATTTTTCAATTATTTGCTGCTAATAATTAGAAATAAAATTCATGTTTCTCCTGTAATGTGTTAAATTTATTGATTCAAGTAGTTGTTTTGTATATTCTTTAGGACTTTTTTGCATAATCCATTGTGCTGTTTGTGATTAGTGCAATTTTATTTCCTACTACCCAAACTTTAAGCTTTTAATTTCTGTTTTTTTCTTACCCATTTATACCAGATAGAACTTCTACTGCAATTTTTAAACAGAATTGCTGAATACTAACAACTTTACCTTGTTCCAGATATTACTGAGGCACATTCAATACTTCAGAAATAATTATTTCTCCTAGATATAATTCTTTGATTCCCTTTATTGTACCAAAACTTTCCTTTTCTTCCTAGTTTCCTAAGATAATTTTCCCTTCTTCAACTTAAAAGAAAAATCCTGATAGGCATAGCATTATGTCAAATGTTTTATTCTCCATCTATTGAAATGAGTTGGCATGTGCTTTTCACCTTTATTCTTTTAATGTGGTAAAAGAATTGGTTTGAGTTTTAATCAAATCTTGTAATTTTTTTTACATTCTTGCAAACTCCCCTTTGTAATGATTGTATTTTGGTTGCTACTATTTTCTTACAAATGTCTAAGTCTATATTTTTAGAGAGAATTTTACCTTCTAAAGTCTTACCAAGTTATGGTATCAGGGTTATGCAAGCCACATAAGAACAGCTGTGACATGTTCCTTTTCCTATACAGTCTGAAAGTTTATGTACAACTTAAACTTATGTATGGTGATATTTTTTCCCTTACATTTTAGACTTCATCAGTGAAGCCATCTGAACTTGATGTTTCTTTTATGGGAAAATTTTCGATAACTTTACTTCTTCTTTTGTTTATAAACTTATTCCAACATCTTTTTGTTGAGTCAATTTTTAAAGGAATTTGTTCATCTTAATGATCAAATTTATTAGTATAAATCGTTATCATGTTTCTTGTTCCAAAAATATACAAGCTTCAGTCACATAGGCTACTTCATTCCTGAGATTGAGAATATGTTTTCCTCTCATTTCTTTCTTTAGCATTTTCTATAGGGCTATTGGTTTTAATACTTTTTCTTTTTTTAAATTCACTTCCGTCTTTGGTTCTTTTTTCTATTTCACAGATTTCTGCCTTTATAATAATAATTTTCTCCTTTTTACTTACTTTGAGTTTAATTTGATCATCTCTTAATAATTTCTCTTTGAAAAAAACTTAGAACGTTACTTTTAACCTTTCTTGTTTTTATTTATTTATTTATTTATTATTTTTTTAACATCTTTATTGGAGTATAATTGATTTACAATGGTGTGTTAGTTTCTGCTGTATCACAAAGTGAATCAACTCTACATATACATATATCCCCAATCTCTTCCCTCTTGCAACTCCCTCTCTCCCACCCTCCATATCCCACCCCACTAGTTGGTCACAAAACAAGGAGCTGATCTCCCTGTGCTATGTGGCTGCTTCCCACTAGCTATCTGCTTTATGTTTGGTGGTGTATATATGTCCATGCCACTCTCTCACTTTCTCCCAGCTTACCCTTCACCTTCCCCATGTCCTCAGGTCCATTCTGTAGTAGGTCTTCAGCCTTATTCCCATCTTGGCCCTAGGTTCTTCATGACCTTTTTTTTTTTTTTAGATTCCATATATATGTGTTAGCATATGGTATTTGTTTTTCTCCTTCTGACTTACTTCACTCTGTATGACAGACTCTAGGTCCATCCACCTCATTACAAATAACTCAATTTCATTTCTTTTTATGGCTGAATAATATTCCATTGTTTATATGTGCCACATCTTCTTTATCCATTCATCTGTTGATGGGCACTTAGGTAGCTTCCATGTCCTGGATATTGTGAATAAAGCTGCAATGAACATTGTGGTACATGAAACTTTTTGAATTATGGTTTCTCAGGGTATATGCCCAGTAGTGGGATTGCTGGGTCATATGGTAGTTCTATTTTTAGTTTTTTCAGGAACTCCATACTGTTCTCCATAGTGGCTGTATCAATTTACATTTCCACCAACAGTGCAAGAGTGTTCCCTTTTCTCCACACCCTCTCCAGGATTTACTGTTTGTAGATTTTTTGATGATGGCTATTCTGACCGGTGTGAGATGATATCTCATTGTAGTTTTGATTTGCATTTCTCTAATGATTAATGATGTTGAGCACTCTTTCATGTGTTTGTTGACAATCTGTATATCTTCTTTGGAGAACTGTCTATTTAGCTGTTCTGCACATTTTGGATTGAGTTATGTGCTTTTATGATATTGAGCTGCATGACCTGCTAGTAAATTTTGGAGATTAATCCTTTATCAGTTGCTTCATTTGAAAATATTTTCTCCCATTCTGAGGTTGTCTTTTGGTCTTGTTAATGGTTTCTTTTGCTGTGCAAAAGCTTGTAAGTTTCATTAGGTCCCATTTGTTTATTTTTCTTTTTATTTCCACTTCTCTAAGTGATGGGTCATAAAGAATCTTGCTGTGATTTATGTCATAGAGTGTTCTGCCTATGATTTCCACTAAGAGTTTGATAGTCTCTGGCCTTACATTTAGGTCTCTAATCCATTTTGAGTTTATTTTTGTTCATGATGTTAGGGAGTGTTCTAATTTCATTCTTTTACATACAGCTCTCCAGTTTTCCCAGCACCACTTATTGAAGAGGCTGTCTTTTCTCCATTGTATATTCTTGCCTCCTTTATCAAAGATAAGGTGATCATATGTGCATGGGTTTATCTCTGGGATTTCTATCCTGTTCAATTCATCTATATTTCTGTTTTTGTGCCAGTACCATAATGTCTTGATTACTGTCACTTTGTAGCATAGTCTGAAGTTAGGGAGCCTGATTCCTCTGGCTCTGTTTTTCTTTCTCAAGATTGCTTTGGCTATTCGGGGTCTTTTGTGTTTCCATGCAAACTATGAAAATTTTTGTTCTAGTGCTGAGAAAAATGCCAGTTATTCTGGTGAGTGCTGGGTCAGCACCGATCCCCTGTGTGGGAATATCTCTGCTTTGCCCTCTGCACCCCTGTTGCTACGCTCTCCTCCATGGCTCCGAAGCTCACCCCACCCCCCACCACCCACAGTCTTTACCCGCAAAGGGGCTTCCTAGTGTGTGGAATCCTTTCCTCCTTCACAACTCCCTCCTGGAGGTGTGGGTCCCATCCCTATTCTTTTGTCTCTGTTTTTTCTTTTGCCCTACCCAGGTACCTGGGAAGTTTCTTTCCTTTTGGGAGGTCTGAGGTCTTCTGCCAGCATTCAGTAGGTGTTCTGTAGGAGTCGTTCCACATGTAGATGTATTTCTGATGTATTTGTGGGGATGAGGATGATCTCACGTCTTACTGTTCTGCCATCTTGAAGCCTCCAGCCCTTTCCTGTTTTTAAATATGGCCCTTTAAAATTATAAAATTTCTGTTTGACCATTGCATTAGTTACATACCATAAATTTTTATTGTTCCTTCATTATTATTCAGCTTGAAATAGTTTCTAATTTTCCTTTTGATTTTTTTGTTGATCTATCACTGATCATGAAGAAGTGAGTTTTTTAATTTTCAAATACTGGAAGTTCCCTGAATATTTTATTTTGAAGTTTTCTAATTAAATTCTACTCTAATCAGAGAATACATGCTGTTGAAGATTCCATATGTCCTTGTACAGAATGTGTATTCTGCAATTGTTGGGTGTAGTATCTTATAATTTTCATTTGGGTCAAGGCATTTACTTGGTGGTATTGTTCAGATCCTCTGCATACTTGTTGATCTTTGTCTGAGTGTTTTTCAGTTTCTAAAGGCAAGATATTAAATTCAAATATAATTTTCATTTTTTTTCTATTGTTCTTTCTCTTTTTAGTTCTGTCACTTTAACTTCATATTTTGAAGCAACTTTTCAGTAGACAGTCTTCTGAGGTTTTTGCATGTTCCATTTGTTTGTATTGGTCATTGTATCTTTATGAAATGCCCCTCTTTAGCTATATTGCTTGCATTAAAGTTTATTTTGTCTGATGTTTACATAGGCTTAATACTTGCATAGTATATATCTTTCCATACTTTTGCTTTCATCCAGAATTGTATTTATATTTAAAGTTCATCTCTTATAGAAAACATAATATTGAACTTTGGATTTTCAACCAATTGGACAGTGTCTCCTTTTTAATTTAGGTGTTTAATATATTTATGCTTAATGTTATGTAAATAAAAATAATTTATTATATTCATCACAATGGTTCTTAATTTGTTTTTATTTGTCTCATATAATCTTTTATTTTCTCCTCTACTTTTTTTCTTCTTTTGAATTAACTGATTTTTTTTGTCTTATACCATTTTTATTCCTCTATTGGCTTTTCAAGTATTCCTCCTTGCATTATCTTTTAAAATAGTTATTGTGGTTAAATATGCTCCTTTAATTTATCATAATCTACTTAGATTTAATATTATATCACTTCATGTGAAATATAAAAATCTTGCAACAGAATAATTCCATTTAACCATTATCCTTTGTGTTAGTTCTGTTACTTATATTTCTTAATTCCTCCAGTAATTTTAATTCCTCTCTTTCCATCCTGTAATTTTGGATGTGAATAAGGTCACAGAATATAAGAATAAAACACATAAGGGTATAAGAAGAACTTAACTTCAAATCCCTGTCCTCAGTATTCTGTGTGATACCTGGAAGAAGGGGAAGATCTCTTTCTCAGCACATGCAAACAATGAAGGTTTATAGGACTTAAAAAAAAAACAAAACCTAATACACCCCCTCCCCAAATGAATGTGTTAAAATGGAAAGAACGAGAATTTGGGAAGTAAATTAACTAATTCTGAGTCTTGGAACTTTAAATTTTAGTGGTATTATTGAGAATCAACTAACTTTTTTTGCTTTTTCCCTCCTTCTCTCTCTCTCCATCTCTTTCTTCCTTCTTTCTGTTCTTCCTTCCTTCCTTTTATGCATTTTTTTTAAATTTCTTTTTTCCTTTCCTCTTTCCTTTCACAAACTTTGATTGAGCTCTTATTATATCTTAGGCACTGGGGACATAAAGTCTTGAACCTTTATTTCTTCATCTATAAAATTACATTGATAAATATCTCATCATATTCACATGGAGATTAAAATAGAGAGAAAAATCTGTGTCTTGCTAATTAGAGTCCCTCCATTTAGTAATTTATCAGTCAATGAGATTGGCCATAATTATTCAACAAATGTTGATTCCCTCCTCAGCCCCCAAATGTGATAAGTTATGGCAGGTTTACTTTGCTCAGTAAAATTCTCTAGGGAATTGTCCTTTGCACTGTGCCACTCAGAGGTCAGGGAGTTTTCACAATAGCTGGAATGATCAAAGTTTTGAAACAAGTGAACCCATTCCAGTTTAAACTTTAAAATCCAAGTAGTTTAAGAGCCACAAGTAACATCTTCTACATATAACAAAGTTCCAAATGTTTGATCAACAAACTCTATTGTTTTATTCCTATTTGTTCTTATGCATTCACTATACATTTCTGGCATCACTCATGTTAGACTTAGCAATGATTCTTAAAAGGATTTCTATATCTTAAAATTGCAAAACATTGATATTTAAAGACATCTAGCTATACATACTAAAACATAGGCAACTAAACATGACTAATGTAACACATTCATTAAACCTGCTGTCAGCAATTATTTTCTCAATCAAATCTTTTCTTTCTATTCTCTACATAATGGATTTTTAGCCCTCACATGAGATCAGAAATACTTTACAATAATGTTTTCCAGAAGTCAGACAAAACCAATCTGAAAGAAATGCCTAAATAAGTTGGACTGTGAAACCCAGCCTTATTCCAAGTTTTAGGGAGACAAGGCATGAAAGCTTGGACTTAAAATGAAACTGATTAATATGCTTATTAGACAAAAGAAAAATCAAGCTGATCATTTGCAGTTTGGATTTCTATATATTCTCCTTCATGAAAATCAACCTTTTATATTTTGTGGGAAGAAATGAGATTAAAAACATCACTCAATATTTACTTAGTCTGTTTTAACAAAATACTAAAAACTGAGTGATTTTAAAATAGCAGAAATATATTCTCTCACAGTTTGAAGCCCATACATCTGCAATCAAGATGCCAGCAAGGCCATGATCCCTCTGAGACTGGGTAGAATCCTTCCTTGCCCCTTTCTAGTTTTTGGTGGTAGTCTGCAATTCTTGCTATTTCTTGGTTTGCAGCTGCATAACTACAATCTCTTCTGTCTTCAAGTGACATTCTACATATGTGTCAGGGTCTGTGTATTTGTTTTCTTTACTTATGAAGACAACAATCATACTGGGTTAGGGCTCACCATAATGGAGTATGACCTCATAGTAAAAAGATTACATCTTCAAAAACCCCATTTTTAAATATGGTCACATTCACAGGTACCAGGGGTTAGGATTTGGCATATCTTTTTGGTGGTCACAACTCAAATCACAGCAATATTGTCAACCAAATTTTCTTTGAAATGAACGCCTAATGCTAAGAATCAGGTAGTCAGGATGAATTAAACATCTGGGAAGGACAGGATGTAACATCAAAATTTGGTCAAAATAGTATTTCAGTCCACACAAACACCTGCACACAGGTGTTTGTAACACATTTATTCATAATTGGCAAAACTTGGAAGCAACAAAGATGTCCTTGTGTTATTAATGGAAATAAACAAATAAACTGCAGTATGTCCAGACAATGGGATATTATTCCACTCTAAAAAGAAGTGAGCTGTCAAGCTGTTAGAAAACATGGAGGGACCTTAAATGCATATTACTAAGTGGAAGAAGACAATCTGAAGAGACTACATACTATATGATTCCAATTATATGACATTATGGAAAAGACAAAAAATGGAGATAGTAAAAAGATAAGTGGTTGCCAAGGGTTGAGGTGGGAGTGGGAGCAGATGATGGATGAATAAGTGGAGCACAGAGAAGTTTTAGGGCAGTGAAAATATAATGATGGATACATGTCATTGTACATTTGTCCGAATCCATAGGGTGTACAACACCAAGAGTGAATCCTTAGGCAAACTAGTTACCTTGGGTGATTATGAAGTGTCACTGTAGGTTCATCAATTGTAGCAAATATACCACTCTGGTGTGTGTGTGTGGGGGGGGAATGTCGATAATGGAGGAGGTCATACATGTGTAGAGGCAGAGCGTGTATGGGAAATCTCTGTACCTTCCTCTCAATTTTGCTGTGAACCAGAAGCTACTCTAAAAATTATCTTAAAAATATTATACCATAACACAGTTCAAATTGATTTCCAGTGTATTTTAATAACACATATTTAAATATTTCCATCCATGAAGACACTCTTGGCTCAGACAAGGATGCTCAGTTTCTGATTTTTTCATCTTGAGATGTTATATAATCAGAGAACCATTCCCTTAGGTCTCTGTTCAAAGGGGCACTTGTGATAGGTGCTTCCTGAGTTAGCTGACTCACTAATTTCTCTTCACTTAGGAAACATTTCTTTTTGCTTATCCTCAGGATTTTGAATGTAAGGGTTTTGCTCTGCTAAAATTTCCCTTTGAAACATGATGAAACTGGGAAAATGTCTAGGGCTATGCACAACCTGAGCCTGAACTAGATTTCATTTTCTCTAGTTCTCAGTAACTAGTGAAAGTAAAAGTAAGTAAGAGAAGATAGTAGTCTCTTGAAGAAATTGTGAACACATTACTTTCTTTCCATGATAATCAGTTGCCTTTTAATATTTCATCCCCTTGGAAAGTGTTGCTCTTGCCTATTTCCCAAATTTAGTTTTCTTGACAATAGTCAGTTATTGGAGGCCCCCAATCAAAATCTGTTCAAGTATCTCATCAAAGTACTGATAATTCACATGACAGCCCTGGGAACTTATGGGGAGCTCATTTTTCAATGTTACAGTTCAATATTTCTTCTACTTAAGTAAGAAAATGTAAGTATTAAAGTGATTCTTAGGCTTGTTACTCCATCGGGTGCAGGTATGTGAAGATCATCAGTATACACATCATATCTGGCACACATGGATTATTGGAGAGGCTTTAGAAGATATTATTTTATTTTAGTGGCAAACAAACAGAAATAAAACAGTAAGGTGGATTTATTAATGCCTCAGAATGCTCAGTTCCAGGCAAGATCTGATCAGAAATCTTCGGACTAAGGAAAATGTTTTCACTCATTACTAGCCTAGACTGTGTGGTGAGAATTTTCTTTGCACTCTAAGCTTACATAATTATATATTATATTGTATGTAACAGAATTGTCAGTAAATTGTATGAAGAGACTTAAAATTTAAGAGTGCTGGAAGGACTCCATGAAATTACTTAATCCAACCCACAATTTTGTATATGTTTGTACTTTAGCTTTTTATGATGAAGCTGATACCTATGATAAGCAAATATCACAGATCAAGGTAGTGCAGAGACAAGAACTGAAATTAGGTCCTTTGATGTTCAGTCCAGGTGTTTTGCACTGTACCATCCTGTCTTTCTTTTGTATAATGCTATGTATGATATCATTTGTCTGTTCTTCCTGAATCTGCTCAAATGTCTTTCTGGCAACATTTTGTCTAAACAGAATTATTTCAATTCATTGTTCTTTTCACTTGAAACTTACTCTTACATTGTTGGCTTTTTTTCTCATGTTTTTGGAATGTGAGGTTTCATCATGTAGTAGCTAATCTCTAAAGAATGTTTCTTTGATAGCACAACAGTAAATTCCATCATTCTGGAAATGATGATTTTTGTGGTTTGAATTATACACACAAAAATTCTTCATCACAGTCATGCCTTGAATTTAAAACAGTGTTCCTAATAAGATACAAATTAAAAACATAATAAAAATATTAAAGTAGCTAAATTCATGCTGGAGAATTGCCTACTTGTGTCACTAGATTACCTTTCTGGATTAACTCATTTTGTGGGTCCAGAGTGGGGAAAATAAACACATAAATGAATTATCAGATGAATGAGATAGAGCCTCAGAATTTGTTTGAATTTCCAAGCTTAACACAGACAATATTACTTAGGATTTAATAAGATACACAGACATGACAGATGCTTCTATTTTTCAGCAAGGACATGATGATTCTCTTTGACCAAATCTAGATGTGTTCATATAGCTTATGGTGACATTTTGAAATCATCAATCATTTTGTACTAAAAGGCTGAAGAAAGTGTCCAAATGACCTTTTTCAAAAGTCTACCAAGTACCTAGACTGTTATAAATATTTTTATGAACCAAAATGAGTCCTAAAGTGAAAAAAAATGCCTCTGGGTAATTTGGGAATAAATAAATAAAACCTGAGTTTATATCTCTTATACAATTATTTAAGGAGCTGGTTACACACACACACACACACACACACACACACACACACACACACAGGGTTCGTAAAAACGGCACAGTACAGAGAGAAAGAGATGTGTACTTTCCAGAGGTGGGACTATGTACAAAAGTACAGACAGGGCAAGTAGAACAGAGTGATTAGGGGTAGCATCCATGTAAGGATTTAGAGCAGGGATTGGCAAACTTTTTCTGTAAATATCTGTATAGTAAATATTTTAGACTGTTCCACCTTTGAAAAATATTCACTTCTGCCATTGCAATGTAGAAGCAGCCACATATAATGAATGAACAAATTTATTGACTGTGTTTCAATAAAACTTTATTTACAAAAACACACTGTGGACAGGGTTTGCCATATGAGCTGTAGTTCACTGACCCACCCCAGATATAGAAAATAGTCTAAAGGCCAGAGGACTTGAAGTGAGAAAATGTAGATTCAAGTAGATTACCTTTAATAGTTTTTTTGAATTCAGCCAAACACGTTGTTTTCCTAAATCTCTCATTCTAGTTCATCACAATATGATCAGTACGGGACAGGATCACTACAAAGATAAAAGAAAAGAACACAGACATCTTAGTTAACAGGAACCATAGAACACATAATATTTAAAAATCCATCCCATCACACCCTCCCTTAACTGAAATGTGAAATGATAGAAATGGAAAGTATAAATTGACAAGGAAAAAAATGATAGGAGAGAAGATACCAGAGACAAGAGAAATCAACAAAATTTTTGAATTTGGGAAGCTGAGGTTTGAGTAGCAACTTTTATAATATTGTTAAAATGCTGAAAATTAAGTATCTGCAGGAGAAAAACTAAGAAGGAAGCTGATTGGTGCTCCCAAAACTTCAGAAAGTTTTGTGAATTGACAGTTAGTACATCCAAAGGTGAGGATGCTGGGTGATGTTAAACACAGGAAAATTGATACTTGGGGCATTTAAACTGCCACGTCCCACACACCAACTAGCAGAGATTTCCTCCTCCACCTTTTCTGTATGAAACAGTTGGGAGATTTGGTCTCTACATGTGTTGATGCCATAGGCTTTGATCTCAGGGACAGGAAGCTGACTGAAGGTGGGTATTTAGTCTTACTGAATAAAAAGAAACTTAAGTAAAATCTTTATTCTCAATGATAATTGCCCCTCAGCTGTCTACCCAAAATTTACCAGAACACTGACAATATTCAGGTTCATAAGCCTTGTAGAAACTGACTGATGATCTAAGAGAAAAAAAACTTTGCATATTGTTATGATTAGGCCAGATACTCATCTCATCTCCATTTCAACCAACTCAAAAGCTGCCTCTCAGCTCTTCACTGTCTCACTTTAAAAATTAACAGTGAAAATTATGAGATATTTGGAAACCAGCTCTAACATGAATGACAGAGGCAAAACCAAATGAATGTACCAAAGAAATTTAGAGAAACAGAAACTATGCAAAAAATAGAGGGGGAAAGCTTCAAAATGTACAATTATATCAACAAAGAGATAAAATAGCTCATTCACAAAACAAGTAAAGAATGTTATTATAAAAAGCAATATCAAGAGAACAAAAAAGAAAACAGGGAAATAAAAGTATGACAGCAGAAATTTAAAAATTCAACATAATGACTGAAGCATAAATTCACAATGACTCTAGAGCAGTATTTCTCAAATTTTAGCACACATAAAAATCACTTAGAGAATTTGACAAAATGCAAATTATGATTTAGTATTTCTGGGATTGGACCTGAGATTATGCATTTTGAACAGGCTTTCAGATGATGTTGCTGTTTCCTGTCTCAAATACTCTTTGAGCAGCAAAGACTTTCTAGTATAAAAGGTAAACAAAGAGATGAGAAATCAAAAAGAAAATAAGAAATTAGAGTGTTAGTCTAGGGGATTTTATATCTGTCCAAGAGCAGACCCAGAAAGAGACAAAAGGAAGAAATTGAAGGAGGAAGAAATTTTAAAAGATGAAATAAAAGAAAATTTTCCCAGAAAATGAGTTTCTAAATTGAAAAGCCTAAGTCTCCAGCACAGTAAGTGAAAAGTGACCTACACTAAGCCACATAATAAGAAAATTTCAGAATATCAAGTAAAGATAAAAAGATCATAAAACTTCCAGAATACAATCAATCATACACAGCTCTCCCCCACAATACACATATACCCACACACATACCCCCCACACACACACCTCACAGCAAATATTCAAAAATTAAATAACCAGGTAGCAGATATTGTAGTATTGCAGACAGTTTTCCAAATCTAGAACCTAGATTAATACACAATCTAGAAAGAACAAAAAGTAAGTATGTATTCATATAGGCATGGTATGCAAATATTTTGGAGTAAAGAATTTTTAAAAGGCTGATTCATTCGTTCTAAGATGGAAGCTTGCCACTCAAAATGACATAAACCTCCTGAGATCCACACATCAGGGGATCTTACAAAAGAGAGGCAAAAGAGTTTCTGCAATGTAGGCAAAGTCAAAATTGACAGTTGTTTGACAGGTCTATATACTAACAAATAAAGATTGAAGCAGAGAACACAAGGTTCCAGGAAGGATGTTTCCAAGAATGGGGAGGGCCACTGGGTTAATGGTATCACAGAAAGAGTCTCAGCCTGGGCTACCAGATGCCCAGCAAATGAATGAGAAACTCTAATTGGCTCACTAGGGGAGAAGCATTTCAAGTAAACTTAAATTAAAATGAGTATTTTAAGGAAAGATGAGAGATCCTTAGTTATAAGATATCCAAAGAACTCATGCTTACTACACAAGAATGGCTATTTCAATAACTAAAATGAGAATATTATTTGAACAAAAGGTGACTGGAGGACTTTTTAATGTCCTAAAGATCCCAGAGAAACCTGGAGACCTGCCTTAGTTTTGCAAAGTAAATTTTAACAATCTGTGAGAGAAAAAATAAAGTTAATTTCTGAATCCATCCTACAACTCTCGCTTGTTCAGTGTAAAGGCTACAGGAGAATTTTTATGGACTAAAAGGGTTGCAAAGACTGTGAAAAGTCACATGCATGGCATTTTGGGGTCACTGGACAGAAATTAGAAGCATGGTTGAATCAGAGGGAGAGAATGATGTGAAATTCCATTTGATGACAGGGTTTGGGGCAACTGTTGCCCTATTTCTGAAAAGGGTTAAATTACTTTTACCATCTGTACATTTTTTTGTTCAGTTTGTTTTTTTGTTTTAAACATCTTTATTGGAGTATAATTGATATACAATGTTGTGTTAGTTTCTGCTGTAAAACAAAGTGAATCAGCTATATGTATAGATATATCCCCATATTTCCTCCCTCTTGTGTCTCCCTCCCACCCTCCATATCCCACCCCTCTAGGTGGACACAGAGCACACGCTCTCTCCCTGTGCTTTGCAGCTGCTTCCCACTAGCTATCTATTTTACACTTGGTAGTGTATATATATATATCAATGCTACTCTCTCACTTCATTCTAGCTTACACTTCCCCTTCCCTGTGTCCTCAAGTCCATTCTCTATGTCTATGTCTTTATACCTGTCTTGCCCCTAGGCTCATCAGAACCAGTTTTCTTTTAGATTCCATATATGTGTGTTAGCATACAGAATTTGTTTTTCTCTTTCTAACTTAGTTCACTCTGTATGGCAGACTCTAGGTCCATCACCTCACTACAAATAACTCAATTTCGTTTCTTTTCATGGCTGAGTAATATTCCATTCTATATATGTGCCACGTCTTCTTTATCCATTCATCTGTTGATGGACACTTAGCTTGCTTCCATGTCCTGGTTATTGTAAATAGTGTTGCAATGAACATTGTGGTACATGTCTCTTTTTCAATTATGGTTTTCTCAGGGTATATGCCCAGTAGTGGGATTGCTGGGTCATAGGGTAGGTCTATTTTTAGTTTTTTAAAGACCTCCATACTGTTCTCCATAGAGGCTTTATCAATTTACATTCCCACCAAGAATGCAAGAGTGCAAGAGGGTTCCCTTTTCTCCATACCCTCTCCAGCATTTGTTGTTTGTAGATTTTTTGATCATGGCCATTCTGACTGGTGTGAAGCGATACCTCATTGTAATTTTGATTTGCATTTTCTAATGATTAGTGATGTTGAGCATTCTTTCATGTGTTTGTTAGCAATCTGTAAATCTTCTTTGGAGAAATGTCTATTTAGATCTTCTGCCCATTTTTTGATTGGGTTATTTGTGTTTTTGGTATTGAGCTGCATGAGCTGCTTGTATGTTTTGGAGATTAATCCTTTGTCAGTTGCTTCATTTGCAGATATTTTCTCCCAGTCTGAGGGTTGTCTTTTCGTCTTGTTTAAGGTTTCCCTTGCTGTGCAAAATCTTTTAAGTTTCATTAGGTCCCATTTCTTTATTTTTGTTTTTATTTCCATTACTCTACGGGGTGCATCAAAAAAGATCTTGCTGTGATTTATGTCAAAGAGTGATCTTCCTATGTTTTCCCCTAAGTGTCCGGACTTATATTTAGGTCTCCAATCCATTGTGAGTTTATTTTTGTGTATGGTGTTAGGGAGTGTTCCAATTTCATTCTTTTACATGTAGCTGTCCAGTTTTCCCAGCACCATTTATTGAAGAGGATGTCTTTTCTCCATTGTATATCCTTGCCTCCTTTGTCATAGATTAGTTGACCATAGGTGCATGGGTTTATCTCTGGGCTTTCTATCTTGTCCATTGATCTATGTTTCTGTTTTTGTGCCAGTACCATATTGTCTTAATTATTGTAGCTTTGTAGTATAGTCTGAAGTCAGGGAGTCTGATTTTTCCAGCTCCATTTTTTTCCCTCAAGACTGCTTTGGCTATTTAGGGTATTTTGTGTCTCAATACTAATATTAAGATTTTTTGTTCTAGTCCATAAAAAATGCCATTGGTAATTTGATAGGAATTGCACTGAATCTGTAGATTGCTTTGGGAAGTATAGTCATTTTCACAATATTGATTCTTCCAATTCAAGAACATGGTATATCTCTCCGTCTGTTGGTATCATCTTTAATTTCTTCCATTGGTGGCCTATAGTTTTCTGCATACAGGTCTTTTGTCTCCCTAGGTAGGTTTATTCCTAGGTATTTTATTCTTTTTGTTGCAATGGTAAATGGGAGTACTTCCTTAATTTCTCTTTCAGATTTTTCATCATTAGTCTGTGGGAATGCAAGAGATTTCTGTACATTAATTTTGTATCCTGCAACTATACAAAATTCATTGATTAGCTCTAGTAGTTTTCTGGTGGCATCTTTAGGAATCTCTATGTATAGTATCATGTCAACTGCAAACAGTGACAGTTTTACTTCTTCTTTTCCAATTTGTATTCTTTTATTTGTTTGTCTTATGTGTTTGCCATGGCTAGGACTTCCAAAACTATCTTGAATAATAGTGGTGAGAGTGCACATCCTGTCTTGTTCCTGATCTTAGAAGAAATGCTTTCAGTTTTTCACCACTGAGAATGATGTTTGCTGTGGGTTTGTCATATATGGCCTTTATTATGTTGAGGTAGATTCCCTCTATGCCCACTTTCTGGAAAGTTTTTATCATAAATGGGTGTTGAATTTTGTCAAATGCTTTTTCTGCATCTATTGAGATGTTGATATGGTTTTTATTCTTCAATTTGTTAATATGGTGTATCACATTGATTGATTTGTGTATATTGAAGAATCCTTGCATCCGTGGGATAAATCCCATTTTATCCTGGTGTAAGATCATTTTAATGTGTTGTTGGATTCTGTTTGCTAGTATTTTGCTGAGGATTTTTACATCTGTATTCATCAGTGATATTGGTCTGTAATTTTCTTTTATTGTAGTATCTTTGTCTGGTTTTGGTAGCAGGGTAATGGTGACCTAATAGAATGAGTTTGGGAATGTTCCTTCCTCTGTAATTTTTTAGAAGAGTTGCAGAAGGAAGGCTGTTAGCTCTTCTCTAAATATTTGATAGAATTCACCTCTGAAGCCATCTGGTCCTGGACTTTTGTTTGTTGGAAGATTTTTAATCACAGTTTCAACTTCATTACTTGTGATTTGTCTGTTCATATTTTCTATTTCTTCCTGGTTCCATTGGGAAAGGTTATACCTTTGTAAGAATTTGTCCATTTCTTCCAGGCTGTCCATTTTATTGCCATAGAGTTGCTTGTAGTAGTCTCTTAGAGTGCTTTGTATGTCTGTGGTGTCTGTTGTAACTTCTCCTTTTTCATTTCTAATTTTATTGATTTGAATCCTCTCCCTCTTTTTCCTGATGAGTCTGACTAATGGTTTATCAATTTGTTTATCTTCTCAAAGAACCTGCTTTTAGTTTTATTGATCTTTGCTATTGTTTTCTTTGTTTCTATTTCATTTGTTTCTGTTCTGATCTTTATGATTTCTTTCCTTCTGCTAACTTTGGGTTTTGTTTGTTCTTCTTTCTCTAGTTCCTTCAGGTGTAAGGATAGATTGTTTATTTGCGATTTTTCTTGTTTCTTGAGGTAGGCTTGTAGCTATAAACTTCCCTCTTAGAACT
Organism: Delphinus delphis; assembly: GCF_949987515.2. Taxonomy (NCBI): domain Eukaryota; kingdom Metazoa; phylum Chordata; class Mammalia; order Artiodactyla; family Delphinidae; genus Delphinus; species Delphinus delphis. The sequence continues at coordinate 29,795,121 of NC_082690.1, read as the reverse complement.
GCTTTTGCTGTGTCCCATAGATTTTGGATCATCGTGTTTTCATTGTCATTTGTCTCTAGGTATTTTTTGATTTCCTCTTTGATTTCTTCAGTGATCTCTTGATTATTTAGTAACGTATTGTTTAGCCTCCATGTGTTGGTGTTTTTTTACGTTTCTTTTCCCTGTAATTCATTTCTAATCTCATAGCATTGGGGTCAGAAAAGATGCTTGATATTATTTCAATTTTCTTAAATATACTGAGGCTTGATTTTTGACCCAAAATGTGATCTAACCTGGAGAATGTTCTGTGCACACTTGAGAAGAAAGTGTAATCTGCAGTTTTTGGATGGAATGTCTTATAAATATCAATTTAATCTCTTTGCTCTATTGTGTCATTTAAAGCTTGTGTTTCCTTATTTATTTTCATTTTGGATGATCTGTCCATTGGTGTAAGTGAGGTGTTAAAGTCCCCCACTCTTATTGTGTTACTGTTGATTTCCTCTTTTATAGCTGTGAGCAGTTGCATTGTGTATTGAGGTGCTCCTATGTTGGGTTCATAAATATTTATAATTATTATATCTTCTTCTTGGATTGACCCTTTTGATCATTATGTAGCGTTGTTCCTTGTCCCTTATAACATTCTTTATTTTAAAGTCTATTTTATCTGATATGAGTATTGCTACTCCAGCTTTCTTTTGATTTCCATTTGCATGGAGTATCTTTTTCCATCCCCTCACTTTCAGTCTGTATGTGTCACTAGGTCTGAACTGGGTCTCTTGTAGACAGCATATATATGGGTCTTGTTTTTGTATCCATTCAGCAGGCCTGTGTCTTTTGGTTGGAGCATTTAATCCATTCATGTTTAAGGTAATTATTGATATGCATGTTCCTATGACCATTTTCTTAATTGTTTTGGGTTTGTTTGTGTAGGTCCTTTTCTTCTCTTGTGTTTCCCCCTTGGAGAAGTTCCTTTAGCATTTGTTGTAGAGCTGGTATGGTGGTGCTGAATTCTCTTAGCTTTTGCTTGTCTGTAAAGCTTTTGATTTCTCCATCGAATCTGAATGAGATCCTTGTTGGGTAGAGTAATCTTGTTGTAGGTTCTTCCCTTTCGTCATTTTAAATATATCATGCCACTCCCTTCTGGCTTGTAGAGTTTCTGCTAAGAACTCCACTGTTAACCTTATGAGCATTCCCTTGTATGTTATTTGTCATTTTTCCCTTGTTGCTTTCAATAATTTTCCTTTCTCTTTAATTTTTGCCAATTTGATTACTATGTGTCTCGACCTGTTTTTCCTTGGGTTTATCCTGTATGGGACTTACTGCTCTTCCTGGATTTTGGTGGCTATTTCCTTTCCCATGTTAGGGAAGTTTTCAACTATAATCTCTTCAAATATTTTCTCTGGTCCTTTCTCTCTGTCTTCTCCTTCTGGGATCCCTATAATGTGAATGTTGTTGCATTTCATATTGTCCCACAGGTCTCTTAGGCTGTCTTCATTTCTTTTCATTCTTTTTTCTTTATTCTATTCTGCAGCAGTGAATTCCACCACTCTGTCTTCCAGGTCACTTACTTGTTCCTCTGCCTCAGTTATTCTATTCTTGATTCCTTCTAGTGTAGTTTTCATTTCAGTTTGTATTGTTCTTCTCTGTTTATGTGTTCTTTAATTCTACTAGATCTTTCTTATACATTTCTTGCATCTTCTCGATCTTTGTCTCCATTCTGTTTCCAAGGTCCTGGATCATCTTCACTATCATTATTTTGAATTCTTTTTCTAGAAGTTTGCCCATCTCCACTTCATTTTTTTTGTATTTTTGGGGTTTTATCTTGTTCCTTCATCTGGTACATAGCCCTCTGCCTTTTCATCTTGTCTATCTTTCTGTGAATGTGGTTTTTGTTCCACAGGCTACAGGATTGTAGTGCTTCTTGCTTCTGCTCTCTGCCCTCTGATGGATGAGTCTATCTAAGAGGCTTGTGCAAGTTTCCTGATGGGATGGACTGGTGGTGAGTAGAGCTGTCTGTTGCTCTGGTAGGCAGGGCTCAGCAAAACTTTAATCCACTTGACTGCTGATGGGTGGGGCTGGGTTCCCTCCTTGTTGGATTTTTGGCCTGAGGAAACCCAATACTGCAGCTTACCTGGGCTCTTTTTTGGGGCTAATGGCAGACTCTGGGAGGGCTCACACCAAGGAGTACTTCCTAGAAATTCTGCTGCCAGTGTCCTTGTCTTCACAGTGAGCCAAAGCCACTCTCCTTCCTCTACAGGATACCTTCCAACACTAGCAGATAGGTCTCACTCTGTCTCCTGTGGGGTCACTGTTCCTTCCCCTGTGTCCTGATGCACCCATTACTTTGTGTGTGCCCTCCAAGAGTGGAGTCTCTGTTTCCCCCTGTCCTGTCGAAGTCCTGCAATCAAATCTCACTAGATTTCAAAGTCTTATTCTCCAGGAATTCCTCCTCCCATTGCCGGACACTGATGTTGGGAAGACTGACGTGGGGCTCAGAACCTTCACTCCACTGGATTGACTTCTGTGGTATAAGTGTTCTCCAGTCTGTGAGTCACCCACTCAGCAGTTATGGGATTTGATTCTACTGTGATTGTGCCCCTCCTAACATCTCATTGTGGCTTCTCTTTGTCTTTGGATGTGAGGTGTCTTTTTTGTGAGCTCCAGTGTCTTCCTGTCAATGAATGTCCAGTAGCTAGTTGTGATTCTGGTGTTCTCACAAGAGGGAGTGAGAACACGTCCTTCTACTCCACCATCTTGATTCAGGGCCCTTATTTTGACTTTATTTTTATGTATTATGTTAAGCTGTGTTCTAATTTCATTCTTTTACATGTAGCTGTCCAGTTTTCCCAGCACCACTTATTGAAGTGGTTGTCTTTTCTTCACTGCATATTCTTTGCTCCTTTATGAAAGATAGGGTGATCATATGTTTGTGGGTTTAACTCCAGGCTTTCTATCCTGTTCCATTGATCTATCTTTCTGTTTTTGTGCCAGTACCATACTGCCTTGATTTCTGTAGCTTTGTAGTTTAGTCTGAAGTCAGGGAGCCTGATTCCTCCAGCTCTGTTTTTCTATCTCAAGATTGCTTTAGCTATTTGGGGTCTTTTGTGTTTCCATACAAATTGTGAAATTTTTTGTTCTAGTTCTGTGAAAAATGCCATCGGTAGCTTAATAGGGATTGCATTGAATCCATAGATTGCTTTGGGTAGTATAGTCATTTTCACAATGTTGATTCTTCAAATCCATGAACATGGTATATCTCTCAATCTGTTTGTATCATCTTTAATTTCTTTCATCAGTGTCTTACAGTTTTCTGCATACAGGTCTTTTGTTTCCTTAACGATGTTTATTCCTAGGATCTTATTATTTCTGTTGCAGTGGTAAATGAGAATGTTTCCTTAATTTCTCTTTCAGATTTTTTGTCATTAGTGTATAGGAATGCAAGAGATTTCTGTGGATTAATTTTGTATCCTGCTACTTTACCAAATTCATTGATTAGTTCTAGTAGTTTTCTGGTAGTGTCTTTAGGATTCTCTATGTATAGTATCATGTCATCTGCAAACAGTGACAACTTTACTTCTTCTTTTCCATTTTGGATTTCTTTTATTCTTTTTCTTCTCTGATTGCTATGGCTCTAACTTCCGAAACTATGTTGAATAATAGTGGTGAGACTGGGCAACCTTGTCTTGTTCCTGATCTTAGAGGAAATGATTTCCTTCTTTCACCATTGAGAATGGTATTGGCTCTGGGTTTTTCATATACGGCTTTTATTATGTTGAGGTGGGTTCCCTTTATGACTACTTTCTAGAGAGTTTTTATCATAAATGGGTGTTGAATCTTGTCAAAAGCTTGTTTTACATCTATTGAGATTATCATATGGTTTTATCCTTCAGTTTGTTAATATGGTGTATCACATTGATTGATTTGCATATACTGAAGAATCCTTGCATTCCTGAGGTAAACCCCACTTGATCATGGTGTATGATCATTTTAATGTGCTGCTGGATTCTCTTTGTTAGTAGTTTGTTGAGGATTTTTGCACCTATGTTCACCAGCAATATTGGTTTTCTTTTTTGTGTTTGTGACATCTTTGTCTGGTTTTGTTATCAGGGTGATGGTGGTGACAACTTTGTCTGGTTTTTTTGTTTGTTTGTTTGTTTGTTTTTATCAGGGTGATGGTGGCCTCATAGAATGAGTTTGGAGTGTTCCTCCTTCTGCTATATTTTGGAAGAGCTTGAGAAGGATATGTGTTATCTCTTTTCTAAATGTTTTATAGAATTTGCCTGTGAAGCCATGTGGTCCTGGGCTTTTGTTTGTTGGAAGATTTTTAATCACAGTCTTAATTGCAGTGCTTATGATTGGTCTGTTTATATTTTCTATTTCTTCCTCGTTCAATCTCTGAAGGTTGTGGTTTTCTAAGTATTTGTCCATTTCTTCCAGGTTGTCCATTCTACTGGCATATAGTTGCTTTTGCTCATCTCTTATGATCCTTTGTATTTCTTCAGTGTCAGTTATTACTTCTCCTTTTTCATTTCTAATTCTGTTGATTTGAGTCTTCCTCCTTTTTGTCCTGATGAGTCTGACTAATGGTTTATCATTTTTGTTTATCTTCTCAAAGATCCACCTTTTAGTTTATTGATCTTTGGTATTTTTTTGTTAATTTTTTTTCATTTATTCCTGATCTGATATTGATGATTTCTTTCCTTCTGCTAACTTTGGAGGTCTTTTTTTGTTCTTCTTCCTCTAATTGCTTTATGTGTATGGTTATGTTGTTTATTTGAGATCTTACTTCTTTCTTGAGGTAGGATTGTATTGCTATAAACTTCCCTCTTACAACTGCTTTTCCTGCATCCCATAGGTTTTGGTCATCATGTTTTCATTGTCATTTTTTCTAGGTATCTTTTATTTCCCCTTTGATTTCTTCAGTGATCTCTTGGTTATTTAGTAGCATATTGTTTAGCCTCCATGGGTTTGTATTTTTACAGTCTTTTTTTTTCCCTTTAATTGATATCTAGTCACATAGCATTTTGTTTGGTATAGATACTTGATACAATTTCCTTAAATTTATGAAGGCTTAATTTGTGAACCAAGATATGATCTATCCTGGAGAATGTTCCATGAGCACTTGAAAAGAAAGTGTATTCTGTTGTTTTTGGATGGAATGTCCAATAAATATCAAATAAGTCCATCTTGTTTAATGTATCATTTAAAGCTTGTGTTTTCTTATTTATTTTCATTTTGGATGATCTGTCTCTTGTTGAAAGTGGGGTGTTAAAGTCCCCTACTATTTTTTTGTTACTGTTGACTTCCCCTTTTATGGCCATTAGCTGTTGCCTTATGTATTAAGGTGTCCCTATGTTGGGTGCATAAATATTTACAATGGTTATATCTTCTTCTTGGATTGATCCCTTGATCATTATGTAGTGTCCTTCTTTGTCTCTTGTAATAGTCTTAATTTTAGACTCTATTTCATCTGATATGAGAATTGGTACTCCAGCTTTCTTTTCATTTCCATTTTCAGGGAGTATCTTTTTCTATCCCCTCACTTTCAGTTTGTTTGTGTCCCTAGGTCTGAAGTTGGTCTCTTTTAGACAATATATATATGGGTCTTGTTTCTGTATCCATTCAGCCATTCTCTGTCTTTTGGATGGAACATTTAATCCATTTACATTTAAGGTAATTACCGATATGTATGTTCCTATTACTATTTTCCTAATTGTTTGCGGTCTGGTTTTGTAGGTCTTTTCTTTCTCTTGTGTTTCCTGCCTAGAGAATTTCCTTTTGCATTTGTTGGAAAGCTGGTTTTGTGGCACTGAATTCTTTTAACTTTTGCTTGTCTGTCAAGGTTTTAATTTCTCCATCGAATCTGAATGAGATCCTTGTTGATTAGAATAATCTTGTTTCTATGTTTTTCCCTTACATCACTTTAAATATGTCTTGCCACTCCCTTCTGTCTTGTAGAGTTTCTGCCAAATGTTCAGCTGTTAACATTATGGGGATTTCCTTGTATGTTATGTGTTGGTTTTCCCTTGTTGCTTTTAATATTTTTTCTTTGTATTTAATTTTTGATACTTTGATTAATAAGTGTCTTGGCATATTTCTCCTTAGATTTATTCTGTATGGGACTCTCTGTGTTTCCTGGACTTGATTGACTACTTCCTTTCCTATGTTAGGGCGGTTTTCAACTATAATCTCTTCAAATATTTTCTCAGTCCCTTTCTCTTTCTCTTTTTCTTCTTGGGCTCCTATAATTTGAATTTTGGTGAGTTTAATGTCCCAGAGGTCTCTGAAGCTGTCTTCAATTATTTTCATTCTATTTTCTTTATTCTGTTCTGTGGTAATTATTTCCACTATTTTATCTTCCAGGTCACTTATCCATTCTTCTGCCTCAGCTCTTCTGCTTTTGATTCCTTCTAGAGAATTTTTAATTTCATTTATTGTGTTGTTCTTCATTGTTTGTTTTCTCTTTAGTTCTAGGTCCTTGTTAAATATTTCTTGTATTTTCTCCATTCTGTTTCAGAGATTTTGTATCATATTTACTATCACTACTCTAAACTCTTTTCAGGTAGACTGCCTATTTCCTCTTCATTTGTTTGTCCTGGTGGAATTTTACCTTGCTCCTTCATCTGTTGCATATTTTTCTTTCTTTACATTTTGTTTAACTTACTGTGTTTGGGGTCTCCTTTTCACAGGCTGCAGGTTCATAGTACCCATTGTTCTCGGTGTCTGCCCCCAGTGGTGAGGTTTGTTCAGTGGCTTTGTAGGCTTCCTTATGGAGGTGACTGCTTCCTGTGTTCTGTTGTGTGGGGCTGTATCTTTTCTTTCTGGTGGGCAGGGCCACGTCTGGTGGTGTCTTTTGGTGTGTCTGTGAACTTAGTATTATTTTAGGCACCCTCTCTTTTAATGGGTGGGTTTGTGTTCCTGTCTTTCTAGTTGTTTGGCATAGGACATCCATCACTGGACCTTGCTGGTCATCAGGTTTACCTGGGTCTTAACGTTGAGGTGTAGATCTCTGAGAGACCTCTCACTGATTGATATTACTTGGGGCCAGGAGGTCTCTGGTGGTCAAATGTCCTGAACTCAACTCTCCCACCTGAAGGGCTCAGGCCTGACTCCTGGCTGGAGCACCAAGACCCTGTCAGTCACACTGCTCAGAATAAAAGGGAGATAAAAAGAAAGAAGAATAATTTTTTTAAATTAAATAAAAATATTTAAAAGAATTATTAAAATAAAAAAAAGAAAAGAGCAATAAAACCAAAAAAACTCATCCATGAATGATAACAAGCACTAAAATCTAAACTAAGATAACCATAAAAATCAAGAGCAAATCAGTCGCAGACAGCAAACCCCAAGTCTACAGTTGCTTCCCAAGCCCATCACCTCAATTTTGAGAACATTCATTATCTATTCCAGTATTCCACAAATGCAGAGTACCTCAGGTTAATTGTGAGCATTAAATCCACTGCTCCTGAGGCGTCACAGAGAAATTTCCTTTCTCTTCTTTGTTCACACATCTCCTGTGCTTCAGCTTTGGTTTTGGTCCCACCTATCCATGTAGGTCACCCTCATGCATCTGTTCCCTGCCTATACAGGAGAAGGTTAAAGCACCAGCTGATTAGGGTGCTCTTGCTCACTCAGGTCAGGGGGAAGGAAGGATACAATAGTCATAATTGGAATGCAGGTTGAGCCTGTGGTGACAGAAGCCAGCATGATGTTGCAACAGCCTGAGTCATGCCTTGTGTTCTCCCAGGGTAGTTTTTCCTGGGTCATGGGACCCTGGCATGGCAGGCTGCACAGGCTCCTGGGTGGGGGTGGTGTGGATAGTGACCTGTGCTTGCACATAGGATTCTTTGTGGTAGCAGTAGCAACCTTAGCATTTCATGCCCATCTCTGGGGTCCAAGCTGATAGCCATGGCTCGTGCCCATCTCTGGAGCTAGCTTAGGCAGTGCTCTGGCTTCTGTGGGCACAGGGGGAAGGAATCCCCTCTCCTCACGTACTCCAAAACAACATTCTCTTGCCTCTTTTGCAGTTCCAGACTTTCTCCCAGACTCCCTCCTGGCTAGCTGTGGTGCAGTATCCCCTTCAGTTGTCTTCATGCCGTCAACCCCAGTCCTCTCCCTGGGATCTGAACTCTGAAGCCTGAGCCTCAGCTCCCAGCCCCCACACACCCTGGCAGGTGAGAGACAAGCCTCTCAGGCTGGAGAGTGCTGGTCAGTATTGATCCTCTATGTGGGAATCTCTCTGCTTTGCCCTCCTCATCCCTGTTGCTGCACTCTCCATGGCTCTGAAGCTTCCCCCCTGCCCACCCACATTCCCTACCAGTGAAGGGGATTTCTAATGTGTGGAAACTTTTCCTCCTTCACAGCCCCGTCCCAGAGGTGCAGGTTCCATCTTTATTCTTTTGTCTTTGTTTTTTTTTCTTTTGCCCTACTCAGGTACGTGGAGGTTTTCTTGCCTTTTGGGAAGTCTGAGGTCTTCTGCCAGCATTCAATAGGTGTTCTGTAAGAGGTGTTCCACACGTAGATGTATTTTTGATGTATTTGTAGTGAGGAAGTTAATCTCCACTTCTTACTCCTTTGCTATCTTGAAGGTCTCCCCCTCATCTGTACTTTTGAAAATGATTGAAGTCAAAGGAACAGAATTGCAATAGTGTTACATCATTTTACAGTAATCTCAAAAGGAGCCTCCATATCACCTTTTGCCTCTGAAACAACAGATGTAAATTTAAAGCAAATTGAAAAAGACAACGATACATTTTTATAAATTAGACAACCAACTTGGAGACTTATTACTCCAAGAGGAGTTCCAATTTTAAAGTACAAGTTAGAAATATTTTGTGGGAAAGTACAAGTTAGAGATATTTTGTGGGGTGGTGGCTGTTTCAGCCATTGAGAGTAGTAGAGGTAAGTAGGAAACTGTGGGGACCCACTAACCTTGAAGGTTGATGTCAGGTTGTTAATCAATCACCCTCTTTTACACACTTCTCTTGCCATGCTCTGTATTAACAGATGACGGTCTCCAAATAGGGTTGTAGAATTGATGTTTGTATTAACATACAGAATTAACTAGAACTTTCTCAGAAACTAAAGTTATTTGAACATACATTCACTTATTCATTCACCAAAATATATTATCTACTATGTGTCAAGCATCCTGCCAGCCACTGGCAAGATAAAAAATTTTGTATGTATGTGTATATATATACATATGTAATACATAACATTTATATTAATATATACTATATCTTATATTAATATATGCTAAAATAATATAATAATATATTAATATTATATATAATTAATAAACTTTAATTATTTAATATAATATAGTATAATTTATTAGTATATACAATATAACATAAACAGTATTAACATTATTGTATTATTATATGTTATATAAGATATATTTTATGTGTGTTAAAATAATGTATAATGTCTAATATTCTATTAATATATCATATTTTATATTATATATTTATATCTGTATATATAAAGTTTTATAAATTCCATAGAAGCCTGAGGTTTTATTATTTTATATTGATCAGTAATGTTGACATCAGTTGAAATGTAGAAGACTAGAAAGACACATAATTGTAAACCACCTAATGGATGAAATAAAACTGACACATGATTACATAAATACTGTAATTAAATATTTATATTATGCATAAGAGTGTTTGGAGTAAGATTTTACTTGATAAGGATCTGATCAGTGCCTGCCCCCTTATTTTTATGAGTTTTCTCTACATATTTATTTGTTATATTGTAGGGAAAATGTAATGGCAGGTGCTAAGAAGAAACAAAATTATAAAAATAAATAATGATTATAAGGGACTTTATGAAGTCATATATCCTGTACCATGGCTTCCACAGAGGCCCCGTCTTCTCTTACCCAACTTCCCTTCCACCATCAGGAGAGTCAGTCAGTAGATCTAAAGAAAGCCCTGAAGGGAGGGCTTGCCTGCTCTGCCCTGGGGATACTTAGGGCCTTCTCCCTGCAAAGATGATCCCACCACCTCTTAACTGTGACCCTCTTCTGGTGCTCAATATTTTAGGAAAATTTTGCTTGTGGAGGATGTTGACTTTTAGCAATTACCATGGAGCTTATGTAAACCTAAATGAAGTCTTTTGAAACTCTTCCAAAATATCTTTCCAGTTGATTACTGAGGAAAATGTATAACAATCTCTTCAGTCTTGCCTAGACCCAGAAACATTTCACTGATAGTTTCTTTGGCCTTCATAAGTCTCTACATCTGCATCATCCATTGAATCTGTTCCCTCTTCCCTATTACTATAGCTTAAATATTAATTCAAACTACCTCATGTGGATTACCACAATAGCCTCCTTACTGGCCTCTGCTTCCAATCTTTTCATACAGTTTTTATTGATTTGAGTGAGTAATCTGTCAAATGGAAAAAAAAAAAATCTCAAGTATGATAAGCTAAAATTCTGATTATGTTTCTCCACTACTGAAAATAACTGTAGCCAATGAAATCAAACAAATCTTGGGCTTCTCTCAAAGCTCTGGTCTCATGATATGAGTTCTGTCTAATACCTCACCAGTTTCTTAACCATATCCTCCGTTGCAACTACTATAAGCTACTCAGCGTTTACCAAACATATGGAACACTCCTCGGCATTCCTAATAGTCTTCTCTCACTTAGAATTTCCTTAACTCTACTGGTAAACTGTATTTTCTAAAGATGGCCTCAACATGGTATATGATATTCTGCAATGTGACCTTGTAACTCCTCCACCAAGCAGTGAATTCTATATTGCCACACAGTATATTTGGCTATATAAACAGCCTGATGTTTGACAGCTTTGAGAAATAGAGTATGGCAGAAATGAATGTATCAATTCTAGGCATAGTCCTTAATTGGCCTCAGCTTCTGCTTTCTAAGTTCTGGTAGCATGCCTCTGTATAAGAAGCATAGTTACCCTGGGATCACTAGCAGAGAGAGAGAGAGAGATATCAAAGAACATGAGGCAACAGGTATGTGAAAGAAGAAACAATCTTAGAAGAAGATCCTCTTGACTCACGCAACCCAACTGATGTCCTGTGCGTAAATCCGAGACAACTACCCCCACTGAGTCTTTCCTTAATTTCTGACCCATAAGATCATGAGAAAAACAAAATGATATATTTAAGCTACTAAGTTTAGGGTAGTTTATTATGCAGTAGTAGATAATAAAAAAAATCTATCCAATTTTGCCTTCTTACTAAATATGCTTTCACCAAAACTATCAGGAATCACCTAAACTCCAAATCAAATATTTTTCTGTTCCCCACTCACTAAAACATGCAGCATTTTTCACTGCTCACTGCCCTTTCTGTAAGTATTACCCTGGTGTTGTTTCTACCTCTGAGCTATTGGTTCTCATTCTCTGTTTTTGGGTCCTCCACCTCTGCTAATCTCCTCAATATGGGTTTCCCTCAGAATTCTCTGTTGATGGTCCACTGGTCTTTTTTCCATACAACCATGCCAAAAGCTACATGAGATCAGTTCATCATATTATGCAGTCAGAAAACATATTTCCATGTTCAAAATTAGAAAGTTACCTCTCAATATATGTTTTAAAAATATTCCTGAATATTAACATTTGTGTTGTACCAATTTTTTCATTGACATCCTTGTTTTTAATAAAATAGGTAATTTAAATAACAAGCAGAACTATTTTCTCCAGTTTCTGTGTTCTCATATGCTGTCTCTCTACTCTTAGCAAATATTTTGTTAGAGATAATTAAAAGTAGGTGCTCTGGAATCAAGGCTAACTGGACTCAAATCTTTGTTCTGCTCTCAGGAGCTCAATGACCTTGGGCAATTTGCTTAATTTTTTACTGATAGATCATGAGCTCAGAGATTACAAAAATTTAGTTTTATTTATCTGATGCAAAATTGATATTCCAGAAATATCTGTGAAATGAATGAATTTGTTCACCCTCTAAGATCCTGCTCCAATGTTACCACCTTCATAAAATTTTTCTTTATCTCTGTAGAAACCACCCCATTTCTTTTCTAAAACCCTATGGGTCTTTGTTAATCTCTCTTGGATTGTTATATATACCACATGTTACAATTTCATATGTTTATCTTATTTACCTAATACAGTGGAAACTCTTTGAGAACAGGGACTATGACATCCATCTTTGCATATTTCAAATAATCTAACATAAAGCCTTGCTCATATTAGGTGCTAAATGAACATTTATCACATAAATTAATGAATTTTGACCCATGTGATATTGTATTTTGTGTTATATAATTGCTTCCAATCAACGTATTCTGAGTTCTTTATATTTTTCATCTCATTATATTTATATCCTTCATGAAGTACGTTTAAAAATTTTACTTTGCTGGTTTTCTTTATTTTGTTTCCTCATCATTTTATGCTATCTTTACTTACCAAAGTATATAAATTATTTGAAATAAGACTTAACTATTTTTCTTATACATGTAATTACATTTAATATGAAATAATATCATTGTCACTCACTGGACCATAATTAATGAACAAAATCAATTTAACTCAAGCAAACAACTTAGATTGATTTTACTTCTCTAGTGCTAAATTCATATACACTAGTAAGTGAATAACAAGTGTAATAACATGTTTCCTTTAAAAATTTCTTTCATTATGTTAAATATAACATTCTGTGTTTTCACCTTAGTTTTGTTTTTAGCAGCAAATTGTTCATGTGGTCTCAGAGTTCCACCTTCAATCTTTCACTCTTTGCTTGGATGCAATTGTAGGAGATTCTGTTCTCTGCAGCTGTTGCTCATTAAATAAAATCTGCAGTGGAACTTTTTTTCTTTTCCCCAAATGGCAATGTTTTGATTTTGGCACTTCCTACAGTGTGAACTAAATGTCTATTCATGGAATATATAATGGATGCCACTTTTGGTAATAATAGGAAAGATTTTAAAGACTGTTTACATTTTCATGTACAGATCAAATGTATTTTTGAAAAAACATGTATTTTATGCATATCAGTCTATTAATTTTCTCAGAATGCATCAATTTAGCAAATATATGTTGTGTGTATTGAGTTAGAGTGGGGTATATAAGGATGCATCAGATGTAGGTATAAACTCTTTTAATGCTTATGAGACACAGGTCTATTACACATTTATTTTTATCAAGAATTCAAAAGGTGACTCACATGGTTTATCTATCTATCAATGTTAAGAAACTACCCAATAATGCACAAGGAACTCAAATCCTATGCTGTGCTCTGCTCATTACCTCAGCCTGCGTCCCTGAAGCTTGATGCCTAGTAAGAATAGGTCTATTGTAGATGGGAGTTTAGTTTTTGCTTGTGATTTTGCTGATTCATTGAAACCACATTAAGGTTTTCTCATGACCTTAGTATATTGGACAGGCTGGTCTATTAACCTGATCTGTCCTGTGCTGACACTTTCTTCCCTTTCAATAAAATTATTTATCAGAATTCCAAAAAAAATTCTATCAACATTCTTCTGTGAATGATTTTATGTAATCTCAATGAAAGAATCAATGTAGCAGGCCTGTTTCATTCAGTTCTTGCCTATGCTATAGCTATGGTGATGACTGTCAAACTTTGAGAACTAGAAAATGGGAATGCTCACATCACTGGATAGTGATGTTATTCTATATACTGGCAAGGAGTGGGTCAAAATGAAAGATGTTGTCAGCATGCTGAAAGGAAACATTAAGATTCATGATAAGCACCTGTTGCCTGACTTGGGGTCTGCACCATCTCTGGTCATATGGTAGGTTTGTGACCAACTGCCTTAATGTCTTTCTTGGGCAAGTATATCTCTTACATGCCCCTGCAGTTCACAACTGAAGAAAAATGTTTGTGCAATACATGCTAAAGGACAAGAGATCTATAATTGACATTTCTAGCCTTCTCTTATTTCCTGCTACTCTTGTCCTGTATTCTTTGCTGTAATAAATCTTAGGGATGAGTATAACTTTATGTTAAGCCATGTGAGTCCTTCCAGCAAGTCACCAAAGAAATAGTTAGGACTGCCAAGAATTGCTGAGACAGCATGTTTTTTTTTTACATCTTTATTGGATTATATTTGCTCTAAAATGTTGTGTTAGTTTCTGCTTTATAATAAAGTGAATCAGTTATACATATACATATGTTCCCATCTCTTCCCTCTTGCATTTCCCTCCCTCCCACCCTCCCTATCCCATCCCTATAGGTGGTCACAAAGCACTGAGCTCATCTCGCTGTGCTATACAGCTACTTCCCACTAGCTATCTATTTTACGTTTGGTAGTGTATATATGTCCATGTCACTCTCTCACTTTCTCATAGCTTACTCTTCCCCCTCCCAATATACTCAAGTCCATTCTCTAGTAGGTCTGTGTCTTTATTCATGTCTTACCCCTAGGTCATTCATGACATTTATTTTTTCTTAAATTCCATATATATGTGTTAGCATACAGTACTTGTCTTTCTCATTCTGACTTACTTCACTCTGTATGACAGACTCTAGGTCCATCCACCTCATTACAAATAGCTCAATTTTGTTTTTTTTTTATGGCTGAGTAATATTCCATTGTATATATGTGCCACATCTTCTTTATCCATTCATCCAATGATCGACACTAAGGTTGTTTCCATCTCTGGGCTATTGTAAATAGAGCTGCAATTAACATTTTGGTACATGACTCTTTGAATTATGGTTTTCTCAGAGTATATGCCCAGTAGTGGGATTGTTTGGTCATATGGTAGTTTTTTTCTAGTATTTAAAGGAACCTCCATACTGTTCTCCATAGTGGCTGTATCAGTTCACATTCCCACCAGCAGTGCAAGAGTGTTCCCTTTTCTCCACACCCTCTCCAGCATTTATTGTTTCTAGATATTTTGATGATGGCCATTGTGAACAGTCTGAGATGATATCTCATTGTAGTTTTGATTTGCATTTCTCTAGTGATTAATGAAGTTGAGCATTCTTTCATGTATTTGTTGGCATACTGTATATCTTCTTTGGAGAAATGTCTATGTGGGAGTTCTGCAAATTTTTGGATTGGGTTTTTTGCTTTTTGTTATTGAGCTGCATGAGCTGCTTATAAATTTTGGAGATTAATCCTTTGTCAGTTGCCTCATTTGCAAATATTTTCTCCCATTCTGAGGGTTGTCTTTTGGTCTTGTTTATGGTTTCCTTTGCTGTGAAAAAGCTTTGAAGTTTCATTAGGTCACATTTGTTTATTTTTATTTCCATTTCTCTAGGAGGTGGGTCAAAAAGGATCTTGCTGTGATTCATGTCATAGAGTATTCTACCTATGTTTTCCTCTAAGAGTTTGATAGTTTCTGGCCTTACATTTAGATCTTTAATCCATGTTGAACTTATTTTTCTGTATGGTGTTAGGGAGTGATCTAATCTCATATTTTTACATGTACCAGTCCAGTTTTCCCAGCACCAATTATTGAAGAGGCTGTCCTTCCTCCACTGTACATTCCTGCCTCCTTTATCAAAGATATGGTGTCCATATGTGCGTGGGTTTCTCTCTGGGCTTTCTGTCCTGTTCCATTGATCTATCTTTCTTTTTTTGTGCCAGTACCATACTGTCTTGATTACTGTAGCTTGGGAGTATAGTCCGAGATCAGGGAGCCTGACTCCTCCAGCTCCGTCTTTCGTTCTCAAGATTGCTTTGGCTATTTGGGGTCTTTTGTGTTTCCATACAAATTGTGAATTTTCTTGTTCTAGTTCTGTGCAAAATTCCAGTGGTAGTTTGAAAGGGATTGCATTGGATCTGTAGATTGCTTTGGGTAGTATAGTCATTTTCACAATGTTGATTCTTCCAATCTAAGAACATGGTATATCTCTCCATCTATTTGTATCATCTTTAATTTCTTTCATCAGTTTCTTGTAATTTTCTGCATACACGTCTTTTGTCTCCATAGGTAGGCTTATTCCTAGATATTTTATTCTTTTTGTTGCAATGATAAATGGGAGATTTTTCGAGATTTCACTTTCAGATTTTTCATCATTAGTGTATAGGAAGGCCAGAGATTTCTGTTCATTAACTTTGTATCCTTCTACATTACCAAATTCATTGATTAGCTCTAGTAGTTTTCTGGTAGCATCTCTAGGATTCTCTATATATAATATCATGTCATCTGCAAACAGTGACAGTTTTACTTCTTCTTTTCGGATTTGGATTACTTTTATTTCCTTTTCTTCTCTGATTGCAGTGGCTAAAACTTCCAAAACTATGTTGAATAAGAGTGGTGAGAGTGGGCAACCATGTCTTGTTCCTGATCTTAGTGGAAATGCTTTCAGTTTTTCACCATTGAGGATGACGTTGGCTGTGGGTTTGTCATATATGGCCTTAATTATATTGAGGAAAGTTCCCTCTATGCCTACTTTCTGCAGAGTTTTTATCATAAATTGGTGTTGAATTTTGTCGAAAGCTTTCTCTGCATCTATTGAGATGATCATATGGTTTTTCTCCTTCAATTTATTAATATGGCTTATCACATTGATAGATTTGCATATATTGAAGAATCCTTGCATTCCTGGAATAAACCCCACTTGATCATGGTGTATGATCCTTTTAATGTGCTGTTGGATTCTGTTTCCTAGTATTTTGTTGAGGATTTTTGCATCTATGTTCATCAGTGATATTGGCCTGTAGTTTTCTTTCTTTGTGACATCCTTGTCTGGTTTTCATATCAGGGCTTTGGTGGCCTTGTAAAATGAGTTTTGGAGTTTTCCTCTCTCTGCTATATTATGGAAGAGTTTAGAAAGATAGGTGTTAGCTCTTCTCTAAATGTTTGATAGAATTTGCCTGTGAAGCCACCTGGTCATGGACTTTTATTTGTTGGAAGGTTTTTAATCAGAGTTTCAATTTCAGTGCTTTTGATTGGTCTGTTCATATTTTCTATTTCTTCCTGATTCAGTCTTAGCAGGTTGTGCATTTCTAAGAATCTGTCCATTTCTTCCAGGTTGTCCATTTTGTTGGCATAGAGTTGCTTGTAGTAACCTCTCATAATCTTTTGTATTTCTCCAGTGTCAGTTGTTACTTCTCCTTTTTCATTTCTAATTCTATTGATTTGAGTCTTCTCCCTATTTTTCTTGATGAGTCTGGCTAATGGTTTATCAATTTTCTTTATCTTCTCAAAGAATGAGCTTTTAGTTATATTGATCTTTGCTATCGTTTCCTTCATTTCTTTTTCATTTATTTCTGATCTGATCTTTATGATTTCTCTCGTTCTGCTATCATTGTGGGTTTTTTGTTCTTCTTTCTCTAATTGCTTTAGGTGCAAGGTTCAGTTGTTTATTCAAGATGTTTCCTGTTTCTTAATGTACGATTGTATTGCAATAAACTTCCCTCTTAGAACTGCTTTTGCTGCATCGAATAGGTTTTGGGTCATTGTGTCTCCATTGTCATTTGTTTCTAGGTATTTTTTTATTTCCTCTTTGATTTCTTCACCGATCACTTCGTTATTAAGTAGTGTATTGTTCAGCCTCAATGTGTTTGTATTTTTTACAGATCTTTTCCTGTAATTGATATCTAGTCTCATAGCACTGTGGTCAGAAAAGATACTTGACACAATTTCAATTTTCTTAAATTTACCAAGGCTTGACTTGTGAAACAAGATATGATCCATCCTGGAGAATGTTCCATGAGCACTTGAGAGAAATGTGTATTCTGTTGTTTTTGGGTGGAATGTCCTATAAATATCAATTAAGTCCATCTTGTTTAATGTATCATTTAAAGCTCGTGTTTCCTTACTTATTGTCATTTTGGATGATCTGTCTGCTGGTGAAAGTAGGGTGTTAAAATCCCCTACTATGAGTGTGTTACTGTCAATTTCCCCTTTTATGGATGTTGGTATTTGCCTTATGTAATGAGGTGCTCATATGTTGGATGCATAAATATTTACAATTGTTATATCTTCTTCTTGGATCAATCCCTTGATCATTATGTAGTGTCCTTTTTTGTCTCTTCTAATAGTCTTTATTTTAAAGTTTATTTTGTCTGATTTGAGAATTTCTACTCCAGCTTTCTAGTTTCCATTTGCATGGAATATCATTTTCCATCCCCTTACTTTCAGTCTGTATGTGTCCCAGGTCTGAATTGGGTCTCTTGTAGACAGCATATATATGGGTCTTGTTTTTCTATGCATTCAGCCAATCTGTGTCTTTTGGTGGGAGCATTTAGTCCATTTACATTTAAGGTAATTAGCGATATGTATGTTCCTATTCCAATTTTCTTAATTGTTTTGGGCTCATTATTGTAGGTCTTTTCCTTCTCTTGTGTTTCTTGCCTAGAGAAGTTCCTTTAGCATTTGTTGTAAAGCTGGTTTGGTGGTGCTGAACTCTCTCAGCTTTTGCTTGTCTGTAAAGGTTTTAATTTCTCCATCAAATCTGAAGGAGATCCTTGCTGGGTAGATTAATCTTGGTTGCAGGTTTTTGTCCTTCATCACTTTAAATATTTCCTGTCAGTCCCTTCTGGCTTGCAGAGTTTCTGCTGAAAGATCAGCTGTTAACCTTATAGGGATTCCCTTGTGTGTTATTTGTTGTTTTTCCCTTGCTGCTTTTAATATGTTTTCTTTGTATTTAATTTTTGACAGTTTGATTAATATGTGTCTTGGCGTATTCCTCCTTGGATTTATCCTATATGGGACTCTCTGTGCTTCCTGGACTTGTTTAACTATTTCCTTTCCCATATTATGGAAATTTTCAACTATAATCTCTTCAAATATTTTCTCAGTCCCTTTATCTCTTCTTCTTCTGGAACCCCTATAATTCGGATGTTGGTGCATTTAATATTGTCCCTGAAGTTTCTGAGACTGTCCTCAGTTGTTTTCATTCTTTTTTCTTTATTCTGCTCTGCAGTAGTTATTTCCACTATTTTATCTTCCAGATCACTTATCTGTTCTTCTGCCTCAGTTATTCTGCTATTGATCCCTTCTAGAGTATTTTTAATTTCATTTATTGTGTTGTTCATCGTTGTTTGTTTCCTCTTTGGGTCCTTGTTAAATGTTTCTTGCATTTTGTTTATTCTATTTCCAAGATTTTGGATCATCTTTACTATCATTATTCTGAATTATTTTTCAGGTAGACTGCCTATTTCCTCTTCATTTGTTAGGTCTGGTGTGTTTTTACCTTGCTCCTTTATCTGTTGTGTGTTTTTCTGTCTTCTCATTTTGCTTATCTTACTGAGTTTGGGGTCTCCTTTATGCAGGCTGCAGGTTCATAGTTCCCATTGTTTTTGGTATCTGTCCCCTGTGGCTAAAGTTGGTTCAGTGGGTTGTGTAGGCTTCCTGGTGGAGGAGACTAGTGCCTGTGTTCTGGTGGATGAGGCTGGATCTTGTCTTTCTTGTGGGCAGGTCCACTTCTGGTGGTGTGTTTTGGGGTGTCTGTGGACTTATTATGAATTTAGGCAGCCTATCTGCTAATGCGTGGGGTTGTGTTCCTGTCTTGCTAGTTGTATGGCATAGGGTGTCCAGCACTGAAGCTTGCTGGTCATTGAGTGAAGCTGGGTGCTGCTGTTGAGATGGAGATCTCTGGGAGATTTTCTCCATTTGATATTATGTGGAGCTGTGAGGTCTTTTGTGGACCAGTGTCCTGAAGTTGGCTCTCCCACCTCAGAGACACAGCATTACTCCTTGCAGCACTGAGAGCCTTTCATCCAAATGGCTCAGAAAAAAAAGGGAGAAAAGGTAGTACAAAAGAAAGAAAGAAAGAAAGAAAGAAAGAAAGAAAGAAAGAAAGAAAGAAAGATAGAGAGAGAGAAAGAGAGAGAGAGAGAAAGAAAGAAAGAAAAAGAAAGAAAGAAAGGAGGGAGGGAGGGAGGAAAGAAGGAAAGAATGAAGGAGGGAAGGAAGAAAAAAGAAAGAAAAAAAGAAGATAAAGTAAAATAAAATAAAGTAAGATAAAATATAATAATGTTATTAAAATAAAAAATAATTCTTAAAAAAAAAAAAAAAAACGACGGATAGAACCCTAGGACAAATGGAGGAAGCAAAGCTATAGAGACAAAATCTCACACAGAAGCATACACATACACACTCACAAAAAGAGGAAAAGGAGAAAAAATCATAAATCTTGCTCTCAATGTCCACCTCCTCAATTTGGGATGATTCATTGTCTATTCATGTATTCCACAGATGCAGGGTACATCAAGTTGATTGTGGAGCTTTAATTTGCTGCTTCTGAGGCTGCTGGGAGAGAGCTCTCTTTCTTTTCTTTGTTCTCACAGCTCCCAGGGCTCAGCTTTGGATTTGGCCCCGCCTCTGCGTGTAGGTCGCCAGAGGCCCTCTGTTCTTCACTCAGACAGGACGGGGTTAAAGGAGCAGCTGCTTTGGGGACTCTGGCTCACTCGGGCCAGGGGCACGGAGGGGTATGGAGTGTTGGGCGAGCCTGCAGCAGCAGAGGCCATAGTGACGTTGCACCAGGCTGAGGCGTGCCAGTGTTGCGTTCTCCCAGGGACGTTGTCCCTGGATCCCGGGACCCTGGCAGTGGCGGGCTGCACAGGCTCCCTGGAAGGGGGATGTGGATAGTGACCTGTGCTTGCACTCTGTCTTCTTGGTGGCAGCAGCAGCAGCCTTAGCATCTCATGCCCATCTCTGGGGTCCGCGCTTTTAACCGCGGCTCATGCCCGTCTCTGGAGCTCCTTTAAGCAGTGCTCTTAATCCCCTCTCCTCGCTCACCAGGAAACAAAGAGGGAAGAAAAAGTCTCTTGCCTCTTCGGCAGGTCCAGACTTTTCCCCGGACTCCCTCCCAGCTAGCCATGGTGCACTAACTCCCTGCAGGCTGTGTTCACGCCGCCAACCCCAGACCTCTCCTTGCCCTCTGACTGAAGCCCGAACCTCAGCTCCCAGCCCCGCCTGCCCTGGCGGGTGAGCAGACAAGCCTCTCGAGCTGGTGAGTGCCGGTCAGCACCGATCCTCTGTATGGGAATCTCTCCACTTTGCCCTCTGCACCCCTGTTTCTATGCTTTCCTCCCCGGCTCCGAAGCTTACCCCCTCTGCCACCCGCAGTCTTCGCCTGCGAAGGGGCTTCTAGTGTGTGGAAATCTTTCCTCCTTCACAGCTCCCTCACACTGGTGCAGGTTCCATCCCTATTCTTTTGTCTCTGTTTATTCTCTTTTCTTTTGCCCTACCCAGGTACGTGGGAACTTTCTTGCCTTTTGGGAGGTCTGAGGTCTTCTGCCAGTGTTGAGTAGGTGTTCTGTAGGAGTTCTTCCACGTGTAGATGTATTTCTGATGTATCTGTGGGGAGGAAGGTGATCTCCACGTCTTTTCCGCCATCTTCCCTTCCTTGGAGCAGCAATATTTTTTTTTAATGCATGCATTTCTTAATGTTTTATTGTAATTTCATGTGAATTGTTACTTTTAATTTTTCAAGACATCAACAAAAATAAGCATATTGAAATTTCTATAGTAATTATTACCATTTTCCTCTTTTTTTCTTTGTTTTACTTTTTCACTAAGTAAATCAGTCTCCCTTTTATCCTCTAACATTTATTTATAATGAATAAAAGTACTTTGAAATATATACATTTTGCCAAAGCTACTTTGAGTCTATTGCCATCTATGGAAAAATGATTAATTAGAACATTAGTGGACCAGTGTCATACTTTATATATCTTTTCCCAAGATATATATATAGTTAAAACAAGATGGGCTTAGAGTTGCTCAACCTGGAGTTTAACTCCATTCCTGTTTCTTTCTAACTGCGTCATTTGGATGAGTAATATAGACAAAATCATCTACCTCAAAAGTTGTCAGTATTAAATTCGACCGTGTATAAAATACTGCCCAAAATACAACATGCATGTAGACCAGTAAGACAAAATGCTCATATTGTTTGTAAATTAAAAAGTTCTAAATAATGTATACCTCATGAAAGTATTGTAAATGGATTTTTAAATTTTATTTTTGGTTTTGAAATGTTTGCTATCATATTTTTAAAAGTTGCTTTTTACAAATTAACCTTGCATCCTATGACTTTGCTGAATCCATGTCTAGTAAGTGTTTATCCAGGTCTAGTAAGTGTTTATCAATGCCTTAGGATTTTTCACATAAACAAATGTCTAGTACAATGTTGAATAGAAGTTGTGAGAACGAGACTCCTTGACTTCTGATCTTATCAAGAAAGAGTTCAATATTTCACAATTAAGTATAATGTTAACTATAGTTTTATCTTAAAATGCCCCCTTACCACATTGAAGAAGTTCCATCTCTTCCCTGTCCATGCAAAGTCGTTTTCAGGAATAGGTATTTAAGTTTTTCAGATGCCTTTTTGCATCTATTAGGAGGATCATAAGGTTTTTTTCTTTGTCTTGTTAATAGGGTGAATTACACTGATGGATTTTTTAGTGTTGATACAGCTTTCCATTCTTTAGATAAATCCTACTGGGGATAATGCATCATTGTTTTTTTATATATTGCTGCTGCAATTTATATGAAACTGCTTTTCTTTAGAATAAAACTGCTTCACAAGTATATTTTTTTTCTGATAGTTATATGTTGACTTCAAAGCTAGAAGTGACATCATTAGCTGTCATGTAGTCTCTCAGTTTATTTTCTTATCTTTTACAGCTTAAAGCCAACTGACTATCTTTCTTAGGAGGTGAATTAGTTTCTATTCCGGTAGCTTAAGAACTTCCTTTCACATCTGTAAAAAACTTTACTTTGAAATTGTTATGTTGATATTAGCAATTAAGTTCATTGCAAGTGCTATTTCAGACCAAATTATGGGCTTGGGATTTATGAAGATACCAATAGCTGAGTAATGTCACCTGGTAATATGGGTCTTTAAGAGTAGTGTTTACCTTTTTCATTGAGATTGTGGTTTATTTGTGTACTCCATATTTTTCATTAAAAATAAAAATTATTTCTTGTGACCTGATGTATGTTAACATACTTTATTTCCATATTTTAATCAGTTTATTTGGCAAGCCAAATACTCTTAACTACTTATGAAAAAAACCATCTAATATTATTTTTCATTAATGATATAAGATTATAATCTCATGATAAAAAAAAATGTATCTATGGGTGCATTATTAACTTTCAAGGTTTAGATAATTTCCCTGGCATAGATAAAAGCAATGGATACATATTATACTTACCTACTGCTAAACTATGAGAAAGTATTTAAAGTGAAATTTTATGGAATATTCAGAAGAGGAAAGCATATTTAGACTTGGCATTTAGGAATAGCATAATGGGAATTGGCAGAGATGAGGAATGGGTGGAAAAAGGTCAGAAAAAGGAAAAGAGCTGACTTGAAGGCACAAAAGCAAGAAGGCATGGATATGTTTCACAGTTTCAAGGATCCCAATTTGCGTGCAGCACAAGAAGCATGGAAGAGAACAGTAGACTATAAAGACTGAGAAGACACCCTGAGATTGGAATGTGTCAGACTAAATAATTTTGACTTTTCTTGGTAGGTCAGGAGGATACCTAAAATTTTTGTAACCTGGATAAGACAAAACATATCTGCTCTTTAAGAAGAATGAACTAGTAAAAGCATGTTTCCTAGGAATTGAAGACAGAATATACAAATTGACAGTGGCCAGACCATATATGGAAATAGAACTCTGACCCACAATTGGCAGCAACCAACCCAGTGAGCCAACCAATTATCTACAGTAACAGACCCAGGAAGCCAACCTGCTATCTATAAGTCAGACTTCTAGGATGTCAGACTATTATGAAATCAGTTTAGGAAGCCAAAGAAAACCCCTCTAACAATTAACCCAAAATGACAAGGACTTGACAGTTTCCCTTTTTTTTTGTCCTGCTTCCAACTTAGGACCAACCTGAGAAAGCCCAATATACACTTCTAACCAATCACACAGGATGCTTCACTTCTAGTTATCCTCATATAGCTTCCCCATATCAACAGCATCCTTTCAAGGCATTTCTGAAACCTTCTTCTTTTTCCCACTATAAAGTTTTCCCACTCCTCTGCTTGCCTTTGAGTATCTGCCAACATGCAAGTGATGGTGGCTGATTTCTTTACTATTAAAAACTGAAAACATAGCTTTTGCTTGTTCTCATTTGGGTGTTCTTTATTTCCAATATTATATTAAAATTAAAGATTTTTTCAAAAATAACAGCTTTATTGAGACAGCATGCTTTTGTCCACTTAATATGAATTGGGTCTCTCAGTGAGCCAGACACTGTGTCAGGTAGTATGGATACAATAAGAAACGTGTAGATGTATTTCTGGTGTATCTGTGGGGAGGAAGGTGATCTCCGCATCTTACACTTACCCTCAGAAAGCCTCCGTCTTGTGTGGGAAAGAAGCAAGTAAATATACATTACACTATTGTCAAAGACAAAACTGAGCCTGACACAAAATTAACACATAATAAAATAATAAAATTATGTTTATCCATAAACATCAAAGAACACATCCACCATCACTTTCATTTCAGTAGAGGTTAAGGGTATTAGAAAGGAGAGTAAATCTTATAGAGTAAAAAGAAGAAATATGGAAATGGCAAACAATCTATTAATGTGGAATGAGGAAGTGGAAGAGACTTAACGTGTAGCTGGAAGTCCTTGGTTAGCTGGGGGGGGGGGAAACCAGCAGTCTGGGGACATTTTAGAAAAGGAAGTTCAGTGTTAGGGACTGAAGGTTTTCTGTAACTGGCCATTTTCCTGTAACAAATCTAGTTACAGGAAATCGGAGTGCTTTCGTGCAGTCTGTCATAATGTCACGATGAGCTGGAAGTGATGGGGGGACTCCTATGGCAGGTAGTTTCTCACCACCATGTATTATATGCTAAGTCTCCAGTAGTTTTATAGAAAGAAATAATAAGAATTTAAGATAAAATAAGTTTAGTACTGCTAAGTGGGATTACAAAATGTTGAAACTCCAAAAGTGATCACTTCCAAAATACCTTAAAGACCAGAACATTTTTTTTGTGAGTTAAAAGTTTTTGTGTATGTCTATGTATGTGAACTGTTAAAGACAAACTGAGACATATTACAAATATTAAGAGTTTATTTGAGCAGAATTGATTCAAATTAGGCAGCACCCAGTCTAACAGGTAGAAAAGATCTCCAGGAGTTGAACAAAATGACAAACCTTTACAGGCATAAAGGAGCAGGAACAAGGAAGTTATACTAGGCAAAAAAAGTTGGTTGTTTATGCAGAATTACTTTCCTTTAGGGAACAGTAGAAGTCTATTAGACAGATTAAATAGCTAGTCCTGATCAGGCAATTCCTAATTGATTATTTTAAGATCTCATTTCTAGGAGAGCTGAAACTATAATAAAGTCTTGGTTTGGTGATGAAGGGCTTAGCATAATTGACTCCATTTTGGACTTATCTTGTTTTTAACAATTCCTCCCTTTTGATCAGACTCTCAGCCTGAGAGAAGTGATAAAAATTTAAGGCATTAGCGCTACTCCTAGGTGTGACTCTGGAGTTCTTGCAGATTTTTTGCTGAATCTCAGTCTGGTATTTACAAGTCATAATTTCAGGTTCACATTTTAAAAGTAGGTCATCCTCTTCATTCCTTTTCTGACATTCTAGTCTTAGAGAGATTATTTGCTTAGTGGTCAGTGGCTGAAAACATGCATGTAAGTCTTTTAAGAGAAAACAGTACACCAGGGAGACTACTTTGATTATTACGAACAGGATAATTCCCAATGTCTAGGGCACTTCAGAGCCACGGTCCCTGAGACCCAAACTGATCAGAATCAAATGTTAAAAAAAGACCTCACTGAAGGAATCACTTTCTCAAGCCAAATGGATTGTTCAATGATCTTATGTTGCTGAGTCTCAACTTTCCCACAGAGGTTAATCCAAGTGCAGAAAGTGGTGTTGGCTATAGCACACCTCCTTGATCATCTAAAAGATGATCAAAAGCTATTCCTTTATCAAGAAAAATTCTGACCAGAGAGTCCAGGGATTTTTGAGAGACAGCTATTGCTTTAGAAGCAGATTCTGCAATATTTTCAAGAGTAAGGAGACATTTCTGACTACAGCCCCATTTGCACTTACTTCTAACCAGGGGAGTAGGGATCTGAGAGTGGAAGCTAATTTTGACTCATGAATGCTTCCTGGAAATCCCCAATTGAGTCTATAACTTGGGGCTGGAAAGATGACAGTGGAGGCCAGGATATTTTTAAATTAGAGTACAGCTGGTTTAGAATATTATATTATTTTCAAGTATACTGCATAGTGATTCAATGCTTTTATAGATTATACAAATTTAAACTTATTACAAAATAATGGCTGTATTTCCCTGTACCACAAAAATATCCTTATTGCTTATCTATTTTATATATGGTAGCTTGTATCTCTTATTTCCATATCCCATCCTGTCCCTCCCTTTCTCCCCAATGGTAACCACTAGTTTGTTTTCTATCTGTGAGTCCATTTATGTTTTGTTATATAGATTAATTTTGAGATATCACCTCACACCTGTCACACCTGACTTTTGCTTTCATTGAAAAGTCTACAGATGACAAATATTGGAGAGGATGTGGTGAAAACGTAACAATTGTGTACTGTTGGTGAGAATATAAATTGGTGCAGTGACTATGGAAAAAGTATGGAGTTTCCACAAAAAAAAATTAAAAATAGAACTTTTGTATGATTTAGCAATTAAAAACCTGGGTGTATATTTGAAAAAAGTAAAAAACAAAACACTGTTTCATAAAGATACATGGAGGCACCTTCAAGATGGAGAAGGAGTAAGAGGTGGAGATCACCTTCCTCCCCACAAACACATCAAAACTACATCTACATGTGGAACAACTCCTACAGAACACCTACTGAATGCTGGCAGAAGATGTCAGACTTCCCAAAAGGCAAGTAACTGCCCACATCCATGGGTTGGGAAAAAAGGAAAAACAGAGACAAAAGAATAGGGATAGGACCATCACCTCTGGGAGGGAGCTGTGAAGGAGGAAAAGTTTCCACACACTAGGAAGCCCCTTCACTGGTGGAGAAGGGTGTGGGGGGAAGCTTCAGAGCTACAGAGGAGGGTGCAGCAACAGGGGTGCAGAGACCAAATTGGAAATATTCCTGCACAGAGGATCTGTTCTGACCAGCACTCACCAGCCTGAGAGGTTTTTCTGCTCACCCGCTGGGGTGGGTGAGGGCTGGGAGCTGAGGATAAGGCTTCGGAGGTCAGATCCCAGGGAGAGGACTGGGGTTGGCTGCGTGAACACAACCTGAAGGGAGTTAGTGCACCACAGCTAGATGGGAAAGAGCCCGGGAAAAAGTCAGGAACTGCCTAAGAGACAAGAGACCATTGTTTCTGGGTGAATGAGGAGAAGGGATTCAGAGCACCACCTAAATGAGCTCCAGAGACAGGCGGGAGCCGTGGCTATCAGCGCAGACACCAGAGATGGGAATGAGATGCTAAGACTGCTGCTGCTGTCACCAAGAAGCGTGTGTGCAAGCACAGGTTACTATCCACACCTCCCCTCCCAGGAGCCTGTGCAGCCTGCCACTGCCAGGGTCCTATGATCCAGGGACAACTTCCCCGTGAAAACACATGGTGCTCCTCAGGTCGGTGTAACGTCACACCAGCCTCTGCCATCGCAGGCTCACCTGCATTCTGAACTCCTCCCTACCCCTTGTCTGAGTGAGCCAGAGCCCCTTAATCAGTTGCTACTTTAATCCTGTCCTGTCTAGGAGGGAAACAGACGCCCTGAGGCAACCTACAAGCAGAGGCAGTGTCAAATCCAAAGCTGAACCCTGGGAGCAGTGCAAACAAAGAAGAGAAATGGAAATTTCTCCCAGCAGCCTCAGGAGCAGTGGATTAGATCTCCACAGACAAGTTGATGTACCTTGCATCTCTGGAATACCTGAATAGACAATGAATCATCCCAAAATTGAGGCAGTGGACTTTGGGAGCAACTGTAGACTTGGGGTTTGCTCTCTGAATCTAATTCGTTTCTGGTTTCATGTTTATCTTAGTTTAGTATTTAGAGCTTAGTATCATTGGTAGATTTGTTTATTGATTTGGTTGCTCTCTTCCTTATTATTTATATATATATTTTCCATTTTCCCTTTTTGTGAGTGTATATTTCTTTGTGTGATTTTTGTCTGTATACCTTTGCTTTTGCCATTTGTCCTAGGGTTCTCTCTGTCCATTTTTTCTTCTTTTTTTAGTGTAGTTTTCTAGTGCTTTTTAGCATTGGTGTATTTGCTTTTTGGTTTGGTTGCTGTCTTCTTTCTTTCTTTTTTTATTACTTTCTATTTTTAATAAATTTTTAAATTTAAAAACCTTTATGTATTTATTTATTTATCTTCTTTTTTTCTTTTATTTCCCTCCTTTTCTTCTGAGTCATGTGACTGACAGGGTCTTGGTGTTCTGGCCAAGTGTAAGGCCTGAGCCTCTGAAGTGGGAGAGCCAAGTTCAGGACATTGGTCCACCAGAGATGTCCCAGCTCCACATAATATCAAAAGGTGAAAGTTCTCTCAGAGATTTCCATCTTAATGCAAAGACCCAGTTCCACTCAACAACCAGCAAGCTACAGTGTTGGATACCCTATGCCAAACAATTAGCAAGACAGAAACACAAACTCACCCATTAGCAGAGAGGTTGACTAAAATCATAATAAGTCCACAGACACCCCAAAACACACCATGGGACATGGTTCTGCCCACCAGAAAGACAAAGTGTATCCTAATCCACCAGAACACAGGCACCAGCCCCCCCCCCACAAGGAAGCCTACACAACACACTGAACCAACCTTACCCACTGGGAGAAGAACACAAAAACAACAGGAACTGTGTATCTTCAGCCTGCAAAAAGGAGACCCCAAACAGAGTAAGTTCAGCCAAATGAGAAGACAAAGAAATACACAGCAAAGAAAGGAGCAAGCTGAAAACCCACCAGACTAAACAAATGAAGAGGAAATAGTCTACCTGAAAAAGAATTTAGAGTAATGATACTAAGGATGATCCAAAATCTTGAAAATAGAATGGAGAAAAATTTTTAAAAATGTTTAAAAAAGGCCTAGAAGTACTAAACAACAAACAAACAATGATGAACAACACCATAAATGAAATTAAAAATTCTCTAGATGAATCAAAAGCAGAATAACTGAGGTGGAAGAAAAGATAAGTGACCTGGAAGATAAAATAGTGGAAATAGCTACTGCAGAGCAGAGTAAAGAAAAAAGAATGAAAAGAATTGAGGACACCCTTAGAGATTTCTGGGGCAACATTAAATGCACCAACATTCGAATTATAGGAGTCCAAGAAGACAAAAAGAAAGGGACTCAGAAAATATTTGAAGTGATTAAGTTGAAAACTTCCTTAATATACGAAAGGAAGTAGACAATTAAGTCCAGGAAGCACAGAGCATCCCATACAGGATAAATCCAAGGAGAAACACACCAAGACACATATTATTCAAACTATCAAAAATTAAACACAAAGAAAAAATTTTAAAAGCAGCAAGGGAAAGGCAACACATAACATACAAGGGAATCCCCATAAGGTTATCAGCTGATCTTTCAGCAGAAACTCTGCAAGCCAGAGGGGAATGGCAGGACATATTTAAAGTGATGAAAGGGGAAAACATATAACCAAGATTACTCTGCCCAACAAGGATCTCATTCAGATTTGATGGAGAAATTAAAACCTTTATAGACAAGCAGAAGCTAAGAGAATTCAGCACTACCAAAACAGCTTTACAACAAATGCAAAAGGAACTTCTCTAGACAGGAAATACAAGAGAAGGAAAAGATGTACAAAAACAAACCTAAAACAATTAAGAAAATGGTAATAGGAACATACATGTCGATAATTACCTTAAATGTAAATGGAGTAAATGTTCCATCCAAAAGACATAGACTGACTGAATGGATACAAAAACAAGACACATATATATGCTGTCTAGAAGAGACCCACTTCAGACCTAGGGACACATACAGACTGAAAGTGAGGGGATGGAAAAAGGGGATGGAAAAAGATACTCCCTATAAATGGAAATCAAAAAAAACCTGGAGGAGCAATCCTCATACCAATCAAATCAGACTTTCAAATAAAGGCTATTACAAGAGACAAAGAGGGACACTACATAATGATCAAGGGATCAATCCAAGAAGATATAACCATTGTAAGTATTTATGCACCCAACAGAGGAGAACCTCAATACATAAGGCAACAGCTAACGGCCATAAAAGGGGAAATTGAGAGTAACACAATAATAGTAGGGGAGTTTAACACCCCACTTTCAACAATAGACAGATCATCAGAAATGAAAATAAATAAGGAAACACAAGCTTTAAGTGATACATTAAACAAGATGGACTTATTTAATATTTATAGGACATTCCTTCCAAAAACAACAAAATACACTTTCTTCTCAAGTGCTCATGGAATATTCTCCAGGATAGATTGTATCTTGGGTCACAAATCAAGCCTTTGTAAATTTAAGAAAATTGAAATTTTATCAAGTATCTATACTGACCAAAATGTTATGAGAGTAGACATCAATTACAGGAAAGATAAAAGACTGTAAAACATACAAATGCATGGAGGCTAAAAAATACTCTACTAAATAACCAAGATGTCACTGAAGAAATCAAAGAGGAAATCAAAAAATACCTAGAAGCAAATGACAATGAAAACGCAATGACCCAAAACCTATGGGATGAAGCAAAAGCAGTTCTATGAGGGAAGATTATAGCAATACAATATGACTTCAAGAAAGAAGAATAATCTCAAAAAAAAAAAAAAAAAAACAAAAAACAACCTAACCTTACACCTAAAACAATTTGAGAAAGAAGCACAAAAAATCCCCAAAGTTAGCTGAGGGAAAGAAATCATGAATATCAGATGAGAAATCAATGAAAAAAAATAAAGGAAATGATAGCAAAGATCAATAAAACTAAAAGCTAGTTCTTTGAGAAGATAAACAAAATCGATAAACCATTAACAAGAACCATCAAGAAAAAAAGGGAGAAGACTCAAATCAATAGAATTAGAAATGAAAAAGGAGAAGTAACAACTGACAATGCAGAAATACAAAGGATCATGAGAGACTACTACAAGAAACTATATGCCAATAAAATGGACAACCTGGAAGAAATGGACAAATTCTTATAAAAGTACAACCTTCAGAGACTGAACCAGGAAGAAATAGATAATATAAACAGACCAGTCACAAGCACTGAAATTGAAACTGTGCTTAATAATTTCCAACAACAAAAACCCAGGACCAGATGGCTTCACAGGAGAATTCTGTCAAATATTTAGAGAACAGCTAACACTTATCCTTCTCAAACTCTTCCAAAATATAGCAGAGGCAGGAACACCATGAAACTCATTCTATGAGGTTACCATCGCCCTGATACCAAAACTAGACAAAGATGTCACAAAAAAAGAAAACTACAGACCAATATCGCTAATGAACATAGATGAAAAAATCCTCAACAAAATACCAGCAAACAGAATACAACAGCACATAAAAGGTTCATGCACCACAATCAAGTGGGGTTTATCCCAAGAATGCAAGTATTCTTCAATATATGCAAATCAATGTGATAATCCATATAACAAATTGAAGGAGAAAAACCATCTCAGTATGGTCATCTTAGTAGATGCAGAAAAAGCTTTTGACAAAATTCAACACCCATTTATGATAAACACCCCCCCCCCAGAAACAAGGCAGAGAGGGAATTTACCTAAAAATAATAAAGGCCATATATGACAAACCCACAGCCAACATCGTTCTCAATGGTGAAAGATTGAAACCATTTCCACTAAGATCAGGAATGACACAAGATTGCTACACTCACCACTGTTATTCAACATAGTTTTGGAAGTTTTACCCATAGAAATCTGAGAAGAAAAAGAAATAATAGGAATACAAATCAGAAAAGAAGAAGTAAAACTGTCACTGTTTGCAGATGACATGATACAATATGTAGAGAATCCTAAAGATGCTACTAGGAAACTACTAGAACTAATCAACGAATTTAGTAAAGTAGCAGGATACAAAATTAATGCACAGAAATTTCTTGCATTCTCATACACTAATGATGAAAAAACTGAAAGAGAAATTAAGGAAACACTCACATTTACCACTGTAACAAAAAGAATAAAATACTTAGGAATAAACTACCTATGGAGACAAAAGACCTTTATGCAGAAAACTGTAAGACACTGATGAAAGAAATCAAAGATGACACAAACAGATGGAGAGATATACCATGTTCTTGGATTGGAAGAATCAACATTGTGAAAATGACTATACTACCGAAAGCAATTTATAGATTCAGTGCAATCTCTGTCAAACTACCAGTGGAACTTTTCACAGAACTAGAGCAAAAAATTTCACAATTTGTATGGAAACACAAAAGACCTCGAATAGCCAAAATAAACTTGAGAATGAAAAACAGAGCTGGAGGAATCAGGCTCCCTGACTTCAGACTATACTACAAAGCTACAGTAATCAAGACAGTATGGTACTGGCACAAAAACTGAAATATAGATCAATGGAACAAGACAGAAAGCCCAGAGATAAACCCATGCACCTATGGTCAACTAATCTATGGCAAAGGAGGCAAGGATATACAATGGAGAAAAGGCAGTCTCTTCAATAAGTGGTGCTGGGAAAACTGGACAGCTACATGTAAAAGAACAAAATTAGAACACTCCCTAACTTGATACACAAAAATAAACTCAAAATGGATTAGAGACCTAAATGTAAGACCAGACACTATAAAACTCTTAGAGGAAAACATAGGAAGAACACTCTTTGACATAAATCATAGCAAGATCTTTTTTGATCCACCTCCTAGAGAAATGGAAATAAAAACAAAAATAAACAAATGGGCCCTAATGAAACTATGCTTTTTCAAAGGAAAGGAAACTACAGACAAGATGAAAAGATAATACTCAGAATGGGAGAAAATATTTGCAAATGAATCAGAAGAAAAAGGATTAATCTCCAAAATATATAAACAGCTCAAGCAGCTCAATATTAAAAACAACAAACACCCCAGTCAAAAAATGGGCAGAAGACCTAAATATACATTTCTCCAAAGAAGATATACAGATTGCCAACAAATACAAGAAAGGATGCTCAACATCACTAATCATTAGAGAAATGCAAATCAAAATTACAATGAGGTATCACCTCACACCAATCAGAATGGCCATTATCAAAAATTCTACAAAGAATAAATGCTGGAGAAGGTGTGGAGAAAAGGGAACCCTCTTGCAGTTTTGGTGTGAATGTAAATTGATACAGCTACTATGGAGAACAGTATGGAGGTTCCTTATAAAACTAAAAATATAACTACAGCACAACCCAGCAATCCCACTACTGGGCATATACCCTGAGAAAACCATAATTCATAAACAGACATACACCACAATGTTCATTGCAGCACTATTTACAATAGCCAGGACATGGAAGCAAACTAAGTGTCCATTGACAGATGAATAGATAAAGATGTGGCACATATAGACAATGGAATATTACTCAGCCATAAATGAAATTGAGTTATTTGTAGTGACATGGATGGGCCTTCATTTTGTCATACAGAGTGAAGTAAGTCAGAAAGAAAAACAAATACCTATGCTAACACATATATATGGAATCTAAAAAACAAAAACAAAAAAGAAAAGATTCTGAAGAACCTAGGGGTAGGACAGGAATAAAGACGCAGATGTAGAGAATGGACTTGAGGACATGCGGAGCGGGATGGGTAAGCTGGGGAGAAGTGAGAGAGTGGAATGGACATATATACAATACCAAATATAAAATAGAAAGCTAGTCAGAAGCAGCCGCATAACACAGGGAAAACAGCTCCGTGTTTTTTGTCTACCTAGAGGGGCAGGATAGGGAGGGTGGGAGAGAGATGCATGAGGGAGGATATATAGGAATATATGTATATGTATAGCTGATTCACTTTGTTATACAGCAGGAACTAACATACCATTGTAAGGCAATTATACTCCAATAAAGGTGTTAAAAAAAAAAGCAATATTCATTGTAAATCTCAATGCTAGAAATTATACACAATTAATTGTAAGTGTATGCTCAGAAAAAAAAGATACATGCATGTCTGTTGATACATGTGTTCATCAACCTATAAATAGATATAAAAGTTATTATACACACACACACACACATACACACACACACACACACACACACACACACTGGCATATTATTCAACCATAAAAAAGAATATTCTGCCATGTACAACTATGTGGATGGACCTTGAGGGTATTATGTTTAGTGAAGTAAGTCAGATAGAGAAATACAAATACTGTATGTTATCATTTACATGGGAAATTTAACTGTTTATAGACCACACAGGTGGTTTTATTGTGATTACTCTTGTCTTGTGCTCCTTTCTTTGTACCAAGGTTGCATTCCAAGTTCCCTGTGTTTGCACTTGTTAAGCAGAGGTAGGAAAATGGACCTTCAGGATTAGAGAGGTTGACATAATAAAGAGAGGGCTGAGTTTCTTCCAGAGAAACTGAGACATTGGAAATCAGGGAGGATTTTGTGGTGAGCAGAACTACAGAATCACCAAAATCATGACAAATCCAACAGTCGTTTGGAGGTTGATTTACACACACACAGTGTCCTTAAATATGTAAACAATGGCATTATCTTTCCAGGCCAGAGCAAGATAAAAGGTGAACTAAAGAATCACAAAGACCTTCATGGTATAAGTATTAGGAAAAATTTTTCAGAGAGGGAAGGAAGAATGGAAAGAAATATTCCTCCAACATCCTGAAAGGAAGCAGTCTACTTCAATGTGAGCCACTACTCTTCCTTGTCAATTTAACTTCGAGGTCTCCAGTATTTGCACAGGACCAGATGTCATGTGGAGCCTCCTTTAGTTGTAAAATATGCACCAAAGTTTCAACACCTTGTAATATGGCAGCAGTATTGGTGACCAAGAGTACTTGGTAAGGTCCATTCTATGAATCTCACTTTTGTAAAAGCATCAGAGTAAAACAAAAACTGCCTGTAGATGACAAAAGACTTAAAAATGTCAATGGTTAAAGATCTAATGAGAGTTAATTATAATAGAATTGACAAGGAAATTGGGTTATTTCTGTGACATGTAACATTTTTTAAGATAGTAACTGGAATTATGACTGATAAAATACCAGGACATATCAGATTTTTAGGAATTTCATAAAATTTCTAGAACCCTTATATTAATAACATTTATCCATGCCAATATAAGTAAGTAGGTTTGTCATCACATATTTGACAATGCTTTCCATGTAAGTTAACATACAGTAAGTTTAATTAGTTTAGCATCTCTCTTTTACAAGGTGAGAGGCAAATCCTTTGAGATTTTCCACAGGCCCTCAGGGAAACCTCAAAATAACCTTGAGGTCAAAAAGACTGACTTGGGGGCTTCCCTGGTGGGGCAGTGGTTGAGAGTCCGCCTGTCGATGCAAGGGGACATGGGTTCGTGCCCCGGTCTGGGAAGATCCCACATGCTGCGGAGCGGCTGAGCCTGTGAGCCATGGCTGCTGAGCCTGTGCGTCCGGAGCCTCTGCTCCACAACAAGAGAGGCCACAACAGTGAGAGGCCCATGTACCGCAAAAAAAAAAAAAGACTGACTTGGGGAAGTTGTCAAAGCATCAAAAGGTTTGAACATTTGACTAAATAGGATCATGGATTATTACTAAATAATACTTAATAATCTATTCAACCAAAGTGACAAAAGAAGATGTTAAAGGCAAATACAGAAGGTTACACAGTTTTGAACAAAACTTCTCTCTCTTAATATTGAGAAGACTTGGTTTTCTTAAGTAATAATCAATGACCTGCTAATGACAAAGTGAAGTAGACTAAATTATTATTTTTTATTTTTATTTTTGACTAAATTATTTTGATAAGACATCCTTGCTTTTCATGTAAGTTTCCAAAAGGATAAAAAAAAAACAAAAAAATTACTTTTACAATCTCTTATCAAGAGCAGACCATTAGTCAAATAATACTTTGTCTTTTTAACAGAGAGAAAACCAATTCTATAATTCTTTCTTTAAAAACTTAAATAAATTCATTCCAATCTTAGCCAGCTTGACCATTCATAAAATTCCTTTCTACAAACCTTCTACAAACTTTTATACATACATTCAGATTTTGTCCTAGGATTTTTTTTCCTTTATCTTTTATTCTGTAACAACCAGTCATTTTGCTTTCCTTAACTACATTCCATACACAGTTGTTTTCTTTCTTTTTTTTAAAAATTAACTTTTATTGGAGTATAGTTGCTTTACAATGTTGTATTAGTTTCTGCTGTGTAGCAAAGTGAATCAGCTATACGTATACATAAATCCCTTATTTTTTGGCTTTCCTTCCCATTTAGGTTACCACAGAGTATTGACTAGAGTTCCCTGTGCTATACAGTAGGTTCTCATTAGTTTTCTCTTTTATACATAGTAGAGTATATATGTCAATCTTAATTTCTGTAAATCATTATTTCTAAGTCATTTTCTTCATGTATATCAAGTGGGATTCTTAACTCTTAGATTTTTTTATTCCTAGTGAAAACTAAAAGCTAAGCAATTGTGGACTGTCTATTAAAACTAGTATTCTCTAGATTGGTAAATTTATAAATATATTTTCATAATTTCTAGTTGTATATTCTTTCTCATGGTAAGTTTTGAAATGTGACACAAGACACATTAACTGGTAAACTGAAATACCTTTAGGTCCGATGTAATAAGACAAAAGTAGATAAATTTGTGTTCAATAATTGTTTCAGTATTTTATGTTATTTGGAAATAATCTAGGTTTTTGATAAATATGCATCATTTAACCTACCTCAGTATAACTTTAAATTTTCAAGTTACTAAAAAAAACTTTTTTTGGAAGTCATTTTTAAGTAGACTTACTGTAAACACAATTGAGGTTTAAAAATTCATTTATATAGAAAAGTTCAAGATGGTACAGTTTGAGGACATGGAACTCAACTACCCCCAAGAACACAACAAAAATACATCTATATGTGGGAGAGTTTTAACTGGAGACTGGCAGAAAGACGCCTGTACAACCAAGGCTGTAAGAAAGATTCACACAGAATTGGGTGGAAAGGGAAGTGAAGAAATCAGGTTGGGACCTGTGCCTCTTGGAGGGGACTTAGAGGTAAAAGGAGATTACATGGACAGACAACCTCCCTGGGGGATGAGCAGTTTAAGCCACATATTGGGCACCCCAGTCTTATCTAACACAGGGAAGACTACCCCCCTTGGCTAGGTGGAGGGTTGAGGGGACTAATAGGAGGGCTGTGGGAAGCCTGGACTCCACTTGTGAGGAATGCATTCATACTTGCTTGCTCCTGAAGCAGGGCAGAGAGGGCAAATTGAGATGGCACATGTGGCTGGTCTGTTTCCCACAATTGCTCTGGTGTGTGGTTCAGTCTGAGTCAAGCAATTGCTCCAGCCCCATCTATGTCAAGATGCAGCTCCACACTGGGAAGACAGCTGCCCAAAATGGCATCTGAGCAGGATAGGGGCAGTTTATATACTGCTGCTTATACAGAAAGCACATCAGAAGTAGTACCAGTCTCCGTCTGAGGCTGGACTACCACAGCCCACGCCCCAACCCACCCTGAGAGCCCACACTGGCCCCACCTGCACTGTGGTGCAATTCCACATCAAAGAGAGGATGGCTGAGGCTGAGGGGAGAGATCAGCTGTTAGGGACATAGGAATCTCAGACCTGAAGGGGCATCTGAGCAGGGCAGGTGCAGTTATTACTGATGCTTACACAGGTACCACATCAGAAGCAATCCAGGTCTCTGACTCTGGTCATACTGGCAAAGCCTATGCTCAGACTCATGTCCAGTGACAACACCAGTTCCTCTTTCTCTAGGACCACTCCCCACAG
Source organism: Delphinus delphis (assembly GCF_949987515.2). NCBI lineage: Eukaryota > Metazoa > Chordata > Mammalia > Artiodactyla > Delphinidae > Delphinus > Delphinus delphis. Next base: position 29,757,321 of record NC_082690.1, on the reverse strand, counting down.
GGGTGAGGGTGACAGTGCTGGGAGGGGGAGAGAGGACATACTTAAAGGGAATTGAGCCAATTTGCACCCAACACACAGGGCATCTGCTCCAGCACCATGGGACCTGACCTAACCCACAATAAGACAGACATAACTACTGAGCAGAGGAGAAGCACTGGCCCATACACAGCTCCAGTCCTAGCTACTACATCTCCAGCCCCACGTCCTAACAAGGTGATAGCTGCCTGTACATGCTGAGGAAAGATGTGACTATTGTTCACTTCAAATCTAGCTCTACTACCAAAGCTGTTGGACACACACACATATATATAATGATATATTATTAATAATATAAATAATATACTATAAATAATATAACAATATATAAATACACAGTAATATATAAATACATGATTATTTATATATTATTAATATTTTATATAATTGTATAAAATATATTCTAATAAATATATATAGATTATATTATATTGTTTATAATATAAACATATTATAATACATAATACAATATATAAATAATATAAGTATATATAATATAAAATATCACATATCATATATCATATATTTATGTAATATTAAAAATATTGTTATTAATTTTATATAATATTCATTATATAATTAATAACATACAATATTGCTATATATATTATTGATATTACATATAATATTTAATTATATCTTAATTATATCATAGATAATATGTATTATACATTACATTATATTATATATTATATATTACATTACATTATATATATTATATTTCATTATGTATATTGTATATTACATTCATTATATACAATAATGTAATGTATTATTAATGTAATGTATTATTAATGTAATATATTATATAATGTAATTTATTATATAGTAATGAAATATTATAATTTACATGCAATATATATTTATATACTTCATATACTATATATAATTACATATTATACATTACATATAATATATAATGTATAATATATGCTATGTATAATATATTATGTAATATAAGAAACATATATATTATATATTATATGTTACGTACATGATATATTGTATATATCATATACATTATATAGTTAATTATTATAATTCTGATTATTATATTATATAATAAATTATATATAATATATATTGCATGTTATATTATATACATATATTATATATACATATTATATACATTATATAATATATATAATTATATATGTAAATATATATAATTATAATTATGTATTTATATATTGTATATTATAATACTATTTATTTATATATTGTATAATATAATACTATTTATTTATAATTATATATAATAATATAAAATTATATATACTATATAACTATAATATAGAATATAGAATTATATAATATATTATAATTATACATAATTATATATGTGATTATATTATACAAAATATATTTTGTATAATATAAATATAATCATTATATATTATATTTATATTATTCTAATATATAATATAAATTACATATGATGTAAATATAATAAGCATATATTATGTTTATATTATTGTAATATATACTGTATATTTATATAATATAAATATAATATATAATATTTATATAAATATTATATATATATAAAACCAGAACTGAAGGATACAATAACTGAAGTGAAAAATACACTAGAAAGTATTAATAGCAGACTAGCTGGTACAGAAAAACACATAAGTCATCTGGAAAATAGAATAATGGAAATCACCCATTCAGAACAGCAAAATCAAAAACAAATTAGAAAATAAGGACAGTTAAATGGCCTCTGGGACAACGTTAAGCATATCAACATTTACATAATAACAATTCCACAAAGAGCAGAGAGAGAAAAGGGTCAAAAATATTTTTGATTAAATTATGGCTGGCAATTTCCCAAACATGATGAAGGTAACATATATCTTAGTGCAGCAAGCACAGAGGGTTTAAAACAAGATGAACCAAAATGGATCCACTCCACAGCATGTCATAATTAAAATGGCAAAAGTTAAAAATAAAAAGAGAATTCTAAAGACAGTAAGATAAAAATAGTTATTTTCAAGGGAGCTCCCATAAGGTTATCAGCTGATTTTTTACAAAAAGTTTGCAGGACAGAAGGGCGTGGCATGAAATATTCAAAGTGCTGAAAGGGAAAAAACTACTACCTAGGATATTAGACCCAGGAAGATTATAATTTAGAAATGAAGGAGAGATAAAGAACTCAGAAAGTTCTTTAGCAGAAACTAAATGAGTTCATCAATGTTAAATCTACTCTAAAAGAAATGTTAAAGGGTCTTCTCTAGGTGGAAAAGAAAAGTCTGTAACAATAAGTAAAAATCTATAGGAAACAAAAAATTCAACTAATAAAGACAAATATATGGTAAAGGCTGAGGATCAGCCATTTAAACAAACTAGCACAAAGTTTAAAATTTAAAAAATATATATATATAAAATCAACCATAACTACAATAAACAGTAAAAGGCTAAACATGAAGATATAACCTATAACATCAAAAATACAAAAGTTGGGGGATGGGAGGGAAAAATGTAGATCTTTTAGAATGTGTTTGAACTTAAAGCACTACTTGTTTAAAACAAGTAGCTATAGTTATAGGTCAGCATATATGAACTGTGTGGTAACTACAAATCAAATATCTTTAATAGACACACAGAAACTAGAGAAAAAGGAACACAAGCATACCACTAAAGAGAATCATCAAACCACCAGAGAAGAGACTATAAGAAGAAGAAGTGTACAGAGATAAACTACAAAAACAACCAGAAAATGAATAATAAAATGACAATAAATACATACCTATCAATAACTACTTTAAATGTCAATGGACTCAATGCTCCAATCAAAAGACATAGAGTTGTGGATTGCATAAAAAAAGATAAACAAGAACAATCTATGTGCTGCTTATAAGAGACTCACTTCAGATATAAACACGTGCAGCCAGGCTTGTCAAGAGCAAAATGGAGAGGACGCCCCCCCAAAAATAAAAAAGAAAACAGGAAACATAATAACCAATACCACAGAGATAAAAAAAAACATAAGAGAATACTAAGAAGAGTGAAATGACAATAAACTGGACAACCTAGAACAAATGGATAAATTTCTAGGAACATACAAACTTTCAAGACTGAATCAGGAGGACATAGAAAATCTAAACATACTGATCACTTGTAGTGAAATTAAATTTTTAATTAAAAAAGCTCTCAGTAAAGAAAAGTCCAGGACCAGATGGCTTCACAGAGGAATTCTACCAAACATATAAAGAAGAGATTATACCTGTCCTTCTCAAGCTACTCAAAAAACTGAAGAGAATGGAACATTTCCAAATTCATTCTACAGGGCCACCATAAACCCGCTATTTTTCTTAAATCCTATAGTATGTTTTTGAAGTTGCTCCTGAGTTTATATGTATTGTAACTGATGATATAAACACAACTTCTACTTATCAGTTAGGGACCACTTTTTCAGGATGTTTAGCACATGTAGATCACTTATATTGGATGGAGACAACATATTACTTTCCCCCTGTACAATCACAATTGTTGTGGACTCAAATGCTAATCCCTACTTTACCTGTTCCTAAAGTTAGCTTACCACTTGAACCTCTAAAGAAAATATTACAGGAAACAAAGTTACTACAAAAATTTATAGGTAGATGTAACTGTACTTTGTTAGAACACTCTACTGTTACTACTATTGCAGCTAACAAATTAATGGATGTGGGAATTAATGTACAAAAACATAACTCTTATTCTTGGTGGGACTTTTTCTTTACTCAGTCCCCCAAGGCTCGAAAATTGTTCTCTACATTATTTAATCCACTGCTTGTATCTTTGATTTTATTGCTCCTTCTTACCATTTGGAATTGTCATTTATCCTACCATATCTGAAAAACTGCTCATGTTATATTGTCTTATTCTTACACTCTTCAGTGTAAATAATCATAGAGGCCAAATGTTGGGGAAGCTAGTAAAGTAGTCTTGTTCATGCTATGGAGGCGGCTCTAGGCCTCTCTGACTGGGCAAAGCTAGCTACTTGCCAAACTGCTGAGTTACATGCAGGCCTGTAGGGGTGGTGCAAGCACACCTTCTAAATCATTAGATAAGATAGGGAGTAAGTCTGGGGACTTCTTGAATCCTGAGGGCCTGGCCAGCCTCCAAGGATCAGAGAACACTCCAAGACTTACGAGTTAAGACTAAGACAATAACCAGACTGCAAATCTGCATGTAGGCTGAAGGGTAGAGACACTGCCTGGGACCTTTTCCCAACTGGGACTCCAGATTGCTGTTCCAGGGGCTTCCCAGTGCTGCTTAGATCTGCATGTAGGTGCTTCTCCAATTCAATGCCACATAAACCTCTGTCTTTACTATTCTTCCTTAATTAGTTATATTCTTTTCTTAATTAATATACTGAATTCTTGTGCTAATACAATAAACTCTAAGTTTTGCTAAAAAGAAAAAAAAAACAAAAAAAAAACAGAAAAAGACACTCAAAAGAAAAAAAGGAAAGAAAAGAAAGAAACAAATAAATAAATGAAAACTACAGGCCGATATCTCTGATTAATATAGACGAAACAGTTTTCAACTAAATATTAGCAAACTGAATCCAACAATACATAAAAGGGATCAGACACCATGATCTAGTTGGATTCATTCAAGGGCCACAAAAATGGTTCAATATTCACAAATCAATGGATGAGATACACCACATTAATGAAAGGAAGGATAAAAATCACATGATCATCTCAATAGACACAGAAAAAACATTTGACAAAATTTACCATCCTTGATGATAAAAACTCTCATCAAAGTTGTTTTAGAGGGAACATATCTCAACATAATAAAGGTCATTTATGACAAACCCACAGCTAACACACTTACTGGTGAAAAGCTGAAAGCCTTTCCTCTAAAATCAGGAAGAAGACAAGCAAGCCTACTCTTGCCCCTTCCTTTTAACATACTACAGGAAATCCTAGCCAGAGAAAACAGATAAGAAAAAGAAATAAAAGACATCCAAATTGGAGGGTAAATAATAAAATGGTCATTATTTGCAACTAATGTGATACCATATACAAAAATCACTATTAGAACTAATAAATGAATTCAGTAAATTTGCAGGATACAAATATCCTGCAAATATCCTTTTTGTTCACACTAAAAGTGAATTAACAGAAAGAAAAAGCAATAAATCTATTCCATTTAAAATCACATCAAAAAAGAATAAAATAGGGCTTCCCTGGTGGGGCAGTGTTTGAGAGTCCACCTGCTGATGCAGGGGACACAGGTTCGTGTTCCAGTCCAGGAAGATCCCACATGGCACGGAGCAGCTGGACCCATGGGCCATGGCCGCTGAGCCTGCACGTCTGGAGCCTGTGCTCTGCAACGGGAGAGGCCACAACAGTGAGAGGCCCGCGTACCAAAAAAAAAAAAAAAAGAATAAAATACATAGGAATAAATTTAACCAAGAAATTGGAAAACCTACACTCTGAAAACTGTAAAACATTGATGAAGGAATTTGAAAATGTACAAAGAAATGGAAATATATCCCATGTTCTTGGACTGGAAGAATTAATATTAATATTGTTAAAATGTCCATACTACCAAGGCAATCTACAGATTCAATGCAATCCCTGCCAAAATACCCATGACATTTTTCACAGAAATAATCCTAAAATCTATATGGGACTGCAAAAGACCCCAAATTGCCAAAGCAATCTTGAGAAAAAAGAACAAAACTGGAAAAAAAAAAAAAGAACAAAACTGGAGGTATCGTGCTCCCGGACTTCAGACTATACTACAGGCTATAGTAATCATGACAGCATGGTACTGACACATAAACAGACACAGATCACTGGAACAGAATAGAGAGCCCAGAAGTAAACCCAGGCACTTGTGATCAGTTAATCTATGAAAAGAAGGCAAGAATATACAATGGAGAAAAGACAGTCTCTTCAAAATTGGTGCTGGGAAAACTGGACAGCTATATTCAAAAGAATGAGATTAGAACATTCCCTGACACCACATACAATGATAAACTCAAAATGGATTAAAGAAGTAAATGTAAGACCAGAAACCATAAACCTTTTAGAAGAAAACATAGGCAAAACACTCTTTGACATAAACCATAGCAATATTTTTCGAGTCTGTCTTCTAAGGCAAAAGAAATAAAAGCAAAAATAAACAAATGGGACCTAATTAAACTTAAAAACTTTTCACAGCAAAGGAAACTATCAACTAAAAGAAAAGACAATCTACTGAATGGGAGAAAATATTTGCAAATGGTATGACAGATTAAGGGGATAATATCCAAAATATATAAATATCTTGTACAACTCAATATCAAACAAACACACAACCCAATTAGAAATGGGCAGAAGTCCTGAATAGACATTGTTCCAAAAGAGACATACAGATGGCCAACTGGCACATGAGAAAATGCTCAGCATCATCTACTATGAGATATCTCCTAACACCTGTCAAAATGGCAATCATCGAAAAGTGTACAAATAGTGACTTCCCCAGTTGTCCAGTGGTTAAGACTCCATGCTCCAAATTCAGGTGGCCCAGGTTCCATCCCTGCTCAGGGCACTAGATCCCTCATGCTGCAACTAAGAGCCCACATGCTGCAACTAACACCTGGTGCAGCCAAATAAATAAATAAATATATTTTTTTAAAGTGTACAAATAACAAATAAATTTTCAAAAAGTGTACACATAGCAAATGTTGGAGAAAATATGGATAAAAGGGAACCCTAGTACACTGTTTGGGGGAATGGGAATGTAAATTGGGGCAGCCACTATAGAAAATAGTATGGAGGTTTCTCAAAAAACAATAGAACTACCTTATGTTCCAGCAATTCCACTGCTGGGCATATAACCAAGGAAAATAAAAACACTAACTCAAAAAGATACATTCACCCCAATGTCCATAGTACCATTATTTAACACACACACACACACACACACACACACACACACACACACACACACACACAAACACACTGGAATATTGCTCAGCCTTAAAATGTGAAATTCTGCTATTTGCAACAATGGGGACGTACCTAGAGGGTATTATGCTTAGTAAAATGTGAGACAGAGAAAGAGAAGTATTCTATGTTATCACTTACATGTGGAATCTAAAAAATAAAACCAGTGAATGCATATTAAAAAAGAGAAACAGACTTACAGATATAGAGAAAAAAATAGTTGTTACCAAAGGGGATAGGGAGTGAGAAGGGACAAGATAAGTATATGGAATTAATAGACACAAAATATTGTGTACAAAATAAATAAGCAACAAGAATATATTGTAGAGCACAGGGAAATATAACCATTATTATGTAATAACTTTAAATGGAGTATAATCTAGAAAAATATTACTTCATTATGTTGTACACCTGAAACTAATATTGAAAGTCAATTATACTTTAAAAAATGTTCATTTATAAACTTTTACCTTACATCTTCTATTTGCTTGTTCTTAACAATTATGTTTAGATTACTCACAAAATTTCATGAGATATTGAATAGTTCATTATCTTAATTATCTTTCTTGTTGACAGATTCTTTTTTTTTTTGTGGTACGCGGGCCTCTCACTGTTGTGGCCTCTCCCATTGCAGATCACAGGCTCCGGACGCACAGGCTCAGCAGCCATGACTCACGGGCCCAGCCGCTCCGTGGCATGTGGGATCTTCCCGGACCGGGGCACGAACCCGCGTCCCCTGAATCGGCAAGTGGACTCTCAACCACTGCGCCACCAGGGAAGCCCGACAGATTCTTAAGAGAGATAACATGAGCTTATTTGACTTTAAATAACCCTAGATAGAATAAAAGTGTTATATTTCATGCTGAAAACTGTAAAGACATGCCTATTTTAATTAAATCAACAAATTTAAACTAGCTTTTATTTACCAAAGATTACCTTAGATCATGTGAACTCAAAAAAATTTGGGTTAGTTTCTATATTTCTGAGTATATACTTGACTTATATAAACATGTGTTTGCCTTTAAGCCAATTTCATAGAGCTCTTTACAAACTAATTTTGGCAATACCATCAAGAGGTAGAAAAAAATCACACATTTATAACATACACAGACATATAGAAACATACAGGCAGATGCAAACAGAGATCATATAGCTTTTATCTAAAAATTTTAGCCACAAGACATGCACTATAATGCAAAACTCACTTGTTTATAAAAGAACAGTTGGAAATAGAATCAGGGACATAGAGAATAAACTGGTGGTTTCCAAGGAGGAGGGTGGTGGGAGAGGATTAGCTTGGCAGTTTGGGGTTAGCAGATGAAAACTGGTATATATAGAATGGATAAACAACAAGGTCCTACTGTATAGCACAGGGAATTATATCCAATATCCTGTGATAAACCATAATGGAAAAGAATATGAAAAAGAATATATATATATATATATATATATATATATATATATATATATATATATAACTGTCACTTTGTACAGCAGTAATTAACACAACATTGTAATTCAACTATACTTCAATAAAAAATAAATTTAAAAAAAGGACTGTTGGAATCAAATTGTGTTTCTGGCACAATTTCTGACTAGATTTGTAAGACTAGTACAGTTGTTTTTAATTCTTCAGAAAATTAGGTTGCAGCCTGAATGGTTTCAAGAGGCTTCCCACGTAACCCCTGAGAGCCAGCAACAGTCAGTAGACCTCTGGCTACACAAAATGAGACATACAGGCAGATGCAAATGAGAAATCAATAGCTGTCCATGGAGAAGAAAGGATTGATGATCAATGGGTGCATGATAGCAAATTCACAAGTCACATTTCAGAGATCTAATTCTTACAAAAGTTTTTTTTTGCCTGCCCATCTAAATTTGGAGAGGAAGGAACAACGTGAAATTTTAACTTTGTCTCTCAACCAGGCACCATAGATAGAGATCTGGGAGAGCTGACTTTGGTAAGAATTCTCACCCTTTGCCAGCTTCTGCCAATTTTCCCAGGAACCCATCCGTAGGCTCTGGAGTAAGTGAGGTGTCCCAGAGTCTCATCCTGGTAACAAGAAACTGTACAGGAGGAAAACTAGTCTCCCTCTTCCCTTTATGGTGAGCGTGGCTGATATCTCTTTTTCTCTAGAGCACCCCATAAATGGATAACTTACCTAAGTTCATAGTTCTCCCCTGTGGCCACTGTCACTTGAGATTACCTTTGGTAAGGTTAACCTGCTTGTTCAACTTAAAACGCAATTTTATTCACCCAAGGCCTCACACTGGATCTAGTCCAGTTTTTAAGTTGGACCCAGTCCTACTCTAGTCAGTTTCCAGAATCAGTCAGGAGAAAGAAATGCTCGAACAAAGTCTAAAAGCTCAAAGCACAAAAAACTGTGGAACTAAGATCTGAGAGGGACTTACATAGGACCTCCAGAGGCACCAAAAAAGCAGCGAGCTCAAGGGGCTCCACAGGTACCCATGTCTGGTTGCTTGGCGCTCCTGAGGGCCTTCTGGGGGGTTTCCTTCAGTTTTCCTCTTCTGACACCAGAACCGTGGAATGATAAACTGAGGCATATTTTTTTTTAATTAAGGGTTTATTTGAGCAGAAATCAATTCGAATCAAGCAGCATCCAATCTATTAGACAGAAAGGCACTCCAAGGAGCTGGACAAAATGAAATTTTATATGCAGAAGGGAGGATAAACAAGGAAGATATACTAGGCAAAAAAAAAGCGGGTTGGTTATTGCAAAGTTTCTTTCCTTTGCAGTAGATGGCAGGGGTCTATCAGATGGATTGTGTAACTAGTGCTGATCAGGCAATTCCTGATTGACTGGTTTAAGATTCCATTTCTGGGAGACCTGAAACTGTAATTAAGTCTCAGTTTGGTGATGAGGGGCTTACCAGAAGTGACTCCATTTTGAACCTGCTGTCTTGTTTTTAACAATACAATTTTTTTCAAGAACACAGCTAATTCATAAAGTAAGGCTGAAAAATGGCAGTCCATGACCTGAAGTTTTATTTATATTGGCTACTGCTTAAAAATTGAATGGTCATGCCATTAACAGGAATGTAAATACTATAGCTTGCCATAGTCACTAACATTGATAATTTCTTACTCCAATGTGTTTCATATATCCATGTTACCAGCTCACTTGCGAAGACACTGGCTTTTCAAGTGCTGGAGAAATATAATTAAAAATAAAATCTTCTCCCAACCTAGATATTCTCTCCACAGTTAGCAGAGAAAGAGAACACTTTTATTATTCAATGAGCATTAAATCAAAATGTGATCTACGAGAATTCCCTGGCGGTCCGGTGGTGATTTCACCTCTGGGACCCAGGCTTGATCCCTGGTCTGGGAACTAAGATCCCACAAGCCACACGGTGCGCCACGTCCCCTCCCCCCACCAAAAGCAATATGCATCACAGGAGATCTGCTAAGAGATTGCAAAGACAGAAAGGAATCTCACCCCCTTAATAGCCAAGCAGATACAACCGGTTTCCAAGATTAAAATAATAATAACCAGTCCTTAAGTTAGAGGACTTGACAGCACTTTTTGTCACACATACTTCATCCTAGTCTAACCTAGTAATCAATGACCATCTGTGTTAGCTTATTGACTTTATGCACAGGAAAGACAAGCCTTATATTTTATGACTTTATGACAGAGGTAGATTTTCAAATTGGAGCAAAGTGCCCAGGGAAGTTAGCCTCCTAACTTCCCACAGAAACTGGGAAATAGGGGTGCTATCTTCCTTAGTGTCTGAATTTCAAAAAGAAATCTCCTAGGTCCTTGAAACAATCATTCCTGGGTCATAAATCTGACAAAAGACCTATCTAGTTTCCAAAAGGATTTATATACATTTTAAAAAGAGGAGAAAGTACTTACAAGGGTAATTTTTCTAAAGTAAATACTCTAAGAAAAAGGAGCACAAAGAAGTCTCTTCCCTTATTTTCAACAGGGAGAATTAAACTCTTATTTTTTTTGTTTTTATTTGTTCTTACACAAGGTTCACCTGAATGGGCTCCCCTAAACAAAGTAGCTTAAGAAAACATTTTTAAAATAGTGTTTTCTGTTTTTGTTTTTTTTTAAACTATGGCAATTACTGACATCTGTGAAATAATTCTAAAACTATATTTTTAGGAAATTAGCTTTTTAAAATGCAGATTCTAGGGGGCTTTGCTCATAGATACTGATTGTGAAGATCTGAAATTCAGTTCAAATATTTTCATTCTTATCAAACTCTCATCAGACTGTTCTGAGGGAAGTTATCCCATACTACTTCTTAAGGAACATCACCTAAGGCTAGGCAACCATTTTGAAAAAGTAATCTTGCATAATGACTTTCAGATTTGCTTAATAACCTTTGGATTACTGATTACCCTTAGGCCACTTGTTTATCTAATAAAATAAGCAATTTCTAATTATGCCTGGAGACACCTTTTTTCTTTTTGTAAAGAAGAGATAATTCCTGTTCCATAAAAGAATGATTGCCATGGCATCAGTAATTCAGAGCAACCCCTGTGAGTACCAGACTCATACAAAATACACTTTATAATGTAGCTGAAACATATTTTCAATCAGATATTATTTTTAAAAAAGAAATAAAAATATCTTCATTATTGTATTAATTTACAAGCCAAGAGGAAGACTAAAACTAATGAAAGTGGACTGTTTAATTTGAAATATATCTGCAACCTACTGCTATGTTAGGTACACAATAAGCTAGTCCCTGAATTTTTTTAGGTAATCAGCTGTCAGTTATTTTTTTTTATTTATTAACACCAGACTAGACCCTTAAGGCATGGCTAACTGTCCTCAACTTCAGCACTTCAGGCAATAAGTATCAAAACTACTAACATAATTATGATGATTAAAGTGTTCATTTTAAAATGATGACATTTATAATTAGCATAAGTGACAACAGCTTTTTTTAGTTATTTAAATTGTGCAGGAATAGTTTTAAAATCATCATAATCTGCATTGAAAAATTGTTAAAATATTTAATAAGATAAATAGTAAAAATAAAATATAAATAAGGTAAAGAGACAATGCTTTAATTTATCTCTTCAGAAGAAAAAAATTATTTTCTTCTTTAGAGCATGTTTTTTTTCAGTTGTTAATGTAGCATTAAAACCTTGGAAAATGGTCCTCAGTCATTCACTTAAAAAAAAACTTGTGGTAGTTACTTATTACAGAATTTAATGGGTTAGGGAAACGTTTCTATAATGTATATTGAGAAAAATAATTATTATTTCTTTTATTGGGGCAAAAGGCTACACTATAGTTTAATGAAAACATGATGCAGTTTCTGTAGGTCATGATTTTTTTTGCCAGCTAACGTCATTGTTTCTGTTTTCTATTCTCAATGCCAATCTCCTGCCCCCACTGTCCAATAGAACAAAACAAATCAAGAAATGTAATATTTTACTCCATCCTATCTTCCTTCAAGCTCTTCAAACTCTTTAGCCAGGGAACAAATTTTCAAACCCCCCCCCCCACACACACACACAAAAGCTACCATTTAATTTCTATAGCCCTTTTTTTTTCTTTTTACTACTTTCTATCTTTCCAAACTATCCAAATCTAGACAATTCAATTATTTGTTTACTATTCTTTTCTCTCTTTTTTTGCCACTTTGTCTTTTGTTTTGTTTTCTTTTGCACTTTTTCCTGGAAGTCTCTCATGCATTCTTTAACTACCTCCTTCTCTTGATGTATGATCTTAACCTATCTTTCAAGTCCTAGGTAAATGCCAGCATTTCCTGGATGCTGTTACCTCTACAGCCAGAATGATCCTCTCTAAACTATAATTGCACCAAGTTTATATTATCTTTTCACACAATTATTCACCATATAATTTCTGAATGCCTGCTATATATGGGAAATGTTCTAGGAACCAGAAACCAGTGCTAAATAAGTTCAGTTATCTGACTTCAAAGAACACAAAGTTTCAAGTGGTAGTTTTCATAGACTGAAGTGTAGCCAAGTCTTTCCTTCAACTACTCTAAATGTAGGAACAGTGTCTTATCTATCTTTGCATCATTACAGCACTTTGCATGATATCAGGAATGTAGTAGGTAGATGATCAATAAAATGATCTTACTGTGTGGAGAAAATATGCTCTATTTTAGGAAGGTATATTTAAAAGTACAGGTGGCCCCTCTCATATATTTTCTCCCTGATATGGCTCCTTCTTGAGCTTTAGCCTGAACTCAGCCTCTATTATCAGAGGTTTTTAAGATACTGCAAAATTATTAGGAGATTTTAAAGAGTTGTTGGGGTGGGGTACTTTGAGAAGGTCTAGGGGAAGCTGGAGATCTAGTCGTTAAGAGAAATAGGCCTCTCACTGAATTTTCTGAAATATAAATCTGAACACCGCAGCCAAAATAAATTTTCTGAAATACAAATCTGAACACTCCATTTTCACTTTTACAACTATTTACAGACAATATTTCCTAAGATAAAACATAAACCAATTAACAAAACTGACCAGGTTGTGCATAATATAGACTGCTGAATTTTTCTATTTTATTTCTCCATTTGCCTCCATTTGTTTGGCTAATTCCTGCTTAGCTTTAGTAGTTCTGTTTTCTACCACAAACAACATTTCAATTTTCCTTTTGGGAACCATACTTACCCCATTCTCAACCACGTGGTCTGAGAGAAATTGCACCTGACTGGCTGAAGTCATCTGCATATCCATTCACCCTAGCCAAAGTGGTGACTTCAGGGACTATAGACATGTTACATAGGCCTAAACAAATAAACACATTTCTCCACTCTTCTTGCCACAGTGATTGATTCAGAGTAAGAGGTGAATCATATGACCTACACTGGTCCAAACAAAGTAAGCCTCATGACTTTTCCTGAGACTATTGAGATACTGGAGCTCTCTTGTTTTCTCAGCTTGACATTTCTTCAACTACAGGGAAAAGACTGGAGCTATGGGTTGGGAATGGGGTTAGGGAAAGAGTTGGGAAGGGAGAAACAGTATGTAGAGCCTGGGTGATGAATAGATCCAGAGCAAGTACAAATAGGAGACAGACAGGATGATGCCATTTAATTTCAGCATTCACCAATGGGTGAGGCTTCTCTACCCCATTGACATTTTAGGCAATAGTTTACATTTTGATGCTCTTGTTGCCAATGTAGAATTTATGGAGTGGTAATAAAAAAGCATATAGGTCAACAATTTTATAATAGTTTAAAATATTATTTATATAACATACGCATAAGTACACTTATTTAAAATGTACAATTTTATGATTTAAATATATCTACGGAGTTTTTAACCATAATTACACTCAATTTTAGAACATTTTCATCACCATACAAAGAAACCCTGTACCCATTAACAGACAGTATACAATGGCCCCAAACTCTCCAACTCTGGGAAATCACTAATCTATTTTCTATCTCTATAGTTTCTCTATTCTGGATATTTTATATAAGTGGAAACATATAGGGGAGGAGCTTCAAGATGGTGGAAGAGTAAGAAGTGGAGATCAATTTCTCCCCACAAATACAACAGAAATAAAATTTACATGTGGAACAACTCCTACAGAACACCTACTTAATGCTGGAAGAAGACCTCAGACCTCCCAAAAGGCAAGAAACTCCCCACGTACCTGGGTAGGGCAAAAGAAAAAACAGACAAAAGAATAGGGACAGGACCAGCACCAGTGGGAGGGAGCTGTGAAGGAGGAAAGTTTTCCACACACTAGGAAACCCTTCACGAGCAGAGACTGCAGGAGGTGGAGGGGGAAGCTTTGAAGCCACGGAGGAGACCACAGCAACAGGGGTGTGGCAGGCAAAGCAGAGAGATTCCCGCACACAGGATCGGTACCAGCCAGCACTCACCAGCCCAAGAGGCTTGTCTGCTCACCTGCTTGGGCGGGTGGGGGCTGGGAGCTGAGGCTCCGGCTTCAGAGGTCAGATCCCAGGGAAGGACTGGTGTTGGCTGCCTAAACACAGCCTGAAGGGGGCTAGTGTGCCACAGCTAGCCGAGAAGGAATTCGGGAAAAGGTCTGGTACTGCCAAAGAGGCAAGAGACTTTTTCTTGCCTCTTAGTTTTGTGGTGCTCGAGGAGAGGGGATTCAGAGCACCAACTAAATGAGCTCCAGAAACGGGTACAAGCCGTGGCTATCAGCGCGGACACCAGAGACGGGCATGAGATGCTAAGGCTGCTGCTGCCGCCAACAAGAAGCCTGTGTGCAAGCACAGGTCACTATCCAAACTTCCCCTCCTGGGAGCTTGTGCAACCCGCAACTGCCAGGGTCCCATGATCCAGGGACCAATTCCCCGGGAGAACACATGGCGCACCTCATGCTGGTGCAACGACACGCTGGTCTCTGCCGCCGCAGGCTCACCCTGCACCCGTACCCCTCCCTCCCCCGGGCCTGAGTGAGCCACAGCCCCCTAATCAGCTGCTCCTTTAACCCCATCCTATCTGGGCAGGGAAGAGATGCCCTCAGGCGATCCATATGCAGAGCCGGGGACCAGATCCAAAGCTGAACCACAGGAGCTGTGCGAACAAAGAAGAGAAAGGGAAATTTCTCCCAGCAGCCTCAGGAGCAGCGGATTAAATTTCCACAATAAACTTGATGCACCCTGCACCTGTGGAATACATGAATAGACAATGAATCATCCCAAATTGAGGCCATGGACATTCGAGCAGCAATATATATATATTTTCCTTTTTCTCTTTTTCTGAGTGTGTATATGCCTCTGTGTGCGATATTTTCTGTATAGCTTTGCTTTTACTATTTGTCCTAGGGTTCTGTCTGTCTCTTCTTTTTGTTTTTTGTTGTTTCTTTTTGTTTTTTTAGTATACTTTTTAGTTCTTGTTATATGTGGATTTTTTCTTTTCATCTTTATTGCAGTATAATTGCTTTACACTGGTGTGTTAGTTTCTGCTTTATAACAAAGTGAATCAGCCATACATATACATATATCTCCATATCTCTTCCCTCTTGAGTCTCCCTCCTTCCTACCCTCCATATTCCACAACTCTAGGTGGGAAAAAAAGCACTGAGCTTATCTCCTTGTGCTATGCAGCTGCTACCCACTAGCTATTGGTTTTACATTTGGTAGTGTATATATGCCCATGCTACTTTCTCACTTTCTCCCAGCTTACCATTCCACTCCCCCATCTCAAATCCATTCTCTAGTAGGGCTGCATCTTTATTCACGTACTGCACCTAGGTTCTTCATAACCATTTTTTTTTTTAAGATTCCATATATATGTGTTAGCATATGATATTTGTTTTTCTCTTTCTGACTTACTTCATTCTGTATGACAGACTCTAGGTCCATCCACCTCACTACAAATAACTCAATTTCCTTTCTTTTTATAGCTGACTAATATTCCATTGTATGTATGTGCCACATCTTCTTTATCCATTCATCTGTCGATGGACAATTAGGTTGCTTCCATGTCCTGACTATTGTAAATAGAACTGCAATGAACATTGTAGAACATGACCCTTTTTGAATTGTGGTTTTCTTAGGGTATATGCCCAGTAGTGGGATTGCTGGGTCACATGGTAGTTCTATTTTTAGCTTTTAAGGAACTTACATACAATTTTCCATAGAAGCTGTATCAATTTACATTCCCACCAACAATGCAAGAGGGTTCCCTTTCCTCCACACCCTCTCCAGGATTTATTGTTTGTAGATTTTTTGATGATGGTCATTCTGACTGGTGTGAGATAATATCTTATTGTAGTTTTGATTTGCATTTCTCTAATGATTGATGATGTTGAATATCCTTTTGTGTGTTTGTTGGCAATCTGTATATCTTCTTTGGAGAAATATCTATTTAGGTCTTCTGCCCATTTTGGAATTTAGTTGTTTTGTTTTTTTTTTAATATTGAGCTGCAACCTTGGTGCATTTGTTTTTTGGTTTGGTTGCTCTCTTCTTTCTTTCTTCTTTTTTAATTACATTAAAATTTTTTTAATAATTATTTTTTATTTTAATAACTTTATTTTCTTTCTTTCTTTCTTCTTTCTTTCTTTCTTTCTTTCTTTCTTTCTTTCTTTCTTTCTTTCTTTCTTTCTTTCTTTCTTTCTTTCTTTCTTTTTCACTTTTATTCTGAGCTGTGTGGATGACAGGGTCTTCGTGCTCCAGTCGGGTGTCAGGGCTGTGGCTTTTATGTGGGAGAGCCAAGTTCAGGACATTGGTGCACCAGAGACCTCCCAGCAATATGGGAGGTCTCCCAACAAAAATCTCCCAGAGATCTCCAACTCAATGCCAAGACCCAGCTCCACTCAATGACCAGCAAGCAACACTGCTGGACACCCTATGCCGAACAACAAGCAAGACAAGAAGACAAACCCACCCATTAGCAGAGAGGCTGCCCCAAATCATAATAAGGCCACAGACACCCCAAAACACACCACCAGATGTGGACCTGCCCAACAAAAAGACAAGATCCAGCCTCATCCACCAGAACACAGGTACTAGTCTCCTCCACCAGGAAGCCTACACAACCCACTGAAACAACCTTAGCCACTGGGGGCAGACACCAAAAACAATGGGAACTTCAAACCTGTAGCCTGTGCAAAGGAGACCCCAAATACAGTAAGCTAAGCAAAATGAGAAGACAGAGAAACACACAGCAGTTGACGAGCAAGGTAAAAACCCACCAGACCAAACAAATAAAGAGGAAATAGGCAGTCTACCTGAAAAAGTATTCAGGATAAAAATAGTAAAGATGACCCAAAATCTTGGAAATAGAATGGAGAAAATAAAAGAAACTTTTAACAAGGACCTAAGAACTAAAGAGCGAACAAACAATGATGAACTGCACAATAAATAAAATTAAAAATCCTCTAAAAGGAATCAATAGCAGAATAACTGAGGCAGAAAAATGGAGAAGTGACCTGCAAGATAAAATAGTGGAAATAGATACTGCAGAGCAGAAAAAGGAAAAAATGATGAAAAGAATTGAGGGCAGTCTCAGAGACCTCTGGGACAACATTAAATGCACCAAAGTTTGAACTGAACACAAGAGGAAAAGAAAGGGACTGAGAAAATATTAGAAGAGATTATAGTTGAAAACTTCCCTAATATAGGAAAAGAAATAGTTAATCAAGTCCAGGAAGCACAGAGAGTCCCATAAAGATAAAACCAAGGAGAAAAACGCCAAGACACATATTAATCAAACTATCAAAAATTAAATACAAAGAAAAAATATGAAGGGCAGCAAGGAAAAAACAACAAATGACATACAAGGGAATCCCCATAAATTAACAGCTAATGTTTCAGCAGAAACTCTACAAGCCAGAAGGGAGTAACAGGACATATTTAAAGGATGAAAGGGAAGAACCTGCAACCAAGATTACTCTACCCAGCTAGGATCTCATTCAGATTTGATGGATGAAATAATACCCTTACAGACAAGCAAAAGCTAAGAGAATTCAGCACCACCAAACCAGCTTTCCAACAAATGGTAAAGGAACTTCTCTATGCAAGAAACACTAGAGAAGGAAAAGACCTACAATAACAAAACCAACACAATTAAGAAAATGGGAATAGGAACATACATATTGATAACTACCTTAAATGTAAATAGATTAAATGCTCCAGAAAAATGACATAGACTGGCTGAATGGATAGAAAACTAAGACCTGTATATACGCTCTCTACAAGAGACCAACTTCAGACCTAGGGACACATAGACTGAAAGTCATGGGATGGAAAAAGATATTCCATGCCAATGGAAATCAAAAGAAAGCTGGAGTAGGCATTCTCATATCAGAAAAAAATAGACTTTAAAATAAAAACTATTACAAGAGACAAAGAAGGACATTACATAATGACCAAGGGATCAATCCAAGAGGAAGATATAACCATTGTAAATATTTATGCACCCAACATAGGAGCACCTCAATACATAAGGCAAACACTAACAGCCAAAAAACAGGAAAATGACAGTAACACGATCGTAGTAGGGGACTTTAACACGTCACTTTCACCATTAGACAGATCATCCAAAATAAATATAAATAAGGAAACACGAGCTTTAAATGATACATTAGCCAAGATGGATTAATTGATATTTACAGGACATTACATCCAAAACAATAGAATACAATTTCTTTTCCAGTGCTCATGGCACATTCACCAGGACACATCATATCTTGCATCACAAATCAAGCCTTGGTATATTTAATAAAATTGAAATCATAATAAGTATCTTTTCAGACCACAGTGTTATGAGACTAGATATGAATTACAGGAAAATATCTGTAAAAAATACAAATACATGGAAGCTAAACAATACACTACTTAATAACCAAGTGATCAGTGAAGAAATCAAAGAGGAAATCAAAAAATACCTAGAAACAAATGACAATGAAAACACAATGACCCAAAACCTATGGGATGCAGCAAAAGCAGTTCTAAGAGGGAAGTTTAAAGCAATACAATCCTACCTTAAGAAACAAGAAACATCTCAAATAAACAACCTAAACTTATACCTAAAGCAATTAGAGAGAGAAGTACACAAAAAAACCCAAAGTTAGCAGGAGGAAAGTAACCATAAAAGTCAGACTAGAAATAGCTGAAAAAGAAATGAAGGAAGCCATAACAAAGATCAATAAAATTAAAAAAATGGTTCTTTGAGAAGATAAACAAAATTTATAAACTATTAGCCAGACTCATCAAAGAAAAAAAGGAGAAGACTCCAATCAATAGAATTAGAAATGAAAAAGGAGAACAACTGACACTGCAGAAATACAAAGGATCATGAGAGATGACTACAAGCAACTCTATGCCAATAAAATGGACAACCAGGGAAGAAATGGACAAATTCTTAGAAAAGCACAACCTTCCGAGATTGAACCAGGAAACAATAGAAAATATAAACAGAACAATCACAAGTAATGAAATTGAAACTGTGATTAAAAATCTTCCAACAAAAAAAGTCCAGGACCAGATGGCTTCACAGACAAATTCTATCAAACATTTAAAGAAGAGCTAACACCTATCCTTCTCAAACTCTTTCAAAATGTAGCAGAGAGAAGAACATTTCCAAACTCATTCTGCAAGGCTACCGTCACCCTGATACACCCAGACTAAGGTGTCACAAAGAAAGGAAACTCCAGGCCAATATCACTGATGAGCATAGATGCAAAAATCCTCAACAAAATACTAGCAAACAGAATCCAACAGCACATTAAAAGGATAATACACCATGATCAAGTGGGGTTTATCTCAGCAATGCAAGTATTCTTCAATATACTCAAACCAATATGATACACCATATTAACAAATTGAAGAATAAAAACCATATGATCACCTCAATAGATGCAGAAAAAGCTTTTGACAAAATTCAACACACACATATGATAAAAACCCTCCAGAAAGTAGGCATAGAGGGAACCTACCTCAACATAATAAAGGCCATATATGACAAACCCACAGACAACATTGTCCTCAATAGGGAAAAACTGAAACCATTTCCACTAAGATCAGGAACACGAAAAGGTTGCCCACTCTCACTGCTATTCTTCAACATAGCTTTGGAAGTTTTAGCCACAGCAGTCAGAGATGAAAAAGAAATAAAATAATACAAATTGGAAAATAAGAAGTAAAGCTGTCACTGTTTGCAGATGAAATGACACTATACATAGAGAATCCTAAAGATGCCACCATAAAACTACTAGAAGTAATCAATGAATTTGGTAAAGTAGCAAGATACAAAATTAAGGCACAGAAATCTCTTGCATTCCTATACACTAATGATGAAAAAACTGAAAGAGAAATTAAGGAAATATTCTCATTTACCACTGCAGCAAAAAGAATAAAATACCTAGGAATAAACCTACCTAAGGAGACAAAAGACCTGCATGCAGAAAAATATAAGACACTGTTGAAAGAAATTAAAGATGATATGAACAGATGGAGAGATACACCATGTTCTTGGATTGGAAGAATCAACATTGTGAAAATGACTATACTACCCAAAACAATCTACAGATTCAATATAATCCCTATTAAACTACCACTGGCATTTTTCACAGAGCTAGAACAAAAAATTTCACAATTTGTATGGAAATAAAAAGATCCCGAATAACCAAAGCAATCTTTAGAAAGAAAAATGGAGCTAGAGGAATCAGGGTCTCTGACTTTAGACTATCCTACAAAGCTACGGTAATCAAGACAGTAATGTACTGGCACAAAAACAGAAATACAGATCAATGGAAGAGGGTAGAAAGCCAAGAGATAAACCCACGCACATATGGTCACCCTATTTTTGATAAATGAGGCAAGATTATACAATGGAGAAAAGACATCCTCTTCAATAAGTGGTGCTGGGAAAACTGGACAGGTACATGTAAAAGAGTGAAATTAGAACACTCCCTAATACCATACACAAAAATAAACTCAAAATGGATTAAAGACCTAAATGTAATGCCAGACACTCTAAAACTCTTAGAGGAAAAAGGCAGAACACTCTATGACATACATCACAGCAAAATCCTCTTTGACCCACCTCCTAGAGAAATGGAAAGAAAAACAAAAATAAACAAATGTGACCTAATGAAACTTAAAATCTTTTGCACAGCAAAGGAAACCATAAACAAGATGAAAAGAGAACCCTCAGAATGGGAGAAAATGTTTGCAAATAAAGCAACTGACAAAGAATTATTCTTCAAAATTTACAAACAGCTAATGCAGCTCAATATCACAAAAACAAACAAGCTAATCCAAAAGTGAGCAGAAGACCAAATAGACATTTTTTCAAAGAAGATATACAGATGTCCAACAAACACATGAAAGAATGCTCAACATGGCTAATCATTAGAGAAATGCAAATCAAAACTACAATGAGGTATCACCTCACACTAGGCAGAATGGCCATCCTCAAAAAGTCTACAAACAATAAATGCTGGAGAGGTTGTGGAGAAAAGGGAACCCTCTTGCACTGTTGGTGGGAATGTAAATTGATACAGTGACTATGGAAAACAGTATGTAAGTTCCTTAAAAGCTAAATTAGAATTACCACATGACCCAGAAATCCCACTACTGGGCATATACCCTGAGAAAACCATAATTCAAAAAGGTTCATGTACCACAATGTTCATTGCAGCTCTATTTACAATAGCCAGGACATGGAGGCAACCTAATTGTCCATCAACAGATGAATGGGTAAAGAAGATGTGGCACATATATACAATGGAATATTACTCAATCATAAAAAGAAAGGAAATTGAGTTATTTGTAGTGAGGTGGATGGACCTAGAGTCTGTCATACAGAGTGAAGTAAGTCAGAAAGAGAAAGACAAATACCATATGCTAACACATACATATGGAATCTAAGGAAAAAAAATGGTTATGAAGAACCTATGGGCAGGATGGGAATAAAGATGCAGACTTACTAGAGAATGGACTTGAGGACATGGGGAGTGGGAAGGGTAAGCTGGGGCAAAGTGAGAGAGTGGCATGTACATATATACCTTACCAAATGTAAAACCGATAGCCAGTGAGAAGCAGCCGCATAGCACAAAAATCAGCTCACTGGTTTTTGAACACGTAGATGGGTGGGATAGTGAGGGGGGGAGGGAGACGCAAGAGGGTGGGTTTATGGGGATATATGTATATGTATAACTGATTTACTTTGTTATAAAGCAGAAACTAACACACCATTGTAAAGCAATTATACTCCAATAAAGATGTTAAATAATATATTAAGTGGAAACGTACAATATGTTGTGTTTTGAGACTGCCTTTTTTCACTTAGCATAATATTTTCATGATTCATCCATGTTATAGTATGTGTAGGTGTTTCACTTATTTGTTTGACTGAATAAAATACCATTGTATGGATAGATAACATTTTATTTGCCCATGGTCATATGGGTTGCTTCCACTATTTGGCTATTTTGAAGAATTCTGCAATGAAGACTCATGTACAACTTTTTGTGTAGATATTTGGGTTCAGTTCTCTTGAGCATGGTGGTTTATATTGTAACTCTACGTTTAATTTTTTTTTTTTTTTTTTTGTTTGGCCTCACCTTGTGGCTTGTCCGATCTTAGCTACTTGATAAGGGATTGAACCTGGGTTCTCGGCAATGAAAGCACACAGGGTCCTAACCTCTGGACC
This sequence comes from Delphinus delphis, assembly GCF_949987515.2. Classification (NCBI taxonomy): domain Eukaryota; kingdom Metazoa; phylum Chordata; class Mammalia; order Artiodactyla; family Delphinidae; genus Delphinus; species Delphinus delphis. The sequence continues at coordinate 29,734,243 of NC_082690.1, read as the reverse complement.
ACCAGGGAATTACCTATGTTTAACTTTTTAAGAGACTACCAAACTGTTTTCCAGGGTGGCTTTACCATTTAATATTCCCACCAACAATATATGAGGGTTCTAATTTCTCCACTCCTCTCTCTCTGATTTCTTGCTAACAAATGCTATGAAGTGTATTTATTATTATTAATATTATTATTATAGCCATCCTAGTGTGTATGAACTGATATTACAGTTTTGACTGGCATTCCTCTAATGACTAATGATGTTGAACACCTTTTCATGTGTTTATTAAACATTTTTATAAGTTTTTTGGAAGAGTGTCTATTCAGATCTTTTGTACATTTTTAATTTTTTGATATAATTTAATTTCTTAAATGTATTTCTTATTTTTATTAGATTTAAGTGTTTTTTTTTAATATTCTAAATACAAGTCTCTCATCATATATGTGATTTACAAATATTTTATCCTATTCTCTGTGTTGTGTTTTCATTTTCTTGATGGTATTCTTTGAAGCACAAAAGTTTAATCTATGTATTTTTTCTTTTGTTAATTGAGATTTTAGTAGCATATTGAAAAAGCTTTGACTAACCCAAGGTAATCATTTACTCCCATATTTTCTCATAAGAGTTTATAATTTTAAATCTTACAATTAGGTCTATGATCCATTTTGAGTAATTTCTGTGTATGATGTGAAGAAGGGGACCGAGTTAATTCTGTGCATGTGGATATCTAGTTGTCTTACCACCATTGGTTGTAAGGACTAGTCTTTTTCTATTTGATTGTTCTAGAAACTTTATCAAAAGTCAATTGACCATAAATACAAGGATTTATTTCTTGATACTCAATTGAGTCTGATGGATCTATGTGTCTATCTTATATCAGAACCATACCATATTTATTGCTATAGTTTTGTAGTATCTTTTAAAATCAGGAAGTATGAAACAACCAACTTTGCTATTTTTCAATATGACTCTGGCTATTCTGGATTCCCTACATTATTTTTTTTTGTGTGTGGTATGTGGGCCTCTCACTCTTGTGGCATCTCTTGTTGCGGAGCACAGGCTCTGGACGCGCAGACTCAGTGTCCATGGCTCACGGGTCCAGCCGCTCTGCGGCATGTGGGATCTTCCCAGACCGGGGCATGAACCTGTGTCCCCTGCATTGGCAGGTGGACTCTCAACAACTGCACCACCAGGGAAGCCCCTCCCTACATTTTTATATGAAATTTAGGATCAGCTTATCAATTTCTGCAAAGATGGTAGCTGAGATATTCATAGATATTGTGATAGATCTGTAGATCAATTTGGGAGTATTGCCATCTTTCTTTTTTAGTTTTCTTTGTTTGTTTTTGTTTGTTTGTTTTTAATTTTTATTGAAGTATAGTTGACTTACAATATTGTGTTAGTTTCAGGTGTACAGCAAAGTGAATCAGTTATACATATACATTGATCCACTTTATTTATTTACTTATTTTTTAAGATTTTTCCCCATATAGGCCATTATAGAGTATTGACTAGAGTTCCCTGGGCTATACAGCAGGTTCTTATTAGTTATCTCTTTTATATATAGTAGTATGTATATGTCAATCTCAATCTCCCAATTTATCCCATCCCCCCATCCACTGATGACCATAACTTTGTTTTCTACATCTATTACTCTACTTGTTTTGTAAATAAGTTCATTTGAACTTTTTTTTTCTTTTTTAGATTATACGTATAAGTGATATCATATGATATTTGTCTTTCTGTGTTTGACTTACTTCACTCAGTATGACAATATTTAGGTCCATCCATGTTGCTACAAATGCATTATTTTGTTCCTTTTTATGGCTGAGTAATATTCCATTGTATATATGTGTCACACCTTCTTAATCTGTTCCTCTGTTGATGGACATTTAGGTTGTTTCCATGTCCTGGCTATTGTAAATAGTGCTGCAATGAACATTGCATGCTTGTGTCTTTTCGTGTTTTGGTTTTTCTCTGGGTATATGCCCAGGAGTGAGATTACTGGGTCAAAAGGTAATTCTATTTTTAATTTTTTAAGGAACTGCCATACTGTTCTCCATAGTGGTTGTACCAATTTACATTCCTACCAATAGTGTAGGAGGGTTCCCTTTTCTCCACACCCTCTCCAGCATTCATTGTTTGTAGATTTTTTGATGATGGCCATTCTGACTGGTGTGAGGTGATACCTCATTGTAGTTTTAATTTGCATTTCTCTAATAATTAGTGATGTTGAACATCTTTTCATGTGCTTTTTGGCCATCTGTATGTTTTCTTTGGAGAAATAATAGTATTAACTCTTCTTATTCATGAGCATAGGTGGTCTTTCCATCTTTGAGGTCTTCTGTAATTTCTTTCAAAACTGTTTTATAATTTTCAGGGTATGTTTAAAACCTTAGTATTAAACACTAAGTATATTAGTTTTATGCTACTTTAAATGGGATTGTTTAATTTCATTTTTACATTATTCATTCACAGTTTATAGAAATACAATTCTGTTTTTTTATATTGATATTGGGCATTCAAACTCACTGACCTGGTTTATTAGTTCTAATATTTATTTTAGAAGATTCCTTAGGGTTATCTATATACAAGACCATGTCATCTGCAAATAGACATAGTTTTTCTTCTCTCTTTCCAACCTGGATGCCTTTATTTCACTTTATTGCCCCACTGTCCTGGTTAGAACTTCCAGTACAAAGTTAAATAAAACAGGTGAGGGCTTAGGCATCCTTGTCTTTTTCCTGTTCTTAGATATTTAGTCTTTCAACATCAAGTATGGAATTAGCATGAGTTTTTCTTGGATTTCTTTTATCAAGTTGTGGAAATAGACTCCATTTCTAATTTTTAAAATGATTTTTCCATTAAAAGATGTTGGATTTAATCAAATGTTTTTTTGTGTGTCTACTGAAATGATCATGTAGTTTTGTCCTTTTTCTATTGATGTGGTGGATTACATCAGTGGATTTTATATTAAATTCTAATATTCCTGGGATAAATACTATTTGATTGTGTTATATAATCCCTTTCTTTGTTACTGGATTTTGTTTGTTAATATTTTGCTGAGGACTTTTTTGTCTATATTCATAATAAATAATTGGTCTATAGTTTTCTTGTTATGTATTTGTCTGTCTGGTTTCAGGGTAATGCTGCCCTCATAAAATGAAGTGTGAAGAGTTACCTCTTCTATGTTTTGGATGTGACTATAAAGGATTCATATTAATTTTTCCTTAACTCTTTGGTAGAACTTACCAATTAAGTCAGCTGAGCCTGGGTCTTTCATACTGGCAAGTTTTTAAATTATGAATTTCATATCTTTAGTTGCTATAATTCTATTCAGATTTTCTATTCCTCTTGAGTCTGTTTCAGTAGTTTGTATCTCTGCCAGAACTTGTCCATTTCATCTAAATAATTAATTTGTTGGCATATAGTTCATAGTATTCCTGTATAATCCTTTTAATTTCTTCAAAGCCTGTAATGTTCCTTCATTCAGTCCTGATGTTAGTGACTTGAATATCCTCTCTTTTTCTTTTTTTGGTTGTCTAGCTAAACAATTGTCAATTTTGTTGATCTTTTCAAAGAACCAAATTTTTATTCTATTGTTTTTTCTTCATTGTTTTTCTATCAACTGTTTCATTAATTTCAAGTCTAATCTTTATTATTTCCTTTCTCTGGTGACATTATATTCTGTTTTCTCTTTTTTATAGTGTCTTAAGGTGGAAGGTAGTTTTTATATTTGATATCTTTTAGTTCTAAGCATTTACATCTTTAAATTTCCCACTAGCACTGCTTTAGTTGCATCCTGTGTTTTGATATGTTGTAGTTTTCATTTTTATTCATCTTAAAGTATTTTTTATTTTCTCTTGTGATTTCTCCTTTGATCCTTTGATTATTTAGGAGTGTGTTTTAAATTTCCAAATATATATGAAATTTCTCTCTGCTGGTGATTTTTTACTTCATTCCATTGTAGTCAGAGAGAATATTTTGTATGATACCAATTCTTTAAAGTTATTGAGACTTATTTTATGGTCTGATAATTATCTATGTGTCTCCTGTGCACTTGAGAAGAATGTTTATTCTGCTGTTGTTGGGGAGAGTGTTTTATAGATATCAGTTAGGTTTATTTAATTATAGTGTTATTCAAGTCTACTATTTCCTTGCCAATCTTCCTTTTTGTTGTTCTATCCATTACTGAATGTGAATATTGAAGTTTTCAACTATTATTGTTGAATTGTGTGTCTTCCTCAAATTTTGTCATTTTCTTGTTTTATGTATTTTGAGCTCTCTTGTTAAATGCACACATGTTTATAATTGTTATATCTTTTTGATGAATTGGTCATTTTATCATTATAAAACATCCCTCTTATCTGTAGTAACATTTTTTGTCTTAAAATCTATTTTACCTAATATTAGTACAGACACTCCCTCTGTCTTATGCTTGCTGTTTGCATGATATATCTTTTTCTCGCCTTTTAATCTCAAGCATTTTACATATTTGAATTTAAAGTATGTCCCCTATTGACAGCATATAGTTGGATCTTGGTTTTTATTTAGACTATCAATCTTTGCCTTTTGAATTTTTTAATCCATTCATATTTGATCTTATTATTGATATATGTAATTTATGTGTGACATTTTACCTTCTGATTTCTATATGTTTGCACTTTGAAACATATAGAATTCCCTTTATTCACTTTTTATTGTTTTCTTTTTGATTAAGTGAATATTTTCTAGTGTAGCCTTTTAATTCCTTTAATGATTTTTCACTCTTTTGGTTATTTTCTTAGTGGTTGCTCTAGGTTTTACCATATATATCTCAACATCAGAATCTCCTTCAGATTTATACTTAATTCCAGTGAAATGCAGAAACATTAATTTCATAGAGTTCTGTTCCATCTTCGACCTTGATCATATTACCTTGATCAAATCAAATTACCATGATCAAATCTCTTTTTCTTTCATATGGATTCTAGTTACTTTCTGATATCACGTGCTTTAGTCTGAAGGGTTTCTTTATGTATTTCTCATAAGGTGTCTGTTGGAAATAAATTCACTCAATTTCTTTTATGGTTTTCTGTGTTTTATAACTTTCACCAGTTATGGTTGTTTTCACTGGAAAGTGTACAAACAGAGCTTTATTATACCACCATTCCCCAATGATACATTTTTAATATCTACATTGATTTATATTTTCTTGAATACAAATATGAGGTATCTGGATTAGAGGATATTATTATTACCTGTAGCAATAACTATATCATTTCTGCACATTCAATTTTTTCCACTTCACTGAGATGTGCTGAGAACCAAATGGTTAGGCCTGCAGACACAGGTCTTCTGCCACTGGAGAAGAACCGCACAATTATGAATCTATGAATTTATATAATATGACTTGCACAGCTGTCCTCCATTCTGAGAGAGGTATAGAAATAGAATAGTCTCCCTAAAGTAAACAAAGTCCCCATAGAAAGTAAAAATTAAAAGTTCCCTTTTTTCTTGCCCTTTGGAATGAAAATAAATCTCTTCAGTAGTTTAGATAAAACATCTGTCTCTGGTTTACAATCGCTGGAATACCCCCACTGTTCTGGCCTTTGTTCCCCATTGAAATGTAAATGTAAATGTAAATGTAAATACATAGAGGTAAATCTCTTTGGAGTTCTCTCTACTTAGTCATCTTTGAACATCCAAAGTTTTTCTTTCAGCCCAGGTTCTAGTTTTCATTGCTCAAAAATTCTCACCATGCAGAAACTAGAAACTATTGATATTGTTTCTAATAGCCAGTAACATATGCTTATTTTACTGATTGTTGATGTTTAGGCCAGGAATATATTTAGATAAAATCAGGATGCATTTTCCTCATTTTGCTTTTTATTGTTCTACATGATTCCTAGCTGCCAAGAACAAAAACTCCAACATCACTCTATAGCAAACATTATCTTGGGAAGTTCAAAACCTCTCTGGAACTCAGTGTCTTGTCTTGGGAATTAGATGGTTGTCTGGATAATCAAGATCCTCTGTAGTTAAAATTTTCTGAATTGTTAAATATAGAGGCAGACTCATTTAAAACAAATAAGATAAAACAAAAAGTTCATGCACTGCTCCTAGCATTATTACTTTGGAGAACAAAAATATTTCAAATTTCACATATGCTGTCAACTGAAAAAAGGGCACCACCTAAAAGTTGAGAGTTATGTTTCATTCGGTAGACAAAACTGAGGACTTAAGCCAAGGACACAGAATCTCAGATAGCTCTGAGAGACTGCTCCAAAGAGGCAAGGGAGGAGCCAAGATATAGAGGAGTTTTTGCAACAAAGACCAGGTAGTCAGGACATCAAAAAATTACTGTTAATCAAAGAAAACCAGATATCTCAAGGTAAGAAATTTAGCGATTTTCTATGTATGGGAAGATGCAAGAGTCTGGGCTCACTGAAATCATTCCTTTGATATGCACCTCAGTTATCTGGGGCCAGTATCCTGTGCTTTCTCATCCTGAGTCTCCTCAGGGTGCACCGTCAAGGGAGTGGCTCTAGCGCTGATTGCTAAATGATGGGCATCCTCTTTCTAGCCTGAGTTCCCTCAGGGCTCATCCTACGGTGGTTGTACTGTGATGGCTTGATGGCCACAGCATCCTTTGTTTACTGATATGGCAGGCAATATTTTTCATTCGCAATGCTTAAATCAATCTTTTGTAACACATTTCACAACTCATTTATAAATATCTCATTAATAATGAACTCAATGTTGTGCTAATGTGCATAAAAATAAAATCTCTAGACAACTTTGGAGTATATTCTAGTTCAAAATTGGTTAATCAAATTATCTCTCACAAAAATTTGGAGAAATAAGGCTATACAATAGTCAGTCTTTTCTGCTTACCTACTCTGAGAAGCTAAGGGGTAGCCATCCTTTTCATGTGCTTGTTAGGAAGAGAAAACCCATCAATACGTAATTAGACACAAACAAAACAATGAACAGACTTGCAGATAGAAGAGAAAAGGGATCATTTGGCCCTGCAGAAATGAGAATACTAGCTCTCTTGGTTTCTCAAAGTTTTTTAGAATCCAATTAGAATACCTCTTGAGTGCTTTTTACACTTCCTGCTTTTGGTTGTGTGAGAAACACTTAATTCCTTTCTTCCTGGTATAATTTTACTTCAATGATGTTCTGTTACAGCCACTTCACTATAATGCAATCCTTGCATTGCTAAAAATAACTGTACTATGCAAACTCATGCAATAAAAAACAGAGAGCTGATGGTAAGTGTGAAGTTAGAAGCAAAATCCTCAAAAAAATCATCAAAGGCACATACAAAGGAAAAGTAGGAACCTAAAAAATTATACCCCAGTTTTGTACATGTTAAATGGTTAAGAAAACATACATACCACAATAGATACTGTAATTATCTTGTGGGGAAAAAAAACTGACTTTCTGTAAATGAACAGAAAATGGATTAAAGCTTGTCAGTTATTGTTCAATGGTAGAAAAATTACACAAAATGTAATCTTTTGCAGCCTTAAAACCTGAGGCTTTTTTTTTCCTTGCCTGTGAGAAATAGGTCCTTCAAGTCTTGTGTTTGTAGCAGATACTTGTTTAATCAAAATTAAAAATTTTATATGATTAAAAACCATCTTCATTAACTTCCTGTATAAATTCTGGAAACTCCTTTGCAGCTTTTGATCTTAAATCATGGCTTTGCTCAACAGCTGAAAACTGGAAATTTTATTGATTTTTTGAATCACCAAACCAGTACTAATAGGAACCACTTCTGCAGGATTTGGAAATTTCTGTTTAAAATCTTAGTTTATAGATAGTTTTTTATATTGATTATGAAAAAAGGTTTTCTGACTTTTTAAATATCTGAGCTTCAGTATAAATGCAACAATCTTTCCATGACTTCTGTTTCTTTAGGTCTTGTTCTTACTGACTTTCCAGTGCTTGAATTCTTTCCAATCATGTTGTTTCTTTTACTTTCATAGCACTGTCTCTGATGGTTCCCAATTTACATTCCTGAATGCTTGTTGTTTGAGAGCTATCGCATGTTCTCCCATTTCTTTCAAAACATTTTATTTCAAGCTTCTTTTCAATACTTAAAGTTTTGTTTATTTGTTTGTTTGTTTTATGTACTGCTCTTTGTTTTCTGATCAGGACACTTAGATATGTTTGGGATGTTGAACGAGTCTCCACAAATGCAAAAAAATAGCAAAACACAATCTTTTAGGATAAGACATTCAGTGAACAATGAACTGATAGAAGAGATATTTGAGGTCTGTCCATATATTCATTTTGTATATTCCTTTGTGGCTCAGTTCAGCTGGGTACATGTTTTTGGTTGTTGTTTTGTATTCACCTAGTATTTCTTACAGATAAAATTGCATACAAGCAAATGCAAAATTTACATTGTTCTCAGATTGTTTCCTAATAGATTGCATTGGAACACACACATGTTTAAAAATAAGTGTGATGGAAGAATTGACTGTACCTGCAACTCAAAGTGCCTTTACTAAGACACCTAACATCTATCTATTTTTGTAAGCAAAATATAACATGTGGCATTAAAATATACTTTTTAAAATTTCAATTATATTTAAAAGTTAGATAGAGAGCTTTAAGAATACAAATTATCTAATTTAGATTTTCAGGAGTTTTGGAATATGGAGTGTTAAAGTAAGTGATTGTCCTGCAGACATAAGCAGTTTTTGCTTTATGGCTAAGAACCCAGACTCCCACAAGCACCTTCTGTAGTTGAATCAGCATATTACTATGTAACTTTAGGTAAGTTACAATAAATGATTGCTTTTATTGTCTGTAGAGTAATCACTAACACTTTCACTGACTTAATAGGAAAACTCACAGTCTAAAAGTACCTAAAAATACATTTTACCCAATAAAATGTAATACATAATAAATGTAGCATATATGAAAATGAAGAAATATTATGTATTTTAGAAGTTACCCCCTGTTCTGTCTCATCTCCTTCTAAAGTTTTGATGCTGCAATACACCATAAAAAGAGGGACCAGAAACAAATAATAATAAATACCCAAAGTCCAATAAAAAGAAGCTCTGTTAGTATTGAATAGATCATAACTTGGAAAACATTTTCTTTAATGGAACAGATTAAATTAAATATTTAAGGCTTTGTCAGCCATACAGTCTCTGTTGCAAATAACTAAATCTGCTATTATAGCTCAAAAAACAGTCATAGAAATATAAAAAAAAAATGGCCATGGCTGTGTTCCAATAAAACTTTATTTATGAAAACAGAGAGTGATCCAGATTTAGCCCACTGGCCATAGTTTGATGACTTCCAGGAATCAATCCTTATAAATTTAAACATTGATTTTTAGAATACCTACATTTCTGTTATAGTGCTAATCTGTACTAGAGATGAAAAAAGAACTTCATTCAACAGTCCCACATTTAATATTAGCACATCATCTGGATCATTTCACTAATTCCTGCAGAAATTCTGTTTTAGTGGTTTTCAATAGTGGGAACATTATTAAACATATCTGTGAGGCAGAGACTAGTAAGCAGTTTCATCTTTAGTAAAATAGAGCTAACTTGGTTTTGTATAGATGGATCTATAATAATTATTTCATATAACACTTGTATTTCAGGTTAACTAAACCAAGTCAGTGATTATATATGTTATTTTCTAAGACATCAGCATATTTTACCTAAAGAGCATTCCAGGTTTTATACTAATCTAGAAAATGTTAATACTTACTAATATTTACCAGGGTTTCTCACCCTCAGCAATAGTGTCATGCTGAACTGGAAAATTCTTTGTTTTGGAAGGGACTGTTCTGTGCAATATTAAATGGTTAACAGCATTCCAGTTTTCTACCTACTACATGCCAATATTGCTCTTCTACCTGCAGTCATAACAATTAAAACTGGTTCCAGATATTGCCAAATATCCAGGGCAAAATTTCAGTTGAGAACCTCTGACATTTACTCAAAAAATATATATGGTATTTTATAGTATTGTTATATAAATAACTATGGTAGGGAACTTCTAAGTTGGCTGCCAATAATTCTTACCTCCCGTGGTTCATGCTTTTGTGTAAACTTCTTCCCTTGTGTGTCAGATGGACTTCATGATTTGCTTCTAACTAATCGTCTATGACAATAGTGATGGAACACCACTTCAGAAATAAAGTTACAAAAAATTCTGTATTCTGTCTTGTTTATCTTCTTTTGTTCTCTCACTCGCTCCCTCTGAGGAAAGGCAGTTTCCAGCTGCCCTATAAAGCGACCCAGGCAGAAAGAAACTAAGGGAAACCTTCAACCAACAGTCCACAGGAACTGAATCCAACTAAAAATCACACGAGTGACCTTGGAAGGGGATCCTCCTTCAGTTACACCTTGAAATGACTGCACACCCTAGTGACACCTTGTTTGCTGCCTTATAGAGAGAGACCCTGAGCCAGAAAACTCAGCTACACTGTGCCTGCATTCTGATCTCAGAAACTTTAAGATAATAAAAGTTTGGTTTTAAGCTGCTAGGTTTTGGGGTCACTTGCTATGCAGTTATGGATAACTAATACAGTGATATATTTCTTTTAGTTAAACATAATTTATTAAGAATTTTTAGACTTCTTGATTTTTTTCATCTTTTTATAAGGCAAATTCCAGGGCTCTTGAGTCATCTAGTGCTCAGTTGTCATGATGTCTATTTATTTGTCAGTTTTTATTTCCTTTTCATAATTTATCTAAAGTCTCTAATTTATGCTTCACAAGTCATACATCTACTAGTAGAAGGAGGAAATTCACAGGAAAAAGGAAGTATTTCTGAAAAACAGAAAAGACTGGTATGCATTATAGCAAAACATCAAGAGACAATTACTTTTAGTATGTTTTTAGTATCTTTTAGTATGTTTGTGTATGTTGTTTCAAAATCTAAATTTTAAATTAAAAGGAATTTTTTGATGTATTTCAAGAAGAGCTAGTGCAACCTTAAAATGCTAAAGAATCAGGGAGAGAATACAGAACTACTTTATGTCTATTTTGCTTTCATATTATCAAAACAGAGAATGACTTCTGAGTTATAAAAGGTTGGAAAAACACATGACCAAATGGAACTAAAGACATAGAAATAGCTGGGCTGATTTGACTCAGCAGGCCTGGGTTGCATATTCCAAATAGATGTCTGTCTTTAGGACTGGCTCTTAGCAGTCTCCTGGGAGATAACCTCTGATCTCTTAGTATATTTTTTCTGCCTGATAAGAATGTTTTTGTATGCCTGTGGCCTTGGGCCATGATGTACCAGAATGACCAGGTAAGTTTATCCTAACAATGTGATTTATGATGAATACCTCTTTTTGCTCTGCGGGCAGCAAGAGTCTGAGTAGCTAAGGTCTGTCATGCAAGCTGTAAATGCCTACATGACTGATGCCCAGTGAAAACTGTACAGTCCAAGGCTCAGGAGAACTTCCCTGGTTGGTAATATGTTCATGTGTTGCTACACATTGTTGCTGGAAGAATTAAGTGTTTCTTTGTATGACTCCACTGCGAGAGGGACACCTGAAAGCTTGTGTCTTGTTTTTCCTATACTTCATCTCATGTGCCTTTTCCCTTGAGTTTAATCTGTATCCTTTGACTGTAATAAATTGTAAATATGAGCATAACAGCTTTTCTGAATTCTATGAGTTCTAGTGAATCTTCAAGCACAAGAATGGTCTTGGGGACACTTGATAGAGAGAAAATAGTAAGAATTATTATAAATGCATTTAGGGCTTTAGTTTCAGATGAATTACACATCAAGTACTGAAGTAAGTAGTATTTATATCATCAATACTGAAACTGAGCAGGACCCTGTGGGGCTCCTGGCCATGAAAGCCTTTCAGTTTCCCCCTCCACACCCCCATTTCTTCTTTGTAGGGAGTAGGTTTCAGCCTCCATGACATTCCCTGAGTTCCAAAGGGCAGATTCTAACTGTTGCTAATCAGGAAAGGGAGAGGATGCAGAGACAAGGGAGGAGCAGCCAAGAAACAATAGTGCAGCCTTGGGGTAAGGTCCTGGTTATCCCTCAAGTGATACACCTAATGATATCTTCGAGTTCTTCTACAGAACTAAAACCCCAACAAATGGAAGATGTTAGCATTCTTCATTCCAGGAAGATAACCTCGAGAAGCTCATCAGGAGACCACCTGAGGCCAGATTAAAGGGATGCAGGCCCTGCACACACCCTGATCCTTATCAGAACCCCACCCCCACCCCCACCCCCCACCCCCCCCCCCCCGCCCCGTTCTTGAACCACTGCTATAAAACTCCTCACCATATCCTCCCGGGTTGGGATACACGGTTTTCCAGGGCATGAGCCCACTGTGTCCCCCTTTACCTGGCAAAGTGATAAAGCTATTCTTTTCTACTTCACCCAAAACTCTGTCTCCAAGATTTGATTCGGTGACAGTACACAGAGGCTGAGTTTTTGACATCAGTATTACTCTTGATACTTTTTGTGGTGTATCACAAAATAAGTACTAGAATATTTGTTATTATCAATTACAATCCTAAATTTGGTGTCAATGACAGAAACTATAGATGCATTAGCTTGATATCAGATTCTGGAAATACTCTATAACATATTATAGAGCAGGCAGTGAGCATACTGAGAGCAGGAGTTATAGAGTAAATATCTTTATAACTGTAGAACCTAACATAACACATGATACATATAAGAGCTCAATAATTGTCTGTAAAATTGAATGAGTTCTAATAACCTAAAAAGAGAAAGGATAATACTACAAATTAGCATAGATGCAGAATCAACATGGAAACATAACACAACCCCATTAATATTTTAAATAAAGTGGTATCTAGTAAGACTGGCCAAGCAGAGGAAGGTCACAAGATGATCTGAATTTCAGAAAAGTGTTAAAATCTCTCATGGTTTATTTGTTTACCAGTTGGAGAAATGTAGACCAGATGACAGAAAAATAAAGTTTTGTGAGAGTTGGATGATAGTACATTCAGATGGTTGAATTATGGTTCCTCAAGAGTGATCACTTAGACTCTGTCCTAAGCCTTGTCCTATGTAATATTTTTATCATTGACTTGGATAAAAACAAAAATGTGTGCTCATAAAATTTTCAGATGACAAAAAGCTGAGAGAAATGGTTAATATACTGCATAACAATCAGTATTTTAAAAGTTCTTAACAGCAATTTGTGTGGAAAAGATGTCGGAATTTACTTGACTGTCAAGTGAAAATAAATCAGCTGTGGCTGTCAGGAAAGTTAAATAAATGTGTGTTGTACGTAAATTCAGTGGCACAAATATGTGTACATCTGTGTCTGTGTGTATGTGTGTTTCACTCATGGCTGTAGGAAATTACTGCTTACAAAATCAGTGGAGCTAATAGAATCCATCCAAAGATGTTGTCTTAACTCAAAATTTGTGGTTTTTCTCTTACATGTCAGCTATTCTTATACTTATGATCAACCATGCTGTACATAATCATAATCTTTAAGATTCAGCAATTTCTAAGAGTCCTAGTGTGACCAAGAATGCTGTTGTCCTAAATGGTTTTATTAATTCAGGAAAGTAAATTGTCAAGAGGTATTAGGGCTCATCTCAGTAAATAAGTACTAAATTAAGAGATCTATTTTAGCAAGAATTGTGTGTTACTGATTGCTTTTAGATAAGTGGGGTGGAGGGATGAAAAGCCTGACACAGGGTCACCTGTAAGAGGAAGTTTAAAAGCAGGAAGATTATCTAAAATGTCTGATCAAAGAAGAAAAAAATGCCTGCTTGACAAGGGGAGAGGAAGAGCCTGCATTTCACCTTAAAGGATATAAAATTAATAAGCAAATATGTTTGAGAGTCATAAAGAAAGATAAGGTTTAAAAAAGTATTGGAGCAATAGAGGAATTTCTAGCATGTGAAAGTGTTCTCTCTGACACCCATCCCCCTCTGTGAGAATCTCTGTGTCTCATAGGCTGTTGTGTGTCCTCTCCCTGTCACCTCCCAGTGCGTGTGTCTACAGGAGCTGTGCTCTCTCTAAAACAGGATGCCCTTCTGTGAATTATGACTCCCTTGCTGCAAGACAAACTTTTTAGAGTATAATTACATTTGCTGATAAAGGTCTGGGAAATGGATCACAGGTGAATACCATGATATTTTGCTGAAGAAAGCAGGGAGGAAATCTGCCTGTGAATACTTCAACAAATGCAGGGAATGATTACTTCTCGATTAAAAGGTATCAGAATATTTTATTGTGGCTATGTTTGTCTTAAAGGGAATAAAATATGTAAGAAAAGTGTGCATAAAGTGATAAGAACTAGATCCTGAGAAAGGCAAACAAGTATATTTGAATTGGAATGATTAAGTATTGGCACTTGTCCTAAAATGTGACAGCAAAGTTGGGCCCTAAATCGTGCTTGGTAGGGGGAGTCAGGTTTATATACTTTAAAATAATAGCATTCTTATTACAAATTAAACAGTATTTATAAATGTAATTTATTATATTTATATAATAAATTATAAATAAACTATAATTTTTGGTAGTATAGTGAGGCTATAATTGCTGTTTCCAGCTATCTGAATGAAACTTAAAGCTTTAGAATGTTCATCTATCCATGCCAAACTGTTTGAGTATATAATATATACTTGGGATTAGAATATTATTTCTATTCATTAACCTCTTAGAGTTGAGAGTCTAATGGTAAGAAAGAAGGAAGTATATCTTCAATTAAGAGATATTCAACACCAATAAATTGTAACTAACAGCAACATCCCAAGGATTTGATGAAGATGGCGGAAGAGTAAGACAGGGAGATCACCTTCCTCCCCACAGATACATCAGAAATACATCTACATGTGGAACTGCTCCTATAGAACACCCACTGAATGTTGGCAGAAGACTTCAGACCTCTCAAAAGGCAAGAAACTCCCCATGTACCTGGGTAGGGCAAAAGAAAAAAAGAATAAACAGAGACAAAAGAATAGGGACGGGACCTGCACCAGTGGGAGGGATCTGTGAAGGAGGAAAGGTTTCCACACACTAGGAAGACCCTTCACAGGAGGAGACTGCTGGTGGCAGAAAGAGGGAGCTTCAGAGCCATGGAGGAGAGCGCAGCAACAGGGGTGCGGAGGGCAAAGTGAAGAGATTCCAGCACAGAGGATAGGTGCTGACCAGCACTCACCAACACGAGAGGCTTGTCTGCTCAGCCCCCAGGGTGGGCGGGGCTGGGAGCTGAGGCTCAGGCTTCAGTCAGATCGCAGGTAGAGGACTGGCAGAGTGAACACAGCCTGAAGGGGTTAGTGCACCACAGCTAGCCAGGAGGGAGTCCGGGAAAAAGCATGGACCTGCCGAAGAGGCAAGAGACTTTTCCTTCCCTCTTTGTTTCCTGGTGCGTGAGGAGGGGGGATTAAGAGCACTGCTTAAAGGAGCTCCAAAGATGGGCGTGAGCCGCGGCTGACAGTGAGGATCCAGAGATGGGCATGAGACACTAAGGCTGCTGCCACCACCAAGAAGCCTGTGTGCAAGCACAGGTCACTGTCTAAGCCTCCCCTCCCGGGAGCCTGTGTAGCCCACCACTGCCAGGGTCCCATGATCCAGGGACAACTTCTCCGGGAAACAACACAGTGTGCCTCAGGCTGGTGCAACATCACACTGGCTCTGCCACCGCAGGCTCACCCAGCACCTGTACCCCTCCCTCCCCATGACCTGAGTGAGCCAGAGCCACCAAATCAGCTACTCCTTTAATCCCGTCCTGTGTGAGCAAAGAAGAGACACCCTCAGGCAACCTACATGCAGAGGCAGGGCCAACTCCAAAGCTGAACACCGGGAGCTGTGTGAACAAAGAAGAGAAAGGGAAATTTCTCCCTGCAGCCTCAGGAGTAGCGGATTAAATCTCCAAAATCAACTTGATATACCCTACATGTTTGGAATACCTGAATAGACAATGAAGCATCCCAAATTTAGGAGGTGGCTTTGAGAGCAAGATATATTAATTTTTCCCCTTTTCCTCTTTTTGTGAGTGTGTATGTGTATGATTCTGTGTGAGATTTTGTCTGTAAAGCTTTTCTTCCAACATTTATCCTAGGGTTCTCTCCAGCCGTTATTTGTTTCTTTGTTTGTTTTGGTTTTTTTTACTTAACAATTTTTTTTCCTTAAAAATTATTTTTTATTTTAATAACTTTATTTTATTTTCTCTTACTATACTTTATTTTATTATATCCCCTCTCTTTCTTTCTTTCTTTTTCTTTCTTTCTTTCTTTCTTTCTTTCTTTCTTTCTTTCTTTCTTTCTTTCTTTTTCTACATTTTCTCCATTTTATTCTGAATCATGTGGATGAAAGGCTCTTGGTGCTCCAGCCAGGAGTCAGTGCAGTGACTCTGAGGTGGGAGAGCCAACTTCAGGACACTGGTCCACAAGAGACCTCCCAGTTCCACATAATATCCAATGGCAAAAACCTCCGAGAGATCTCCATCTCAACACCAAGACTCAGCTTCACTCACCGACCAGCAAGCTACAGTGCTGGACACCCTATGCCAAACAACTAGCAAGACAGGAACACAACCCCACTCATTAGCAGAGAGGCTTCTTAAAATCATAATAAGTCCACAGACACCCCAAAACACACCACCAGATGTGGACCTGTCCACAAGAAAGACAAGATCGAGCCTCATCCACCAGAACACAGGCACTAGTCCCCTCAACCAGGAAGCCTACACAACCCACTGAACCAACTTTAGTCACTGGGGACAGACACTAAAATCAACAGGAACTACGAACCAGCAGCCTGCAAAAAGGAGACTCCAAATGCAGTAAGATAAGCAAAATGAGAAGACAGAAAAACACACAGCAGATGAAGGAGCAAGGTAAAAACCCACCAGACCTAAAAAATGAGAAGGAAATAGGCAGTCTACCTGAAAAAGAATTCAGAATAATGATAGTAAAGATGATCCAAAATCTTGGAAATAGAATAGAGAAAATGCAAGAAACATTTAACAAGGACCTAAAAGAACTAAAGAGGAAACAAGCAATGATGAAAAACACAAAACATGAAATTAAAAATACTCTAGAAGGGATCAATAGCAGAATAATGGAGGCAGAAGAATGGATAGGTGAACTGGAAGATAAAATAGTGGAAATAACTACTGCAGAGCAGAATAAAGAAAAAAGAATGAAAAGAATTGAGGAAAGTCTCAGAGACCTCTGGAACAACATTAAACACACCAACATTCTAATTATGGAGGTTCCAGAGGAAGAAGAGGAAAAGAAAAAGACTGAGAAAACATTTGAAGACATTATAGTTGAAAACTTCCCTAATATGGGAAAGGAAATAGTTAACCAATTCCAGGAAGCACAGAGAGTCCCATAAAGGAAAAATCCAAGGAGAAGCACACTAAGATACATATTAATCAAACTGTCAAAAATTAAATACAAAGAAAACATTTTAAAAACAGCAAGGGAAAAACAACAAATAACACACAACAAATAACACACATATCAATCAAACTGTCAAAAATTAAATACAAAGAAAACATTTTAAAAGCAGCAAGGGAAAAACAACAAATAACACACAAGGGAATCTCCATAAGGTTAACAGCTAAACCTTCAGCAGAAACTTTGCAAGCCAGAAGGGAGTAGCAGGACATATTTAAAACGATGAAGGAGAAAAACCTACAACAAAAGTTACTCTACCCAGCAAGGATCTCATTCAGATTTGATGGAGAAATTAAAACCTTTACAGACAAGCAAAAGCTGAGAGAGTTCAGCACCACCAAACCAGCTTTACAACAAATGCTAAAGGAACTTCTCTAGGCAAGAAGCATAAGAGAAGGAAAAGACCTACAATAACAAACCCAAAACAATTAAGAAAATGGGAATAGGAACATACATATCGATACTTACCTTAAATGGAAATGGATTAAATGCTACCACCAAAAGACACAGACTGGCTGAATGGATACAAAAACAAGACCTATATATATGCTGTCTACAAGAGACCCAATTCAGACCTTGGACATATACAGACTGAAAGTGAGGGGATGGAAAAAGGTATTCCATGCAAATGGAAATCAAAAGAAAGCTGGAGTAGCAATTCTCATATCAGACAAAACAGACTTTAAAATAAAGACTATTACAAGAGACAAAGTAGGACACTACATAATGATCAAGGGATCGATCCAAGAAGAAGATTTAACCATTTTAAGTATTTATGCAACCAATATAGGAGCACCTCAATACATAAGGCAAATACTAACAGCCATAAAAGGATAAATCGACAGTAACACAATCATAGCAGAGGACTTTAACACCCCACTTTCACCAATGGACAGATCATACAAAATAAAAATAAATAAGGAAACAGAAACTTTAAATGTTACCTTAAACAAAGTGGACTTAATTGATATTTATAGGACATTCCATCCAAAAACAACAGAATACACATTTTCGCAAGTGCTCATGGAACATTCTCCAGGATAGATCACATCTTGGGTCACAAATCAAACCTTAGTAAATTTAAGAAAATTGAAACTGTATCAAGTGTCTTTTCCGACTACAATGCTATGAGACTATATATCAATTACAGGAAACGATCTGTAAAAAATGCAAACACATGGAGGCTAAGCACTACACTACTTAATAATGAAGTGATCACTGAAGAAATCAAAGAGGAAATCAAAAAATACCTAGAAACAAATGACAATGGAGACACGACGACCCAAAACCTATGGGATGCAGTAAAAGCAGTTCTAAGAGGGAAGTTTATAACAATACAATCCTACCTTAAGAAACAGGAAACATCTCAAATAAACAACCTAACCTTGAACCTAAAGCAATTAGAGAAAGAAGAACAAAAACCCCCAAAGTTAGCAGAAGGAAAGAAATCATAGACACCAGATCAGAAATAAATGAAAAAGAAATGAAGGAAATGATAGCAAAGATCAATAAAACTAAAAGCTGGTTCTTTAAAAAGATAAACAAAATTGATAAACCATTAGGCAGACTCATCAATAAAAAAAGGGAGAAGACTGAAATCAATAGAATAAGAAATGAAAAAGAAGTAACAGCTGACACTGCAGAAATACAAAGGATCATGAGAGATTACTACAAGCAACTCTATGCCAATAAAATGGACAACTTGGAAGAAATGGACAAATACTCAGAAATGCACAACCTGCCGAGACTGAACCAGGAGGAAATAGAAAATATGAATAGATCAATCACAAGCACTGTAATTGAAACTGTGATTAAAAAACTTCCAACAAACAAAAGCCCAGGACCAGATGGCTTCAAAGGCAAATTCTATCAAACATTTAGAGAAGAGCTAACACCTATCCTTCTCAAACTCTTCCAAAATATAGCAGAGGGAAGAACACTCCCAAACTCATTCTACGAGGTCACCATCACCCTGATACCAAAACCAGACAGAGAGGTCACAAAGAAAGAAACCTTCAGGCCAATATCACTGATGAACATAGATGCAAAAATCCTCAACAAAACACTAGTAAACAGAATCCAACAGCACATTAAAAGGATCATACACCATGATCAAGTAGGGTTTATCCCAGGAATGCAAGGATTCTTCAATATACGCAAATCAATCAATGTGATACACCATATTAACAAACTGAAGGAGAAAAACCATATGCTATTCTCAATAGATGCAGAAAAAAAACTTTTGACAAAATTCAACACCCATTTATGATAAAACCCTGCAGATAGTAGGCATATATATGGAACTTTCCCCAAAATAATAAAGGCCATTTTTGACAAAATCACAGCCAATATCATTCTCAATGGTGAAAAATTGAAACCATTTCCCCTAAGATCAGGAACAAGACAAGGTTGCCCACTCTCACCACTGTTATTCAACATAGTTTTGGAAGTTTTAGCCACAGCAATCAGAGAAGAAAAAGAAATAAAAGGAATCCAAATCAGAAAAGAAGTAAAGCTGTCACTGTTTGCAGATGACATGATACTATACATAGAGAATCGTAAAGATGCTACCAGAAAACTACTAGAGCTAATCAATGAATTTGGTAAAGTAGCAGGATACAAAATTAATGCACAGAAATCTCTGACATTCCTATACACTAATGACGAAAACTCTGAAAGTGAAATCAAGAAAACATTCCCATTTACCATTGCAAGAAAAAGAATAAAATATCTAGGAATAAACCTACCTAAGGAGACAAAAGACCTGTATGCAGAAAATTATAAGACACTGATGAAAGAAATTAAAAATGACACAAATAGATGGAGAGATATACCATGTTCTTGGATTGGAAGAATCAACATTGTGTAAATGACTCTATTACCCAAAGCAATCTACAGATTCAATGCAATCCCTATCAAACTACCGCTGGCACTTTTCACAGAACTAGAACAAAAAATTTCACAATTTGTATGGAAACACAAAAGACCCCGAATAGTCAGCCAAAGCAATCTTGAGAACCAGAAATGGAGGTGGAGGAATCAGGCTCCCTGACTTCAGACTATAGTACAAACCTACAGTAATCAAGGTAATATGGTACTGACACAAAAACAGAAAGATAGATCAATGGAATAGGATAGAAAGCCCAGAGATAAACTCACGTACATATGGTCACCTTATCTTTGATAAAGGAGGCAAGAATATACAATGGAGAAAAGACAGCCTCTTCAATAAGTGGTGCTGGGAAAACTGGACAGGTACATGTAAAAGCATGAAATTAGAACACTCCCTAGCACCATACACTAAAATAAACTCAAACAGGATTAAAGACTAAATGTAAGGCCAGACAGTATCAAACTTTTAGAGAAAAACATAGGCAGAACGCTCTATGACATAAATCACAGCAAGGTCCTTTTTGACCCACCTCCTAGAGAAATGGAAATAAAAACAAAAATAAACAAATGGGACCTAATGAAACTTCAAAGCCTTTGCACAGCAAAGGAAACCACAAACAAGATGAAAAGAGAACACTTAGAATGGGAGAAAATATTTGCAAATGAAGCAACTGACAAAGGATTAATCTCCAAAATGTACAAGCAGCTCATGCAGCTCAATAACAAAAAACAAGCAATACAATCCAAAAATGGGCAGAAGACCTAAATAGACATTTCTCCAAAGAAGATATACAGATTGCCATAAAACACATGAAAGAATGCTCAACATCATTAATCATTAGAGAAATGCAAATCAAAACTTCCATGATATATCATCTTACACTGGTCAGAATGGCCATCATCAAAATTTCTAGAAACAATAAGTGCTGGAGAGGGTGTGGAGAAAAGGGAACCCTCTTGCACTGTTGGTGGGAATGTAAATTGATACAGCCACTATGGAGAACAGTATGGAGGTTTCTTAAAAAACTACAAGTAGAACTACCATACAACCCAGCAATCCCACTACTGGGCATATACCCTGAGAAAACCATAATTCAAAAAGAATGATGTACCACAATGTTCATTGAAGATCTATTTACAATAACCAGGACATGGAAGGAACCTACGTGTCCATCAACAGATGAATGGATAAAGACAATGTGGCACATATATACAATGGAATATTACTCAGCCATAAAAAGAAACAAAATTGAGTTATTTGTAGTGAGGTGGATGGACCTATAGTGTGTCATACAGAATGAAGTAAATTAAAAAGAGAAAAACAAATACCGTATGTTAACACATATATATGGAATCTAAGGGGGAAAAAAACTGGTCATGAAGTACCTAGTGGTAAGATGGGAATAAAGACTCAGACCTACTAGAGCATGGATTTGAGGATATGGGGAGGGGGAAGGGTAAGCTGTGACAAAGTGAGGGAGTGGCATGGACATATGTACACTACCAAATGTAAAATAGATAGCTAGTGGGAAGCAGCTGCACAGCACAGGGAGATCTGCTAGGTGGTTTGTGACCACCTAGAGGGGTGGGATCAGGAGGGTGGGAGGGAGGGAGATGCAAGAGGGAAGAGATATGGGAACATATGTATATGTATAACTGATTCACTTTATTATAAAGCAGAAAGTAACACACATTTGTAAAGCAATTATACTCCAATAAGGATTAAAAAAAAAATCCCTATTTTCTTTTGTGACCTGGATCATGAAGAGAGAGAAAAAGCATGTATGTGTCATAGAGAGAAAGAGAGACAGAGGAATGGAGATGCAACTATCAATAGAAGGTAAAAGAGGGAAGAGAGAGAGAGATTGAGATTGGCTTATTAACTTTTAAAAATTGAATTGGCCTGTAATAGCATCAATCACCATTAAACAAGGTAACTTCAAGAAGCAGAATTCTCATTCCTTCATTGTAGCTGATTTGCCTTTTAGAAGATAGGGGAAATAGTATTTGGAAAAGGAAGATAATTATATAAATAGCTTAATTTTAGAAAAAAAAAACATCTTGGTGAGGTTTTACAGAATTATATGCAGTCTGCAAGGATTCCTTTCAACATTGTCTTAGGCCAGTTTCCCAGAAACAGACTGTGAACTGATAATTTGAAAGGGGGTTTGAGATTGAGTACACTGAGGAAAGGTGTTTGAAGAGGTGAGGAAAGAAGACTTGGGTGGAGGGAGAATCTGAACTACAATTCCACAATCTAGTTATGTGATCTCACATTGGGTTTGGGGTCTATAATGGCCCTTTAGAATTGTACTAAGTTGAAAGAAAGGGGCCCAAGCTTTGCCTCTGGCCCCATTAAACAGTTGTTAGATGTGGGCTGCCCCTGGGAAAATGATGTAACCTTACTTCCTTCAACCAAAAAGCAATTTCAGGGGAAACACTCACCTGTGAGCAGTCAGCAGTTAACAGCTCAAAGAATAACTGTGGGAGGCGGGGGTAAAGAAAGGGACATTTGGCCTGGGCACCACACCATCCACTACAAACACCTAGATGAATCCCATTCACTAGATTATCATTCAACATTCCCAGAATTTCCCTGTTTAGACAGGGTGCTTAAAAGCTTTAAAGAGGCATATCTCTTCAACTCCGCCTCTCAAAATTCAGCAGGAAACTCAAGTATAGAGTTGGTAATTGAAAAGAATTTGGAGGTAGTTTAGAAGATGAATGCCAAGAGGAAAGTGGTAGATTCTAAAAAGATGAGTATTGGTCACAGAAAACAGAATAGTGGAGCCAGTATCTGTAAAGTTAGTGTGTCAGAGGGGACTAAGGGAGAAGCCTGCTTGCATATTTTTTTTCTCTAAACCAACTTTCAGTGGTGCAGCAGACACATTACGGAAGATAGAATTAAAATTGATTCAGTCCTTGGGGTCTGCCTCTATTCCACCTAAATAATACTAAAGAGCCAGGAACAAGCATAATGAGAATTCATAATTTCATAGCTTAAATGAAAGCTATGAAAGTCATCAAAATGATAAACCCATAAGGAGAGAGAAATGTGTTTTATTTTATTTTATTATTTTAAAAAACTCCTTGATGCAACTCACAATGAAAGGAAAATTTTCTTAGAGGCCAAGGAATAAAGGAACAAACAAAGGCCTGTGGGGAAGGTAGCATTTCTAGGAAAAAACAGCAGATCCTTCTAAGGAACAAGATATTGCCTAAAATATTTCCTAGAAAAAGATTTAACTCAGCAACACTTAATTAAAAGCTGCAGATCTAGATGAGAGATTGATATCTTTAACTTATAAATGCACATGAATGACTGTGAAATATATTTATTAAGATGTGTTTCAATTGTGGAATTACTGCCGGGTGCTCTGTTTTGTAAGGTTACATAATTATGCAAATCCAAATTTATACTTAACACCAGGATTTACATCTTCTTGCAAGTGGATTTGTGTGGAGGTAACTGCACCTTTCAAACTTACAGGAGCAAAGAAAATTCCAGTGGATACTTGGTAGAGGAAAAATGCTGTAGAGTGGATTCCACATGGTAAAGCAGTTACTTTTACTGCTCTGGAGTCTGGATGCCTGGGTTCGAATCCCACATTTACCACTTACTAGATGAGTTAAAACAAGTTACTTGAGCTCTAGACTCAGTTTCCAAATCTGTAAAATAGGGATATTCTTTGTAATTACCTCACAGCACTGTCATGAATATTCAATACACTAATGCATGCTTGGAGCTTATTATAAGCTTATTATATATATAATTATATATATATTATATATATAATTGCATTTTATAGCTTATTATCTAGTACATTATTATTCCATGAATGACAATTATTATTGTTATTACTATTAATTTTTGTGGTGAGCAGAAATGTTAACAAACTTCCTTAGAATAAAAATGTCTTAGAAAATAGTAAGTGTGGAAACAGAGGAAGAGTGAGAGTTTAGTGAGTAGAATCAATGAAGTTTAGTAAAACAGTTACTCGAGGCATGAGAAAGTAAGAAATGTGGCTTATTTATTCCTAAGAAATTATTTTCTATCATTATTTTGAGAAAGCTCATCAGTATATAAACATATTTTCAGTAGTTTGATGGGGTAATGGATTGGTGGGCCTAATGGTTCTTCACATTTGACTATAATAATAGTAAAGATTTATTAATTGCCTACTATATTCCTACTGTTGTTCTTAGCACTTTATGTTTAGACCCAATTAATCTTTCCCCCAATTTTTTAAATCAAGTACATTTAAATCCCATTTCAAGTGGAAGACAATATGATAAGAGAGTTTCTAGTAACTTGCATATTATTAAATTGGGAAGTCAAGATATAATCCCAGGCACACTGGCTCTAGAGCCTGTGACCTTAAACAGTGTACTGTACTATCATGTATCTACTTGAATGTGTGTGCTGGACTCAGTAGAAAACATTGGTGAGTAAACCTGTTATTCACTAAGTCATTTCAAGAGAATAAAATGGCAATATCTGGAATTCTCTGATTCTCCACTACAACTAGACTGTCACTGTGTATAGTATTGATGATCTTATGTTATTTACAGCTCTACATTTTGGTAAGGTTAATAAAGAGTGAAAATTAAGTAGGATTTGGATTTTCTATACTCACTCCAAGTCCTGAATGACTTACTTGGCCAATGGGAAGCATGGGAGCTGTGATTACATAAACACAATACCTATCAATCTTTGACGGCTTGCCACATGATTCTTAGAATCAATTCATGAGAAATAAGAGTGCCACAACCAAAACATCCTAATGGACCAACTATCAAAAACATTGAATTGGCAGCCAAAGGTGGGTAACAGTAGGATCCAATCATAAGGATTGACATGGTTCTTCCACTGTCTTATAGTCACACACGTTTGGGGACAGTGAAATTCTACTTTTAAATATAAGGGGTTTTTTTCCTCTAAAAAATATCAACTATTTTTTCTAATATTTTGATTAGTTAGCTAGGGTTGCAATAACAAAGTGCCACCAACAGGGGGGCTTAAAAAACAGAAATGCATTTTCTCATTATTCTGGAGGCTAGAAGTCTGAGATAAAGTTGTTGGCAGGGTTGGTTGCTTCTGAGACATCTCTCCTTGACTTATAGATGGTCATCTTCTCCTTGTGTCTTCATGGGGTCTTCTTTTCATACATGTGTGTCCAAATTTCATCTTATAAGAATACCACTCTCCAAATAGAGTCACACTTTGAGGTACTGGGGACTAAAACTTCAACATATGAATTTGGAGGAAGACACAGTTGAACCCATAACACATTAATAGTGGAATAAAAATGTACTATGCTCTGCACATGAGGACAGTTACTTTATATTGTCACCCAAGCCTACATGTTACTACAGTCCAGCAGAAGATTCAAATTGAAAGAGGTAATTTTAAACTTTGTTCAACATAGTCAATAAGTCAGCTGCACAAAAGTGAGGTAGAGTTTCCTCTCCATGTAACATTTTGTTCCTTTGATGGGGGATGGCAAAGAGGAAAGCTTCACAAAGTCAGATTTTACTCTCTATTACCTACTGGAATCGAAGAAGAGTGTTCACACTGTACACACAGAAAATGGATGTCTGACATTTCTGTTGTTTTTCTGAAAATGTAATAAGCTTTTTGTTTTTCACCTAGCACTAGCTCTGGTTACATTTCTCATATTTTCTGAAAGGCATTGGTCAAAGCACTTACGTATCCAAATCATCTCAGTCTTACTGATCTAGAATACAAATGACTAGATACTAAATTTGTAATACATTAGGGTCATCAAAAATTTACAAAATAGAATGTAAAAGGTAAACCCAAACTGAAGGTTAAAAACTGGTGATAAGAAACTCAAATATAATTTCATTTAGCAATGCCTTGTTAAAGTATGTAATTTTAGATGAACCATTCTTCTTCATGTGTCTGAAATGTTTTTCTCCACTACTTCAACCTTGTACTTTATTTCTGCCCCTAAGTATTATAGAAAAGGAAAGAACAGATTAAATAATTTTCATGTTCTTCCCCATGACCATGATTAGAATGTTATTATTTAAATAAAGATACAAGGAATAGGCCTGAGCCTAAGTTAAAATTCCAGTGAATATTGTGGGAATCTTTATAGGCTTAAGAAAGACTTTTTAAATCTCATTTTTTAGTCAAAACATTCACATTGTTACTAAAGTAGGGAGGATAGTGTAATTATCTTTCATGTACCTATCACAGCCTCAACAGTTATTCTGCCATGACATTTTTTTTCCTTTAACCACACTCATACTCCTTGTTCCCTGATTATTCAGAAGTGAGTCCCAGGCATTAAAATTTTTAGAAATAGATATTTGAGTATGTATTTCTAAAACATAATGGCTCCTAATAAACATAACCACAATAGTATTAACATGCTCCTGTAAGTTAAAAATAATTTCTCTTTTTTAATAGATTTATTTATTTATTTATTTATTTATTGTGGTACACGGGCCTCTCACTGCTGTGGCCCCTCCCGTTGCGGAGCACAGGCTCCAGACGCGCAGGCCCAGTGGCCACGGCTCATGGGCCCAGCCACTCCGTGACACACGGGATCCTCCCGGACCAGGTTACGAACCCACGTCCCCTGCATTGGCAGGCGGACTCCCAACCACTGCGCCACTAGGGAAGCCCTAGATTTATTTTTTAGAGAAATTTTAGGTTCACAGTAAAATCGAAAACAATGAACAGAGATATCCTATATACTCCCTGTCCCACTCATGAAAAACATACCCCACCAGAGTGGTACATTTGGTACAATTGATAAACCTACCTTGACATATCATTATCACTCAAAGACCATAGTTTACATTATGGTTCACTCTTGGTGTTGTTACATTTTATGGCTTTGGACAAATGTATAATGGCATGCATCCACCATTACAGTGTCATACAGAATAGTGTCACTGACCTAAAAATACTGTGCTTCACCTATTTATCCCTCCAACCTTCCAATCCCTGGCAAACACTGACCTTTTTACTATCTCCAGTTTTACTTTTTCCAGAATGTCACAGAGTTGGAATCATACAGTATGCAGCCTTTTCAGATTGACCTCTCTTACTTAGTGGTATGCATTTGTTTCCTCTATGTCATTTCATGGCATGATGCTCATTGCCTTTTAGTGTTGAATAATAGTAATAATGTATTAATATTGATAATAATATTAAACTTTAACATTATATATAATAGTAATTTCTTCTTAAAAATAAAGTTAAATATCCAATCAGTTTACATTTTTGAAATTATCACATATATATGTATAATATTTGAAAATTCAAATAAAATCCGTATATTGTAACTGGTTGAAATGCTGCTTAAATCTCTCTCTTTTTTAAATTACTAGTTAAATGTCTCTCCTGCAGTCTCTTTTTACTGTCATTGTTGTTTTTGTTGAGGAGACTAAGATCTATTGCAGAAAGTCCTCACACAGATGGATTTTGCTAATTGCCATTGATGACAGAAAAACAATTGCCTAAGCTACTTATCGCCATAAATATTTTTCCCAGAATGATAACAGCAAAAAGAAGAATGTAGAGGAAGTGTTCAGGATGTTGAAGGATTGTCTGGAACACTAAAGGAAGAGTCCATTACTGAGGCCAATATTAGCATCACAGAAACATGGATTAGATTTTTGATTCTGAGAATTAACAGCTTGACATTGGACAAGTTTTTGATATTTTTGGTCTCAACTTCCAAGTATGTAAAACTATACATAAGTACATCCTAGTTAAATTACTGAATACAGAAGTTTTTTTCTTGTTGTTTGTTTGTTTGTTTTCTGTGTTTATCTTTTTAAGGCATGAAAGCAGCCAGAGAAAACAGACACAGTTCCTACAGGGTGATTAACAGTGACAGCTGATGTCACAACAAATATATAAAACAAATTATCTTCAAAGAAGAATGTAGAGGAAATATTTAGTGATGTTGAAGGCTTGTGTGGAACATTAAAAGGAATAGCCTGTGACTGAGAAACAAACAAACAAAAATAATATGGTGCAGCCACCATGGAAAATGGTACAAAGTTTCCTCAAAAAATTAAAAATAGAACAACCATATGATCCAGCAATTACACTCCTGGGTATATATCCAAAGAAAATGAAAACACTAATTTGAAAAGATATATGTACCCCAATGTTCACAGCAGAATGCCCAGATATGGAAGCAATATAAGTATCTATCAACAGATGAATGGATAAAGAAGATGTGGTATATATAAATATATATACATATATGTAATGGAATATTACTCAGACATAAAAAAGAATAAAAAAGAATAAAATTTTGCCATTTGTAAAATATATATATATATGGTTTAGATATTCCGTAAAAATATTTAATACTATGGATTATTATTTTTCTCAGTTAACTAGATATTCCAATATTCTGCTCAACATTTTGTAAGTCGCTGGAATTTTAATATGCTATATTCCCAGTATTAGGCACATACTGAAGAGTCTTTCATGTCATGGACTATTTCCTTTTTTGATCCTCAGGGACATCAGGGTAGAAATCTTATTCTCAGCTCCTTGGCAGAAGAACTAATTCTGTGATGATTGCTTTCACTCTGTCTCTAACCTCTAAAACTGTGCATATCTGATGAATGGCATCCTAGGAAACAAGGCTTGTTTGCTTGCTTGTTTGAAATCAGTTGAGAAAAAAAAAATGTTAAAAAGCACTTTAGAGATGCATGTGGTTTTCACTTGAATTTATTGCAGAAAAATATATTTATTTTTTAATAAATAATTCACTTCCTGAATTGGTTTTTAGGTAGAGAGACCATTTGTGTTTCCAGAGGTATAAACAAGAGTGATGATTGAGAGCTTAATATGGACATAATCTCTAGCTTTCACTGATTAGTTCTCCATGGATTTTTGCCATGGATTACTGTACAGCTGCAAAATTTGCACAGTAATCCTCAGCTATGCAATTTGATGGCAGGCTTTATTTTAAGGTCATTGTCCCTACAAATAATAAGAACATAACATGTATCAATTCTTGGTTTACACCTTCATGTGGATAGATAAACAAAGAGAAGACAATAGCGTAAAATTACAAGGAAGCCAACACAGAGATAAAATCTGACAGTAAGATATCTAAGTAAGCAAATTGGATTATAATATAGTTAGTGAAGGGTGGCTTCAGGTCAGTGATGGGGTATGAGTTGTACCTCAAATACGGGGTTAAATTAGATGAGAATTATGTATTCCTATTAGGAACAGAGGTGGCATGAACAATGTAAACAAGGTACGTTTGTGCGCAGTAGATAAAGCCTGGTGGAACAAAGTGGTCATACTTGGAAGAAATGTGACATAAGGCTGGAAATGAAACTGGAATACAACTATGTGAAGGATATGTTAATAAAATTGAAAGAAATTTGAAAACTGTCTTTAAACAGCAAAGATTTGTTATTGGTTTTACGCCTTTGCAGGTAGCTAATGAGAAAAAAAAATTTGAAGTTGACATGCACTGTTTTTGCTTCTAGAAAAACAAATGAGTGAACACTGGGAAACACTTTTCATCAGAATAGCTGATTCTAAAGTGAGAAAATGGAGTAGAAAATGGGCAATGTTCCAGTCTCTTTGACTGTGCGGAATTGAAAGAATTAAATTCAATTACAATTTTCAAATCATCTTCTGAGGCTGGAGTAAAGCACTGTTTATATTGGACTCCCTTAGTTGACCATAGGATGGAAGGCAAAGTTATGCAAACATGGCTTTGCAGGGAAGACCTGATACTGGTAAGATAACATTAAACAGCACTGTTGGAATGCCTTATGCTTATGGCAAATCACAGCTTCAAATATTGAAGCATAGCATAGAGATTCTCAGGAAACAGCAACAGTAAACAAATGAAATATGTCATTCAGCAGATATAGAGAAGGGAAATGAGAAAAGTCCTCTTTAAGGCATACAACAGGAGTAAAGTGTACAAACACAAACACCAGACTTAGCATAGAGTTATCACACAGACCCGAGACCACAGCTGGTTTGATAAATGATTAGGTATAAGTTAAGCAAAGGACAACAGTATTTGGACGGGGGAGGTAAAGAGTGCTCCAGACTCAAATACAACATGAGAGAAGATGTAAAATTGATGGAGACAGTGGTGCACTACAGAAACTGAAAGACATGAATTGTGTCTTCTAATGAAGCTAGAAGACATTAATCTAGAAATGAGTAGCCAAGTGCCAAGACTTGAAGGTTTTATGGCCATAATAATAAACATTTTCCCATATGATAGAAAAGTACTAAGTGTTAACCAGAACAATGAATTCTTTCCAAATATCTATATCTGTGCAGAGGATATTGTTAAAAATTATTTTATTAGGTAATTTGTCCTACCTAATAAAATTTATATTATCCTTGCTTTACTATATTCAACCTAAAATTTAAGCCAATGTATACAGTTTATAAGAATGGAAAACTTTAATTCTGGCAGCATGTTTTAATACCTTTTTTGATTAAAAACACTTACTAACTACCTGCTATGTGAAAAATTCTGTGCTAGTTACTGGACATACACAGGTTAAAAAAAAACTTAATCAGATAAACTGCAAAATCTGGAAGGTGAAATCAGTTCATAAACAAGTCATCTAAAGGGGAAACTGAGTTAGTGAAAAGTGGAAAAAGAAGGAAATAACCACAGTGCTTAGAGTTCTTTCACGTTCAGTTTAAATATTGATTTGTGAGGAAAGATCACTCAATTGCAATTCAGTAGAATATTTGATGAGAAGCCCTATATAAGCATTGAGAATAAGCTTAGAAGCTGAAACAAATTTAAAAGAACAGGGGGAAATCACGGAAAAAGTATCGACACTGAGATCAGTCAGATATGAGTTGAAATAATTAGTAATGTGCCAGACATTCTTAGATAAAACAGTGAATAGAACATAGTTCCTGCTCTTATGGATGTTACATTCTAGTGGGGAAATTGACAAAACAAAAAAATAATTACAATACCAGGCAATGTTAAAATTTATGAAGAAAAAGAATTGTGTTAGGGTGTAGGGAATGTTGGGATGTACGTCAGGAAACAGTCTCTCTGTGACATTCGAATGAAGACCTCCAAGAGGTAAGGGAGTCCTGCTTACTGATAGCCGTGTTGCCTGAGCACAGAGAAGAGCAAGTGCATTGGTACTGAAGGAGATCAGATTTTCAACGTTCTCCAAAAAGGCCAGGATTCAATATTATGTGCTCAATAAAGTTAAGATGAAATAACCCTAAAAATCCATATTAGTATTAAAGTATTTCCATTCCAGAGCAAAAATCTCAAAAGAATAAGACACTAGAAATTAAAGCCAAAGAAGGTTATAGAGAAGACTGAGTCTAACCACTTCAATTTGTAGATGAGAAAACTGCATTCAGAGAAATAAAATTATTGGCAGAATGTGGCTGGGACTAGAAATTAGGTCCCTTCAATAATAAGTAGCTTATCCTTTTCGCATTGTCCCTGCCGACAGGTAAAAAAGAAAAGGTCCCAGGAATTGTCTTGCTATAGCATCTAGCTTAGTACTGAATACAATGAGCTGCATGACTCATGCACCTTGTTCAAAATGACATGACAATTTAGAACTTCTTGTCATTTTCTCCCTGAAATATCACATATATTTTATTGAAGGCAGAAAAGCCAATTTTTACATAGTAAAACTGCTTTATAATTAGGCCTCCAATATGAGTAGCATAAAAACATTTTTTTTTTAATCTAGAGAAAATTGGGTCTCATTTTTGGAAGGAACACCAGCTACTCTCAAAAAATATTGCTCAATATGCCTCGTTTAACTCTCCAGGAACACTTGAAATGACTAAGGCTGACCTTTTGCTTATTTTTGAGTTTTTTGAAACATGAATCAATTTGCCACCTTCTATTCCTTTAGTTTTTATTTGGATTTTGTGAATTTGCTACAAGACACCTTTTCTCAGAAGTGTTTTTAAGTCATTAGCACCTATTAAAGGTCAATTATTATTGCCTCACTCCCTAGCTACTACACCTGGGCTGGGCTGTTGCTGCTGACATGGTTTTGTGACTCATGTAAAACTCATGGCCTGTCACTCTTCTAGTTCTGCTGTTCCAAAAAACATTAATGTGTGTCTGTCAACATAGCATCAACAGTAAGTGGTCTTGGTCCAGACATTAATTATTTGTCTGGAGTCAATCAGTGTATTTCTGTTGATGACAGTCTATCTATATCATTCAAATAAGTTTGCATTGTTTGTATTATTTGTTTGTATGTTTGCATGCGTGTTTTGTTGTAAAAGTTTGTAAATATTCTTAAAGAAAAAAAGTGATAAATGGTGATAGCTTCTGCCCCTATGCTACAAAAAGCCAATTTAACTCACAATATAGTTTTAGTATAAAATGAATAGAGTCAATTCTGAGATTTCAATCCTGAGAAGAGAAACATTTTCTGTGGAAAGAAAAAAACACATAAGCAAAAGGGAGAGACAATGTGTAGAAGTGAATTTGTTTTCTTCCCAGTTCCTAGTTTTAGAAATGGCAGTACAATTCCCATAGCAGTAAAATTTATATATTTTACATATTTACTTTCAGCCTAGGAGTCCTTTTTGTAGGGGTTAGAGATTTCATTGACTGTAATAGATTAAAGATGAACCAAAATTCTTTTACACTTCTCCCATTAATAGGTGTGGTCTGATTCTCCCACCTTGAATCTGGACAGAGATTGTGACTACTTGCCAAATAGAATACTGTGAAAGTGATGCCACTAGTTTCCATACTTAGATTTAAGAAATTTAGGCAGCTTCCACTGCCTGTCTCTTGAATACTCATTCTTGGCTCCCAGCTGCCATGCTCTGAGAAAGCTCAACTAGTCTTTTGGAGAGAATTTTGTAGGAAGGAACTGAGGGTTATGACAGTTCCAGCTGAGCACCCAGTTGACAGTAAACACCAGTTTTCCAGCCATACAAGTGAGCCCATCTTTGAAAAACCATCTTCTAGCTCCAATCAAGCTGGAGCAAAGGAACCAGTGATAAGATCTTCCTACCAACACCTGCACAAATGGTAGGTTAATAAAAAAATGGTTTTGTGGTTTTAAGTCGAGAAGTTTTGAGTGTTTCTTATATACCAGAACAGTACCCTTTTATGAACATCTACATACCAGTCAGGCTTGCTATTTCTATAACAGTGTTCTATACTTACTTGCACTAAGGGAGTACACTCTCCACAAAGCCACTTTACATGTAGTTCCCCAAACAATGATAACCTTCTCTTAGATCAGGTGAGCTAATCTGTTGTCAGAAGGAAGCAATATGATTGAAATAATTTGCACTAAATCTTGAATGATTAATGTGTATTTAAGACACTCAGAAAGCTTTAACAGGCAAAAATTCAACAAACAAAATAAATTGAAAAGCACAGGGAATATAGCCAATATTTTATAATAAGGGTAAATGGAGCATAATCTTTAAAAATTGTATAAAAAAAAGAATGTAAAAAGAAAAGACATGCTAAATTTCAGTTAGAATTCAATAAAGCAAAAAACAAGTAAATATTTTCCCTTTCAAAAAAAAATAAATTGAAAAAATAGCAGACCATAGGAGAGGGTCATAGTTTAGAGTATGCAAAACATGTGGATTGTCCTTAGGCTGTAGTTTGGGCCTCTAAATTGAGGAGATTAAGTCAAGGATTTACATCTTGTGTTAGTTATTAGGAAAGGGGCAATGTATATAGTGCATTGCATTGTATTTTAAAACAATTCATTGTTCACCCCCATGACTAGTTTGTATGTTTCTTTAAGGTAGGAATGAAGTCTACCTCATCCATATATTTTCCACCATAGCTAGTAAAGTATATTTTGTACAGTTCAGATGTTCAAAAATATTTTTATGTGAAACAATATGTAGAATTCCTGAACACATATTTACTATTTGTTTTGATGTCAAAGTGCCCAAATATTATGAGATATCAACATAAAATAATTAAATTGAATGAATTATATATATATATACACACACATATACACATACATATATATATATACATATATATCTTTTCTTGCCTCTTTATTTCACTGGCTAAAATGTCTAGTACAATGTTGAATATGTTGATTGATTTTAAAATGTAATAATTCCCTTACATTCCTTGAATAACCCCAACTAAGTAGTATTATATGATTCTTTTTCTGTATTTCTTGGTTCACTTTTCTTGTATTTCATTCAATATTTTTACATCTATGTTCATGAGATTAGTCTATGATTTTCTTCTTGTAACTTTCTAGTCAGGTTTTGCTATCAAAGTTAGGCTGTTCTCATAGAACAAATTGAAGAGTTCTGTCTTTTCCTAATTTCTGATATAATAATGTAGTGTAACAATAACCATTAAAATAATTTGAGTCTGGAATTTCTCTTGTCTGAAAGATTTAAATAAAGTATTTTTTTAAGTAGTTATATGGTTATTCATTATAAAAACTGTAAAGGAAAAACATATTCAGAGAGGATATTGTCATATTTGCAGACACATCCAAAAGAAACTATAGATTAATAATGGAAATAATAATTTAGTTTAGAAGAATGCTGCATAAAATTTCAATACATACAAATTGTAATATGCAAGAAAATGGGCAGGAAATTTAATGATGAAAAATCTCATTTAAAATAACATCAAAACTGGACTTCCCTGGTGGTGCAGTGGTTAAGAATCCACCAGTCAATGCAGGGAACACAGGTTCAAACCCTGGTCTGGGAAGATCCCACGTGCCAGGGAGCAATTAGGCATGCACAACACAACTACTGAACCTGCGCTGTAGAGCCCATGAGCCACAACTACTGAGTTCGTGTGCTGCAGCTACTGAAGCCCATGTGCCTAGAGCCCATGCTCCACAACAAGAGAAGCCACCACAATGAGAAGTCCATGCACTGCAAAAAAGTGTAGCCCTTGTTTGCTGCAACTAGAGAAAGCCCTCGTGCAGCAACAAAGACCCAACACAGACAAAAAAATAAATAAAATAAAACAAAAATAAATAACATCAAAACTATAAAATACCAAAAAATAGATGGAATATATTAAAGATATCTATACAGAAAATCATAATATATTTTAAGAAAATTTAGAGAGGAACTTAGTAACTAGATATATCATGCAAAATATACTATAAAGGCACAAATTCTCCCCAAATTGACCTATAGTTGTATTTTGAAATTGATTATTTTATATTAATTAATCGAAATATATTTGCCTTACAACATTATATTATTTTCGGGTGTACAACATAGTGATAAGATATTTTTATAGATTATGCATTATAGAAAGTTATTATGATTATATTGATTATATTCCTTATGCTGTACATTACATCCCTGTGACTTATTTATTTTATAACAGTAATTTTTTACCTCTTGGTCCCCTTCACATATTTCACCCATTCCTCACCCCCTCCCCTCTGGCAACCACTAGTTTGTTCTCTGTATCTGTGAGTTTGTTTCTGTTTTGTTATACTTGTTCATTCGTTTTGTTTTTTAGATTTAACATATAAGTGAAAACATACAGTGTTTGTCTTTCTACGTCTGAAATTTCACTTAGCATAGAGTTCACTAAGAACTACAGGTTCATCCAGGTTGCCCAAAATGGCAAGATTTCATTCTTTTTTATTGTTGAGTAATATTCAACTGTATATATATACCACATATTTTTTCACTCATCTGTTGATGGACACTTAGGCTGCTTCCATATTGTGGCTCCTGTAAATAATGCTTCAATGATCACTGGGGTACATATAACTTTTCCAATCAAAATTCTAGTGGCTGTATTCCTGTGTTTGGCTACAAGCTGATTTTAATGTTTATAAAGACTTGTACGATTAAAAAATAGCAACTATGATATACATCAATAAACAACAAAGTAACATTGATAGTGCAGATACAGATCCAATATTAAAGGGATACATAACTTATGACAAAAGTGGAGCTAAGAAAGAAGAGTGAGGAGACATCTCTGTATTAAATTGTTAGGTTAACAGGATATCCATATTTTTTAAAATATGAAATTTGACTTCTACTTTATACTGTTCACAAAAGTTAATTCCAAATACTTTATAGATATTAGTATGAAAGGAAAAAGAGTAAAACTTTTAGAGAATTATATGAGACTACTGACATGATCTTGAGGTAGATAGCCACATTTTTGTAAAGAAAACAAATAAAACACTGTCTATAAATGCAGTTTCATAAATTGAAATACATTAAAATTAAAAGTTCTGGAAATTCAAAATAAGAGTGAAATGGCAACCTGCGGAATGGACAACATAATTCTAACACATATAACTGACAAAGGACTTGAATCCTAAATTAAAAAAAAAAAAAAAGCTCCTAAAAATAAATAAGGAAATTACAAAGAAACCCAATAGAAATGAAATGGGTATGACACTGGAACAGGCACACTACAACTACAAACAGGAGATATATATATATATATATATATATATATATATATATATATATATATATATATGTGTGTGTGTGTGTGTGTGTGTGTGTGTGTGTACACACATATATATATACACATATATGTATATATATATGACCAATAAATGTGTAAAGAGATACTCAACATTATTGGTAATTAGGGGAATGTTGGCTAAAACAACAATACAAAAAATCCAGTAAGTGATTAAAGTAAAAAGATAGACAGTATGAAAATTAGCAGAATAACCAGAATCCTCATGTTCTGCTACTCGAAGATGAAAGTGGCATAGTGACTTTCAAATACTCTTTGACCAGTATCTACCACCATGCATCAGGGGAGATGGAGACAAGATGGCAGAGTAGAAGGATGTGAGCCCACCACCTTTTACAAAAACACCAAAATCACAAATAACTGCTGAAAAACCATGGACACAAAAATGCTGGAACCTACCAGAAAAGATTCTCTATATCAAAAGACAAAGAAGAAGCCACAATGAGATGGTAGGAAGGGCACAATCACGATAAAATCAAATCCCATACCCACTGGGAAGGCAACCCACAAACTGGAAAATACTTATACCACAGAAGTTATCCCATAGTAGTGAAAGTTCTGAGCCCCACTCAGGCTCCCCAGCCTGGAGGTCAGGCAACAAGAGAAGCCTCCAGAGAATCTTGCTTTGAAGGCCAGAAGGGTTTGATCACAGGAATTCCACAGGACTAGAGGAAATAGAAACTTTACTCTTGGAGGACACACACAAGGTCTTGTGTGCACCGGGACACAGGGAAAAAAGCAGGGACCTCATAAAAGATTGGGCCAGACCTACCTGCTAGTATTGGAGCATCTCAGGCAGAGTCAGGGGCAACTATGTCTCATTACAGGGACAAAGACACTTGTGGTGGAAGTTCTGGGAAGTACTGTTTGGTATGAGCCCTCCTGGAGGCCACAATTTTGTTAAGACCTGGCCCCACCCAACATCCTGCAGGCTCCAGTGATGGGATGCCTCAGTCCAATCAACCAACAGGGAAGGAACACAGTCCCACCCATGAGTAGACAGGCTGGTTAAAGTCTTACTGAGCCAACAGCCCTCTAATCACACCCCTTGTCATGACCCTATCTGATAGAGGGACAAGACCAAGCTCCACCCACCAGTGGGTGGAAACCAGTCCCTCCCATTAGGAATCATGCAGAGCCTCTTAGAAAGCCTCATCCACCAGGGGACAGATAGCAGAAGTGAGAAAAAAAAATACAACCCTTCAGTCTGAAGAACAGAAACCACACAGAAAATTAAACAAAAGGAGATGGCGGAGGAATATGTCCCAGATGAAGGAACAAAATATAACCCCAGAAGAGCAACTAAGTGAAGTGGAGATAGGCAATCTACCCAAAAAAGACGTCAGACTTATGATAGTGAAGATGATCTAAGAGCTCAGAAAAAGAATGGAGGCAAGGATGGAGAAGATACAAGAAATGTTTAATGAAGACCTAGAAGAACTAAAGAACAACAAAACAGAGAAGAAAAATACAATAAATGAAATGAAAAATACTCTAGAAGGACTCAAAATCAGAATAACTGTGGCAGAAGAACGGATAAATGAACTGGAGGACAGAGTGGTGGAAATCACTACTGAGGAGCAGAATAAAGAAAAAAGAAGGAAAAGAAATGAGGACGATCTAAGAAACCTCTGGGCTAATATTATATGCACCAATATTTGCATCATAGGGGTCCCATAAGGAGAAGACAGAGAAAGGACTTGAGAAAATATTTGGAGAGATAATAACTGAAAACTTCACTAACATGGGAAAGGTTGTCACCCAATTCCAGGAAGTGCAGAGAGTCCCAGGCAAGATAAACCCAAGAAGGAACACAACAAGACAAATAGTAATCAAATTGACAAAAATTAAAGACAAAGAAAAAATATTAAAAGCAGCAAGAGAAAAGCAACAAATAACATACAAGGGAACTCCCATAAGGTAATCAGCTGATTTCTCAGCAGAAACTCTGCAGTCCAGAAGGGATTAATATATTTAAATATATTAATATAATTAATATTTTAATTATATTAATCAATATAATTAAAATATTAATTATAATTAATATTTTAATTATATTAATCAATATAATTAAAATATTAATATAATTAATATTTTAATTATATTAATCAATATAATTAAAATATTAATATAATTAATATTTTAATTATATTAATCAATATAATTAAATATATTAATATAATTAATATTTTAATTATATTAATCCATATAATTAAATATATTAATATAATTAATATTTTAATTATATTAATCAATATAATTAAATATATTAATATAATTAATATATTAATGTTTTTAAAGTGCTGAAAGGGAGGAATCTACAGCCAAGAATATTCTATCCAGCAAGGCTCTCATTCAGATTCGGTGGAGAAATCAAAAGCTTTACAGACAAGCAAAAGTTAATATAATTCAGCACTACCAGACCAGATTTGTAACAAATGCTAAAGAAACTTCTCTAGACAGAAAAGAAAAGGCCAAAACTAGAAATGAGATAATTATCAATGGAAAACCTCTTTCGTAAAGGCAAACACAGAGAAAAGATAGGAAATCATCCACACACAAATATGATATCAAAACCAGCAATTGTGAGAAGAGGAGAACACAAATGCAGGATACTGGAAATGCATTTGAAATTAAAAGACCAGGAACTGAAAGTAATCTTATTTATACATACAGACTGCTATACCAAAACCTCATGGTAACCACTAACCAAAAATCTGCAATAGATAGATACACAAACAGAAAAAGGAATCCAAACACAACACTGAATTTAGTTTTCAAATCACAAGAGAAGAATACAAAAGAGAAAGGGAATAAAAAAGACCTTCAAAACAAATCTAAAACAATTAACAAATGGCAATAAGAACATACATCACAATAATTACCTTAAATGCAAATGGATTAAATGCTCCAGCCAAAAGACATAGACTGGATAAATAGTTACAAAAACATTACCCATATATATGCTGTCTAAAAGAGACCCACTTCAGACCTATGGACACACACAGACTGAAAATGAGGGGATGGAAAAAGGTATTCTGTGCAAATGGAAATCAAAAGAAAGTTGGTGTAGCAATACTCATATCAGAAAAAATAGACCTTCAAATAGACTGTTACAGGAGAAAGAGAAGGACACTTCATAATGATCAAGGGATAAATCCAAGAAGAAGAGATAACAATTGTAAATATATATGTACCCAACATAAGTGCACCTTAATATATAAGGCAAGTACTAACAGCCATAAGAGGAGAAATTGACAGTAACACAATAATAGTGGTGGACTTTAACACCCCACTTTCATCAACGGACAGATCATCTAGACAGAAAATCAATAAGGAAACACAGGCCTTATATGACACATTAGATCACATGGACTTAACTGTTATTTATAGAACAAGCCATCCAAAAGCCCAAAACACATTCTTTTCAAGTGCACATGGAACATCCTACAAGATTTATCACATGCTGGGCCACAAAACAAGCCTTTCTCCTAAGAAAACAAGGGAGAGGACTCAGATCAATAAAATCAGAAATGAAAAAGAAGTTACAACACGGACACCACAGAAATACAAAGTCTCATAAAAGACTACTATAAGCAACTATATACTAAAAAAATGGACAACCTGGAAGAAATGGACAAATCCT
This sequence comes from Delphinus delphis, assembly GCF_949987515.2. Lineage (NCBI taxonomy): Eukaryota > Metazoa > Chordata > Mammalia > Artiodactyla > Delphinidae > Delphinus > Delphinus delphis. The sequence goes on along the minus strand of NC_082690.1, from coordinate 29,693,831 downwards.
TAGAAAGGTACAACCTTACAAACTTAACCAAGGAGAAATAGAAAATATGACCAGGCCAATCACAAGTACTGACATTGAAACTGTGATTATAAAACACCCAACTAACAAACGACCAGGACCAGATGGCTTCACAGGTGAATTGTATCAAACATTTAGAGAAGAGGTAATACTTATCCTTCTAAAACAATTCCAATATTGCAGAGGAAGGAACACTCCCAAACTCATTCTATGAGGCAACCATCTCCCTGATATCAAAACCAGAAAAAGATATCACAAAAAAAGAAAAATTTCCAGGCACACATCTCTGGTGAACATAGATGCAAAAATTCTCAACAAAACACTATCAATCCAAATCCAACAATATATTAAAAGGATCATACAACAAGATCAAGTGGGATTTATCACAGGGATGCAAAGATTTTTCAGTATCTACAAATCAATCAGTGTGATACAGCATATCAACAAATTGAAGAATAAAAACATTATGATATCTCAATAAATGTAGAAAAAGCTTTTGACAATATTCAACACCCATTTTTGATAAGAACTGTCCAGAAAGAGGGCATAAAGGGAACATAACTCAACATAATAAAGGCCATATACCAGAAACCCACAGTAAACATCATTTCCAATGATGAGAAACTGAAAGCATTTCCTCTAAGATCAGGAACAAGACAAGGAGGTCCACTCTCACCACTACTATTCAACATAGTTTTGGAATCCATAGCCATGGCAGTCAGTGAAGAAAAAGAAAGAAAAGGAATTCAATTAGAAAAGAAGAAGTAAAACTGTTTGCAGATGACATATACTCTACACAGAAAATTCTAAAGATGCTACCAAGAAACTACTAGAGCTCATCAATGAATCTGATGAAGTTGCAAGACACAAAATTAATACAAAGAAATTTCTTGCATTTCTATACACTAACAATGAAAGATCAGAAAGAGAAATTAAAGAAATAATCCCATTTACCATCACATCAAAAAGAGTAAAATACCTAGGAATAAACATACTGAAGGAAGCAAAAGACCTGTACACCAAAAGCTATAAGACACTGATGAAAGAAATCGAAGGTGACACAAACAGATGGAAAGATTTATCATGTTCTTGGACTGGAAGAATCAATATTGTCAAAATGAATATATTACCCAAGGCAATCTACAGATTCAATGCAAGCCCTATCAAATTATCAATGGCATATTTTACAGAAGTAGAACAAAAAAATGTTAAAATTTGTATGGAGACACAAAAGGCCCTGAATAACCAAGGCAATCTTGAGAAAGAAAAACAGCTGGAAGAATCAGGCTCCCTGACTTCAGACTATACTACAAAGCTACAGTAATCAAGACAGTTTAGTACTGGCTCAAAAACAGAAATATAGCTCAATGGAACAGGATAGAAAGCCCTGAAGTAAACCCACACACCTATGGTCAATTAATCTATGACAAAGGACATTAGTATAAGACAAAGTCTTATAGTATAAGACTATACAATGGAGAAACAACAGTCTTTTCAGTAAGTGGTGCTGGGAAAACTGGACAGCTATATGTGAAAAACTGTAAGTAGAACATTCTTTAACACCATACACAAAAATAAACTCAAAATGGATTAAAGACCTAGATGTAAGGCTGAATACTACAAAACTCTTAGAGGAAAACATAGGCAGAACAGTCTTTGACATAAATCATGTAATATCTTTTTTTGAGCTGTCCCCTAGTATAATGGAAATATAAACAAAAATAAACAAATGGGACATAATTAAACTCAAAAGGTTTTTCACAGCAAAGGAAATCATAAACAAGACAACTCTCAGAATGGGAGAAAATATTTGCAAACAAAGAGACCAACAAGTGATTAATCTCCAAAATATACAAACAGCTCATGCAATTTAATGTCAAATAACAAACAACCCATTCAAAACACATATATATGGAATCTAAGAAAAAAAAATGTCATGAAGAGCCTAGGGGTAAGATGGGAATAGACACAAACCTACTAGAGAATGGACTTGAGGATATGGGGAGGGGGAAGGGTAAGCTGTGACAAAGTGAGAGAGAGGCATGGACATATATACACTACCAAACGTAAAATAGATAGCTAGTGGGAAGCAGCCACATAGTACAGGGAAATCAGCTTGGTGCTTTGTGACCACCTAGAGGGTTGGGATAAGGAGGGTGGGAGGGAGGGAGACGCAAGAGGGAAGAGATATGGGAACATATGTATATGTATAACTGATTCACTTTGTTATAAAGCAGAAACTAACACACCATTGTAAAGCAATTATACTCCAATAAAGATGTTAATAAATAAATAAATAAATAATAATTTGGACAAAAAAAAGAGAAAAAAATAAAAAAAACAACGGGCAGAAGATATAAATAGGCATTTATCCAAAGAAGACATACAGGTGGCCAAGAAGCACATGAAAAGATGCTCAACATTGTTAATTATTAGAGAAATAGAAATCAAAACTACAATGGGATATCACCTTATACCAGGCAGAATGGCCGTCATAAAAAAGTCTACAAAAAACAATGTTGGAGAGGGTGTGGATATAATGGAACACTCCTACACCATTGGTGGGAATGTGAATTTGTATAGCCACTATGGAGAACATTATGGAGTTTCCTTAAAAAACTAAAAATAGAGCTACCATAGGATCCAGCAATCCCACCCCTGGGTATATATATTGAGAAAAACATGGTTCGAAACGATACAGACACCCCAATGTTCATTGCAGGACTGTTTGCAATAGCCCACACATGGAAGTCACCTAAATGTCCATCAACAGATGAGTGGATAAGGAAGATGTGGTATATATATTCCATATATATATATATATATATATAATGGAATATTACTCGGCTTTTAGATAGAATGAAATAATGCCATTTCCGGCAACCTGAATGGGCCTGGAGATTATCATACTAAGTTAAGTAAGTCAGACAGACAAAGACAAATATCATATGATATCACTTATATGTGGTATCTAAAAACAATGATACAAATGAACTTATTTATAAAACAGAAACACTCACAGACTTAGAGAATGAACTTATGGTTGCTAGGAGGAAAGGGTAGGGGGTGAGTGATAGATTGGGAGTTTGAGATTTACATGTAAACACTATTTAAAATAGATAACCAACAAGGACCTACTCTATAGCACAGGGAACTCTGCTCAATATTCTCTAATAACCTAAATGGGAAAAGAATTTGAAAAATAATAAATACTTATATATGTATAACTGAATCACTCTGCTGTACACCTGAAACTAACACAACATTGTAAATCAACTATACTCCAATATTAAATAAGAATTTTTTTAAAAAAATGCATCAGCTTTATAATGATCCAAAAATTACACTTCTGAGAATAGATCCAGCAAAAATTATTGATTAGACATGTAGATAGATTGGATGATAGATATAGTAGATAAATTGATATGTTGTTAGATAGATAGAGTTATATACTAAAAGACAAGAATGTTCAGAGCAGTATTATTTATAACAGTCCATATTCGAAACAACCTTACAATACAATGACCCACATCGGAAATGTTCATCAGCAGTAAAGTAGAAAGTAGCATATTCATATAATTAGAAATTATATAATGTAATTATAAATTGATTTGATTTGATTCATAGTTCAAAAATATAAAAAAATATGTGATGCTGGTTATCTCATAAGGTGTGGTAAAGACTAAAAAAGGAAGACTTGCGTGAGAGGGGTGGTATTGAAAAGCACCTTTAGGTCTGAACCTTACTGAAAAAGTTATTTTTGTTTTTCCTTGAAAACTGTCATTAAATATGTGAAAAGGCTGTAACTAGGTCATGTTTTTTATTATGGTATTAGTTACTTAGCCAAGGCTCACCACTAGTGAGGGAAAGAGTATGACTCAGGAAGTATTAGTAGAAACAGAGGGATGAAAGCTCATGGAGGAGAAAAACCTTTGTATAATACCAAGGACAAGGATTTTCTTTTTCAGGCTGTGAATTTCAGTGTGTATAAAAAACAATAGATTTGTTCTAGATTCCTAAAGTGCATTGCAGAGCAGTCCCAAGCAAGGGACAGGAGTGGGGAACTGAAGAGAGAAGAGCCCATGGAGAAGAGTAACCTAGGGTCCCTTAGGATATCAGTTTCTACTAGGAGATGAAAGGCAAACCCAACTACAAAGTCTGGGCAACAAAATAATTGCTGTGTGCAGTTTACTAGTCAGTGTATGAGATTTTGGATAAGGACTGAGCAAATAGAGCAATCTGTGAGATGTACTACCTAAATAATCCCTGGGTAATGTGAGTTGCTTACATACTGTTTCTTGCTTTTCTTTTTATTGAGGCATAGTTGATGTACAATATTATATAAGTTGCAGGTGCACTACATTCTGATTCATAATTTTTAAAGTTTATACTCTTTTTATAGTTATTATAAAACACTGCCTATATTCCTTGTGCTGTACAATATATCATTGTAGCTTATTTCGTACATAGTAGTTTGAACCTCTTAATCCCCTACCACTGTCTTGCCTTTCCCCCTGTCCTTCTCCCCACTGGTAACCACTAGTTTGTTCTCTATATCTTTGAGTCTTTTTTGTCATATTCACAGTTGTTTTGGGTTTTTTTTTTAGATTCCACATATAAGTGGTATCATACAGTATTTGTCTTGCTCCATCTGACTTATTTCACTAAGCATAATGCCCTCTAAACTCCATCCATGTTGTTGCAAATGGCAAAATTTCATCCTATATTATGGCTGAGTAGTATTCCATTGTGTATGTAAATATATATATATATATATATATATATATATATATATGTATTATCATATCTTCTTTATCCATCCATCTGTTGATAGACATTGAAGTTGCTTCCATATCTTGACCATTGTAAATAATACTGCTATGAACATTGGGATGCATATATCTTTTCAAATTAGAGTTTGCAATTTTTTTGGTTGTATACTCAGGTGTGGAATTGCTGGGTCATATGGTAGTTCTGTTTTAACTTTTTGAGGAACCCTCATTCTGTTTTCCACAGTGCTGAACCAATTTACATTCCCACCAACAGTGCACAAGTGTTCCCGTTTTTCCACATCGTGGCCAGCATTTTTTATTTGTGGTCTTTTTGGTGATAGCCATTCTGACAGGTGTAAGGTGATAACTAATTGTGGTTTTGATCTTCATTTCTCTACTGATTAGTCATGTTGAGCATCTTTTCATGTGCCTGCTGTCCATCTGTATGTCTTATTTGGAAATATGTCCATTCAGATCTTCTGCTGATTTTTAATTGGGCATTTGTTTTTGCTGTTGTGTTGTATGAGTTATATATACAAACATAGTTTAGATATTAACCTCTTGTTAGTCATAACATTTTCAAATATTTTCTCCATTCAGTAGGTTGTCTTTTTGTTTTGCTGATGAATTAATTCCTTTGCTGTGCAAAAGCTTTTAAGTTTAATTAGGTACCATTTGTTTATTTTTGCTTTTGTTTTAGGGACAGATCCAAAAAATATTGCCATGATTTATGTCAAAGAGTGTTCCACCTTTGTTTTCTTCTAGGAATTTTATGGCTTCTGGTCTTATATTTAGGTCTCTAATCCATTTTGAGTTTATTGTTGTATATGGTGTGAGGAAATATTCTAATCTCATTCTTTTGCATGTAGCTGTCCAGTTTTCCCAAAACCAATTTTGAAGAGACTGCCTTTTCTCCATTGTATATTCTTGCCTCCTTCTCATAGATTAACTGATCATGAGTACATGAGTTTACTTATGGTCTCTCTATTCTGTTCCAGTTTTTTATGTTTCTGTTTACGTGCCAGTATTATGCAGTTTTGATTAAAATAGCTCAGTAGTACAGTCTGATAGTAGTATGCTCAGGGAGCATAATACATCTAGCATTGTTCTTTTTTCTCAAGATTGCTTTGGCTATTCAAGGTTTTTTTGCGTTTCCATACAAATTTTAAAATTGTTCTAGTTCTGTGAAAAATGCCCTGAGTATTTTGGTAGGAATTGCATTGAATTTGTAGATTGCCTTGGGTAGTATGGTTATTTTATATAATATAATAACCATAATATATTATATAATATTTGTATAATATATTAATCATAATATAATATAATATAGTTCTTTCAATCCACAAACATGGTATATCTTTCCATGTGTTTGAGTTGTCTTCAATTTTTTTCATCAGTGTTTTAGAGTTTTCTCAATACAGGTCCTTTAGTTCCTTCAGTAGGTTTATTCCTAGGTATTATATTCCTTTTGATGTGATGTAATCACATGATGTAAGTGGGGCTATTTCCTTAATTTCTCTTTCTAATAATTTATTGTTAGTGTATAGAAATACAGCATATTTCTGTATATCAATTTTGTATCCTGAAAATTTACCAAATTAGTGAGCTCTAGTTGTTTTTTGGTAGTGTCTTTAAGGTTTTCTATGTATTTTATCATGTCATCTGCAAATAGTGACAGATTTACTTCTTCCTTTGCAATTTGAATTCCTTTTATTTCATTTTCTTCTCTGATTGCTGTGGCTTAGGACTTCAAATACTATGTTGAGTAAAAGTGGTGAAAATGGTCATCCTTGTCTTGCTCCTAATATTACAGTAAATACTTTCCGCTTTTCACTTTTGAGTATGTTAGCTGTGGGTTTGTCATATATATGACCTTTATTATGATAAAGTATGTTTCCTCTGTATAAAATTTCTGGAGAGTTTTTGCAGTACATGGATGTTTAATTTTGTCAAAAGCTTTTTATGCATCTATGAAATGATCATATAATTTTTATTCTTCAATTTGTTAATGTGAAATATCACATTGACTGATTTGCAGATATTGAAAAACTTTTGCATCCCTAGGATAATTCCTACTTGATCATAGTGTATGATCCTTTATATGTATTGTTGGATTTAATTCCTAATATTTTCTTGAGGGCTTTTGCATCTATCTTCATCAGTGTCATTGGCCTGTAATTTTCATTTTCTGATATCTGTCTGGTTTTAGTACCAGGGTGATGGTGGACTCATAGAATGAGTTTGGGAGTATTCCTTCCTCTGCAATTTTTTGAAATAGTTTGAGAAGGATCAGTGTTAACTCATTTCTAAATGTTTGATAGAATTCACCTGTGAAGCCATCTGGTCCTGGACTTTTGTTTGTTGAGTTTTTTTTTTTTAATTACTGGTTCAATTTCATTACTGGTAATTGGACTGATCATATTTTCTATATCTTCCTGGTTTAGTTTTGGGAGATTGTACATTTCTAAGAATTTGACCATTTTTTTCCATGCTGTCCACTTTATTGGCATATACTTTTTCATAAGGTTCTCTTATGATCCTTTGTATTTCTGTGGTGTTGGTTGTAATTTCTCCCTTTTCATTTCTGATTTTATTGATTTGGGCCCTCTCCTTTTTTTTTTTCTTTATGAGTCTGGCTAAAGGTTTTTTTTATCTTTTCAAAGAACCAGCTCTTACTTTTGCTGATATTTCTTATTGTTTCTTTTAGTCTCTATACCACTTATTTATGCTCTGATCTTTATGATTTCTTTCTTTCTACTAATTTTGGATTTTGGTTGTTGTTTTTCAGTTCTTTTAGGTCTAAGTTTAGGTAGTTTATTTGAGATTTTTCTTGTTTCCTGAGGTAAGTTTATATTGATATAAACATGGCTCTTAGAACTGCTCTTGTTGCGTCCCATAGAATTTGGATTGTTGTGTTTTCATTTTCATGTGTCTCTAGGTATTTCTTGGTTTCTTCTTTGATTTCTTCAGTGATCTTTTGGTTATTTAGAAACCTATTGTTTAGGGTCCATGTGTTTGTGTTTTTCAGGTGTTTTTTTTTTCTTGTAATAGTTAATTTCTAGTCTCATAACATTGTAATCAGAAAAGATGCTTGATAGGATTTCTTAAATTACTGAGGCTTGTTTTGTTGCCTAGCAGGTGATCTAACCTGAAGAATATTGCATGTGCACTTGAAAAAAATGTTTTCTGCTGCTTTTGGATGGAATGTTATATATATCTATTAAGTTCATCTGATCTAATGTGTACTTTAAAGCCTCTGTCCATTGATGTAAGTGGGGTGTTGAAGTCCTCTACTATTATTGTTAATGTCAGTTTCTCCCATTATGTTTATTAATATTTGGTTTATATAATTAAGTACTCCTATGATGGCTACATATACATTTATAGTTGTTTAATTCTGGGATCAATCTCTTGATCATTATGTAATGTCCTTCTTTATCACTTGTAACAATCTTTTTAAAGTCCATTTTGTCTGATATAAGCATTGCTACCACAGTTTTCTTTTGATTTCCATTTGTATGGGATACCTTTCTCCCTCATTTTCAGTCTGTGTGGGTCTCTCTAGATCTGAAGTGAGTCTCTTATATAGGTAACATACATATGAATCTGGTTCATGTATGCACTCAGCCACTCTATGTCTTTTGATAGGAGCATGTAGTACATTTAGATTTAAAGTAATTAATGATATGTAGGTTCTTATTGCCATCTTGTTAATTGTTTTAGGGTTGTATTTTTAGGTCTTTTTTGTACTTTTCTTTTTCTTTTGTCCACTTCTCTTGTGATTTGATGACTATCTTGAGGATTATGTTTGTATTCCTTTGTGTGTGTGTTTGTGTGTGTGTGTGTGTGTGTGTGTGTGTGTGTATCTTTCACACATTTTTGGGTTTTGGTTACTTTGAGGTTTACATATAGCAATCTATGTACATACTTGATTGTTTTAAGTTGCTTATTTCCTAATTTCAAATACATTTTAACCATCCTTTACTCATACTTTCTTCCTCTCACAAATACAGTTTTTGATGTCATATTTTACATCTAATTGGTTTCACATCTGCTTATTGTGAATATAGCTGATTTTAGTACTTATTCTGGTTTTTTTAAACATCTTTATTGGAGTATAATTTCTTTACAATGGTGTGTTAGTTTATACTTTATAACAAAGTGAATCAGTTATACATATACATATGTTCCCAAAACTCTTCCCTCTTGCATCTTCCTCCCTCCCACCCTCCCTTTTGCACACCTCTAGGTGGTAACAAAGCATCGAGCTGATCTTCATGTGCCATGCAGCTGCTTCCCACGAGCTATCTATTTTATGTTTGGTAGTGTATACATGTCCATGCCACTCTCTTACTTTGTCACAGCTTACAACTCCCACTCCCCATATCCTCAAGTCCATTCTCTAGTAGGTCTGTGTCTTTATTCCCATCTTACCCCTAGGTTCTTCATGAACTTTTTTTTTCCCTTAGATTCCATATATTTGTGTTAGCATACGGTATTTGTCTTTCTCTTTCTGACATACTTCACCCTGTATGACATACTCTAGGTCCATCCACCTCACTAAAAATAACTCAATTTCATTTCTAAAATGGCTAGGTAATATTCCATTGTATATATGTGCCATATCGTTTTTATCCATTCATCCGATGATGGACACTTAGGTTGCTTCCATCTCCTGGCTATTGAAAATAGAGCTGCAATGAACATTTTGGTATATGACTCTTTTTGAATTATGGTATTCTCAGGGTATAGGGCCAGTAGTGGGATTCGTGGGTCTTAAGGTAGTTCTATTTGTAGTTTTTAAAGGAAACTCCATACTGCTTTCCATAGTGGCTATATCAATTTACATTCCCACCAACAGTGCAAGAGTGTTCCCTTTTCTCCACACTCTCTCCAGGATTTATTGTGTCTAGATATTTTGATTATGGCCATTGTGAACAGTCTGAGATGATATCTCATTGTAGTTTTGATTTGCATTTCTCTAATGATTAATGATGTTGAACATTCTTTCATGTGTTTGTTGGTAATCTGTATATCTTCTTTGGAGAAATGTCTACTTAGGTCTTCTGCCTATTGTTGGATTGTTTTGCTTGTTTTTTTGTTATTGAGCTGCATGAGCTGCTTATAAATTTTGGAGATTAATCCTTTGTCAGTTGCTTCATTTGAAAATATTTTCTCCCATTCTGAGGGTTGTCTTTTGGTCTTGTCTATGGTTTCCTTTGCTGTGCTAAAGCTTTGAAGTTTCATTAGGTCCCACTTGCTTATTTTTGTTTTTATTTCCATTTCTCTAGGAGGTGGGTCAAAAAGGATGTTGCTGTGATTTATGTCATAGAGTGTTCTGCCTATGTTTTCCTCTAAGAGTTTGATAGTTTCTGGCCTTACATTTCGATCTTTAATCCATTTTGAGTTTTTTTTTGTGTGTGTGTATGGTGTTAGGCAGTGTTCTAATCTCATACTTTTACATGTAGCTGTCCAGTTTTCCAAGCACCACTTACTGAAGAGGCTGTCTTTTCTCCACTGTATATTCTTGCCTCCTTTATCAAAGATAAGGTGACCATATGTGTGTGGGCTTATCTCTGGGCTTTCTATCCTCTTCCACTGATCTATATTTCTGTTTTTGTGACAGTACCATACTCTCTTGATTACTGTTGATTTGGAGTATAGTCTGAAATCGGGGGCCTGATTCCTCCAGCTTCATTTTTCTTTCTCAAGATTGCTTTGACTATTTAGGGGTCTTTTGTGTTTCCATACAAATTGTGAAAATTTTTGTTTTAGTTCTGTGAAAAATGCCAGTGGTAGTTTCATAAGAATTGCATTGAATCTGTAAATGGCTTTGCGTAGTAGAGTCATTTTCAAAATGTTAATACTAGCAATCCAAGAACATGGTATATCTCTCCAACGATTTGTATCATATTTAATTTCTTTCATCAGTGTCTTATAATTTTCTGGATACAGGTCTTTTTTCTCCTTAGGTAGGTTTATTCCTAGATATTTTATTCTTTTTGTTGCAATGGTAAATGTGAGTGTTTTCTTAATTTGATTTTCAGATTTTTCATCATTAGTGTATAGGAATGCCAGAGATTTCTGTGCATTAATTTTGTATCCTGGTACTTTACCAAATTCATTGATTAGCTCTAGTAGTTTTCTGGTAGCATCTTTGGGATTCTCTATGTATAGTATCATGCTATCTGCAAACACTGACAGATTTACTTCTTTTCTGATTTCGATTCTTTTTATTTCTTTTTCTTCTCTGGTTGCTGTGGCTAAAACTTTCAAAACTATGCTGAATAACAGTGGTGAGAGTGGGCAACCTTGTCTTGTTCCCGACCTTAGTGGAAATGGTTTCATTTGTTCACCATTGAGAACAATGTTGGCTGTGGGTTTGTCACATATGGCCTTTCTTACGTTGAGGAAAGTTACCTCTATGCCTACTTCAGCAAGTTTTTTATGATAAATGGGTGTTGAATTTTATCAAAAGATTTCTCTGCATCTATTGAGATGATCATATGTTTTTTCTCCTTCAATTTGTTAATATGGTGTATCACGTTGATTGATTTTCGTATATTGAAGAATCCTTGCATTCCTGGAATAAACCCCACTTATTCATGGTGTATCATCCTTTTAATGTGCTGTTAGATTCTGTTTGTTAGTATTTTGTTGAGGATTTTTGCATCTATGTTCATCAGTGATATTGGCCTGTAGTTTTCTTTCTTTGTGACATCTTTGTCTGGTTTTGGTATCAGAGTGATGGTGGCCTTGTAGAATAAGTTTGGGAGTGTTCCTCCCTCTGCTATATTTTGGAAGAGTTTGAGAAGGATAGGTGTTAGCTCTTCTGTAAATGTTTCATAGAATTTGCCTGTGAAGCCATCTAGTCCTGGGCTTTTGTTTGTTGGAAGATTTTAAATCACAGTCTCAATGTCAGTGGTTGTGAATAGTCACTTCATATTTTCTATTTCTTCCTGGTTCCGTCTTGGCAGGTTGGGCATTTCTAAGAGTTTGTCCATTTCTTCGAGGTTGTTTATTTTATTGCCATAGAGTTACTTGTAGTAATCTCTCACGATCCTTTGTATTTCTGCAGTGTCAGCTGTTACTTCTCTTTTTTCATTTCTAATTCTATTGATTTAAGTCTTCTCCCTTTTTTTATTGATGAGTCTGCCTAATGGTTTATCAATTTTATTTATCCTGTCAAAGAACCAGCTTTTAGTTTTATTGATCTTTGCTATCATTTCCTTCATTTCTTTTTCATTTATTTCTGATCTGATCTTTATGATTTCTTTCCTTCTGCTAACTTTGGATTTTTTTTGTTCTTCTTTCTGTAATTGCTTTAGGTGCAAGGTTAGACTGTTTATTTGAGATGTTTTCTCTTTCTTAAGATAGGTTTGTATTGCTATAAACTTCCCTCTTAGAACTGCTTTTACTGCATCCCATAGGTTTTGGGCCGTCATGTCTCCATTGTCATTTGTTTCTAGGTATTTTTTGATTTCCTCTTTGATTTCTTCAGTGATCACTTCATTATTAAGTAGTGTATTGTTTTGCTTCCCTGTGTTTGTATTTTTTACAGATCTTTTCCTGTAATTGCTATCTAGTCTCATAATGTTGTGGTTGGAAAATACACTTGATACAATTTCAATTTTCTAAAATTTACCAATGCTTGATTCGTAACCCAATATATGATCTATCCTGGAGAATGTCCCATGAGCACTTGAGAAAAATGTGTATTCTGTGGTTTTTGGATGGAATGTCCTAAAAATATCAATTAAGTCCATCTTGTTTAATGTATCATTTAAAGCTTGTGTTCCCTTATTTATTTTCATTTTGGATGATCTGTCCATTGGTGAAAGTGGGGTGTTAAAGTCCCCTATTATGAATGTGTTACTGTTGATTTCCCCTTTTATGGCTGTTAATATTTGCCTTATGTATTGAGGTGCTCCTATGTTGGGTGCATAAATATTTACAATTGTTAAATCTTCTTCTTGGATCAATCCCTAGATCATTATGTAGTATCCTTCTTTGTCTCTTATAATAGTCTTTATTTTAAAGTCTATTTTGTCTGATATGAGAATTGCTACTCCAGCTTTCTTTAGATTTCCATTTGCATGGAATATCTTTTTCCATCCCCTCACTTTGAGACTCTATGTGTCCCTAGGGCTGAATTGGTCTCTTGTAGACAGCATATATATGGGTCTTGTTTTTGTAACCATTCAGCCAGTCTGTGTCTTTTGGTGGGAGCATTTAATCCATTTACATTTGATGTAATTATTGATATGTATGTTCCTATTCCCATTTTCTTAATTGTTTTGGGTTTATTATTGTAGGTCTTTTCCTTCTCTTGTGTTTATTGCCTAGAGAATTTCCTTTAGCATTTGTTGTAAAGCTGGTTTGGTGGTGCTGAACTCTCTCAGCTTTTGCTTGTCTGTAAAGGTTTTAATTTCTCCATCAAATCTGAATGAGATCCTTGCTGGGTAGAGTAATCTTGGTTGTAGGTATTTCTCCTTCATCACTTTAAATATGTCCTATCAGTACCTTCTGGCTTGCAGAGTTTCTGCTGAAAGATCATCTGTTAACCTTATGGAGATTCCCTTGTGTGTTATTTTTTGTTTTTCCTTTGCTGCTTTTAATATGTTTTCTTTGTATTTAATTTTTGACAGTTTGATTAATAGGTGTCTTGGCGTGTTTCTCCTTGGATTTAACCTGTATGGAACTCTCTGTGCTTTCCGGACTTGATTAACTATTTCCTTTCCCATATTAGGGAAGTTTTCAACTGTTATCTCTTCAAATATTTTCTCAGTCCCTTACTTTTTCTGTTCTTCTTCTGGAACCCCTATACTTTGAATGTTGGTTCACTTAGTTTTGTCCCTGAAGTCTCTGAGACTGTTCTCAGTTCTTTTCCTTCTTTTTTCTTTATTCTGCTCTGCAGTAGTTATTTCCACTATTTTATCTTCCAGATATTGTCCCAGAGGTGTCTTAAACTGTTCTCATTTTGTATCATTCTCCTTTGTTTTCTTTCTGCTCACTTATCCGTTCTTCTGCCTCAGTTATTCTGTTATTGATCCCTTTTAGATTATTTTTAGTTTCATTTTTTGTGTTGTTCATTGTTTCTTGCTTCCTCTTTAGTTCTTTTAGGTCCTTGTTAAATGTTTCTTGCATTTTGTCTCTTCTATTTCCAAGATTTTGGATCATCTTTGCTATCATTATTCTGAATTCTTTTTCAAGTAGACTGCCTATTTACCCTTTATTTGTTAGGTCTGGTGGGTTTTTTTCTTGCTCTCCCATCTGCTGTGTGTTTTTCTGTCTTCTCATTTTGCTTATCTTACTGTGTTTGGGGTCTCCTTTCTGGAGGCTGCAGGTTCGTAGTTCGCGTTGTTTTTGGTGTCTGTCCCCAGTGGCTAAAGTTGGTTCAGTGTGTTGTGTAGGCTTCCTGGTGGAGGGGACTAGTGCCTGTGTTGTGGTGGATGAGGCTCGATCTTGTCTTTCTGGTGGGCAGGTCTACGTCTGGCAGTGTGTTTTGGGGTGTCAGTGGCCTTTTTATGATTTTTCAGCAGCCTCTCTGCTAATGTGTGGTGTTGTGTTCCTGTCTTGCTAGTTGTTTGGCATAGGGTGTTCAGCACTGTAGCTTGTTGGTCATTGAGTGAAGCTGCGTGCTGGTGTTGAGATGGAGATCTCTGGGAGATTTTCGCCATTTGATATTATGTGGAGGTGGGAGGTCTCCTGTGGACCAGTGTTCTGTAGTTGGGTCTCCCACCTCAGAGGCACAGCAGTGACCCCTGGCTGCAGCACCAGGAGCCTTTCATCCACATGGCTCAGAATAAAAGGGAGAAAAAGTAGAAAGAAAGACAGAATGACAATAAAATAAAATAAAATAATTAAAATAAAAAATAATTATTAGGAAGGAAAATTTTAATAAAAAACTCAAAAAAAACCCAACAAAAAATAGATGGAAATAACCCTAGGACACATGGTGAAAGCAAAGCTATACAGACAAAATCTCACACAGAAGCATACACATACACACTCACTAAAAGAGAAAAAGGGGAAAAAATAATATATCTTGCTCTCAAAGTCCACCTCCTCAATTTGGGATGATTCGTTGTCTATTCAGGTATTCCACTGATGCAGGCTACATCAAGTTGATTGTGGAGATTTTATCTGCTGCTCCTGAGGCTGCTGGGAGAAATTTCCCTTTCTCTTCTTTGTCTGCACAGCTTCCAGGTTTCAGGTTTGGATTTTGGCCCTGCCTCTGCGTGTAGGTCACTGCAGGGTGTCTGTTCTTCACTGAGACAGGACATGATTAAAGTAGCAGCTGATTCGGGGACTCTGGCTCACTCAAGCCAGGTGGAGGGTGGGGCACGGAGTGCCTGGTAAGCCTGCGGTGGCAGAGGCCAGCGTGATGTTGTACCAGCCTGTGGCACGCTGTGTGTTCTCCTGGAGAAATTGTCCCTGGGTCACGGGACCCTGGCAGTGGCGGGCTGCACAGGCTCCCGGGCGGGGAAGTGGGGATAGTGCCCTGTGTTTGCACACAGGCTTCTTGGTGTCTTAGCATCTCATGCCCGTCATGCCTGTCTCTGGGTTCCACGCTGATAGCCGCAGCTTGCACCCATCTCTGGAGTTCCTTTAAGCAGCGCTCTTAATCCCCTTTCCTTGTTCACCAGGAAACAAAGAGGGAAGAAAAAGTCTCTTGCCTCTTCGGCAGTTCCAGACTTTTTCCCGGACTTCCTCCCTGCTAGCCATGGTGCACTAACCCCTTCAGGCTGTGTTTATGCCACCAGTCCTCTCCCTGCAATCCAACCAAAGCCCGAGCCTCAGCTCCCAGCCCCCGGCCGCCCCAGCGGGTGAGCAGACAAGCCTCTCAGGCTGGTGAGTGATGGTCGGCACCCATCTTCTGTTTGGGAATCTCTCCACTTTGCCCTCCACACCCCTGTTGCTCTGCTTTCCTCCGTGGCTCCAAAGTTTACCCCCTCTGCCACCCGCAGTCTCCACCCACGAAGGGGTTTCCCAGTGTGTGGAAACCTTTCCTCCTTCACAGCTCCCTCCCACTGGTGCAGGCCCTGTCCCTATTCTTTTGTCTCTGTTTATTCTTTTTTCTTTTGCCCTACCCAGGTACATGGGGAGTTTCTTTCCTTTTGGGAGGTCTGAGGTCTTCTGCCAGCATTCAGTGGGTGTTCTGTAGGAGTTGTTCCACGTGTAGATGTATCTCTGATGTATCTGTGGAGAGGAAGGTGATCTCAGCGTCTTACTCTTCCGCCATCTTCCCCCTCTCTGATTTTAATACTTTTGTCTTTATCCTTCCTACTAGCTTGTGTAGCATTTGGATGATTTTCTCCCTTCACTGTATATTAGTCTTTAGTGATGAGCTTTTTTCATTTGTAATTTTTATGTTTTTAGTTGTGGCCTTTTCTTTTTTGCTTAGAAGAAATCCCTCTAACATTTCTTAATGGTTCTGAACTCCTTTAACTTTTGTTTGTCTTTAAAGCTTTTGATATTTTCATCAAATGTGAAGGACAGCCTTGCCAGATAGAATATTTTTGGTTGTAGGTTTTTCTCTTTCATAATTTTAAATATATCACTCCACTCTTTTCTGTCCTGCAGACTTTCTGCTGAAAATTCACTGATAGCCTTAAGGGTGTTCCCTAGTATATTATGTGTTGCTTCTCCCTTGCTGCTTTTAATAATCTCTCCTTATCTTTAATTTTTGCTTTTTAAAATGCAATGTATCTTGGTGTGTTCCTCTTTGGGTTAATCCTGTATGGGAATCTCTATGCTTCCTGGACTTTGATGTTTGTTTCCTTTCCCAAATTAGAGAAGTTTTCAGCACTTATGTCTTCAAATATGTTCTTAAGCCTTTCCTTTTCTCTTCTCCTTCTGGGACTCTATAATGTGAACATTAGTGTGCTTGGTGTTGTCCGAGAGGTGTCTTAAACTGTCCTCATTTTTTTCATTATCCTTTCTTTTTTTGCTGCTCAGAGTCAGTTACATACACTACTCTTTCTTACAGCTCATTGATCCCTTCCTCTGTACCATTTAGTCTACTGTTGTGTCCTTCTAGTGTATTTTTCATTTCACTTATTGTATTGTTCATCTCTGATTAGTTGTTCTTTATATTTTCTGACTCTTTTTAAAAAAAATTTCTAAATTTTTGCCCTGTGCATCCATTCTTCTCCCATGTTCTTTGATAACCTTTATGATTACTACCCTGAACTATTTCTTGGGAGACTGCCTATCACCACTTCACTTAGTTCTTCTTCTGGAGTTTTACTTTGTTCCTTAGTTTGGAATATGTTCCTCTGTCCCCTCATTTTGCCTAAGTTTTTATTTCTATGTAAATGATAGGTGGGTTACATTTCCCAATTTTGGAAAAGTGGTCTTTTGTAGGGGACATCCTATGTGTCCCATCAGCATATTCCCCTCTCCTCACCAAATCTATATGTTCTAGGCTTGCCTCCTGTGGGCCATGTGGTTTGTTTTATTGTAGTGGACTGAGTACTATGGACAGTCTGTTATGCTTGGTTGGTCCCTGGCCTGATTGGTTGTCAGTCTCTGTCTTCTGTAGAAGCTGCCAGCTGCTGGTTGGTGGGGTTGGGTCATGGGGCAGATGACTGGGGAATCTTGGGGGTATCTGTGGCTAGTGCTGGCTCATTGATGGGCAGAATCTGGGTCCAGGGGACCCTGGGGCTCTGGCCCACACACAGGCTGGAAAAATTAGGTCCTGGGGATAGTGCCAGCCCACTCGTGGCCAGAGTCAGTTCTTGGGATATGGTTTCATGGCCCAGGGGTCTCAGAGTTGATATTCGATCACTCGTTGGTGGGGCTGGTTCCTGACACAGTTGGCTGTGGGGTCCCAAAGCTTGTGTTGGACTGCTAGTGAGTGAGGTCAGAAACTAGCTGTTACCAAGGTAGTATCTGACCTACCAGTGTGTGGGCAGTTTTCAACCTACAGAGCTGCTGTTATCTTGCAGGTGGTGTCTGCCTCTTAGTCAGTGAGGTTTCTCCTGAGGCTAGAGCAGGCTAACTGGTGGATGGAGCTGGGTCCCAGGGTATTTGACTGCAGGGTCTTCAGAATCCCAGGTTAGTGCCTAGACACTGCTGTGTGGAGCTGGATCTTGGGCCCTCTGATGGGAAGCCTGGTTCCCCATGGTGACTGTGGGCTCAGGAACTATTAAGGCTGCCTGTCTGTGTGTAGATGGGGCTGTGTCTCTGCCCAGATACTTACTTGGCCTGAGACACCCCAGCACTGACACCTATAGACTTTTATTTCAGGACAGGTCAGTGTCTTAAGGCTAATAAACCATAAGGAGGATTTTAAAATGGTTCTTGCTAGAATCAATTTCTACATGATAGATTGATCCCTCCAGAAATGGTTATCACTAGTGTCTTCATCCTCAGGTTGAAGTGTGGTTACTTCCTGTCTCCATGGGAGACACTCCAGCAGGTAGGTCTGACCCAGGACCCTTTCAAATTACTGCCTCTGAACATGTGAGCATGTGAGATATTTTGTGCACCCTCTAAGAGTAAAGTTTCTATTATCTCCAGCCCTCTGAGACTCCTGAAAGTAAGCCTGACTGGCCTTCAAAGCCAAATGCTTGGAGACTACTGAACCAAGATGGTGGAGTAGAAGTACGTGCTCTCACTCCCTCTTGTGAGAACACCAGAATCACAACTAGCTTCTGGACAATCATTGAAAGGAAGACACTGGAACTCACCAAAATAGATACCCCACATCCAAAGACAAAGGAGAAGGCACAATGAGATGGTAGGAGGGGTGCAATCACAGTAAAATCAAATGCCATAACTGCTGGGTGGGTGACTCACAGACTGGAGGACACTTATACCACAAAAGTGCACCCACTAGAGTGAAGGTTCTGAGTCCCATGTAAGGCTTCCCAACCGGGTGGTCTGGCTACAGAAGGAGGAAATCCTAGAGAATCAGACTTTGAAGCCTAGTGACTTTTGATTGCAGGACTTCAACAGGACAGGGGGAAACAGAGACTCCACTCTTGGAGGGCACACACAAAGTAGTGTGTGCATCAGGACACAGGAGAAGGAGCAGTGACTCCAGGGGAGACTGAACCAGATCTACTGGCTAGTGTTGGATGGCCTCCTGCAGAGGTGGAGCATGGCTGTGGTTCACCATGGGAACAAGGACACTGTCAGCAGAAGTTCTGGGAAGTACTCCTTGGCATGAGCCCACCAAGGGTCTGTCATTAGTCTCACCAAAGAGCCCAGGTAGGCTCCAGTGTTGGGTTACCTCAGGCCAAACAACCAACAGGGAGGGAACCCAGTCCCAGCCATCAGCATTCAAGTGGATTAAAGTTTTACTGAGCTCTGCCTACCAGAGCAACAGTCAGCTCTACCCACCACCAGACCCTCCCATCAGGAAGATTACACAAGCCTCTTAGATAGCCGCATCCACCAGAGGGCAAACAGCAGAAGCAAGAAGAACTACAATCCTGTAGCCTGTGGAACAAAAACCAAATTCACAGAAAGATAGACAAAATTAAAGGCAGAGGGCTATGTATCAGATGAAGGAACAAGATTAAACCCCAGAAAAACAACTAAATGAAGTGGAGATATGCAACCTTCCAGAAAAAGAATTCAGAATGATAGTGAAGATGATCCATGACCTCAGAAAAATAATGGAGGTAAATATCAAGAAGGTGCAAGAAATGTTTAACAAAGACCTAGAAGAATTAAAGAACAAATAAACAGAGATGAACAATATAAAAACTGAAATGAAAAACCAAACTAGAAGGAATCAATAGCAGAATAATTGAGGCAGAAGAACAGATAAGTGACCTGGAAGACAGAATGGTGGAATTCACTGCTGCAGCACAGAATAAAGAAAAAAGAATGAAAAGAAATGAAGACACCCTAAGAGATTTCTGGGGCAACATTAAATGTAACAACATTTGCATTATAAGGGTCTCAGAAGGAGGAGAGAGAAAGGATCCAAGAAAATATTTAAAGAGATTATAGTCATAAACTTCCCTAACATGGGAAAGGAAATAGCCACCCAAGTCCAGGAAGCACAGAGAGAACCTTACAGCATAAACCCAAGGAGAAACATGCCAAGACACATAGTAATCAAATTGGCAAAAATTAAAGACAAAGAAAAATTATTGAAAGCAGCAAGGGAAAAACAACAAATAAGATATAAGGGAACTCCCATAAGGTTAACAGCGGATTTCTCAGCAGAAACTCTACAAGCCAGAAGAGAGTGGCACCATATACTTAAAGTGATGAAAAGGAAGAACATACAACCAAGATTACTCTACCCAGCAAGGATCTCATTCAGATTCGATGGAGAAATTAAAAGCTTTTCAGACAAGCAAAAGCTAAGAGAATTCAGCAACACCAAACCAGCTCTACAACAAACGCTAAAGTAACTTATTGAAGTGGGAAACACAAGAGAAGAAAAGAACCTACAAAAACAAATACAGAACAATTAAGAAAATGATCATAGGAACATACCTATTGATAATTACCTTAAACATGAATGGATTAAATGCTCCAACCAAAAGACACAGGCTTGCTGAATGGATACAAAAACAAGACCCATATATATGCTATCTACAAGATACCCACTTCAGACCTAGGGACACGTATGGACTGAAAGTGAGGGGATGGAAAAAGATATTCCATGCAAATGGAAATCAAAAGAAAGCTGGAGTAACAATACTCATATCAGATAAAACAGACTTTAAAATAAAGAATGTTACAAGAGACAAGGAACGACACTATACAATGATCAAGGGATCAATCCAAGAAGAAGATATAACAATTATAAATATATATGCTCCAAACATAGGAGCACCTCAATACATAAGGCAACTGCTAAAAGCTATAAAAGAGGAAATTGAAGGTAGCACAATAATAGTGAGGACGCTTAACCCCCCACTTACACCAATGGACAGATCATCCAAAATGAAAATAAATAAGGAAACAGAAGCTTTAAATGACAGAATAGACTAGATATATTTAATTGATATTTATAGGACATTCCATCCAAAAACAGCAGATTACACTTTCTTCTCAAGTGCTCATGGAATATTCTCCAAAATAGACCACATCTTGGGTCACAAATCAAGCCTCAGTAAATTTAAGAAAATTGAAATCATATCAAGCATCTTTTCTAACCACAGTGCTATGAGATTAGAAATGAATTACAGGGAAAGAAACGTAAAAAACACAAACACCTGGAGGCTAAACAATACGTTACTAAATAACCAAGAGATCACTGAATAAATCAAAGAGGAAATCAAAAAATACCTAGAGACAAATGACAATGAAAACATGATGATCCAAAACCTATGGGATGCAGCAAAAGCAGTTGTAAGAGGGAAGTTTATAGCTAAACAAGCCTACCTCAAGAAAGAAGAAAAATCTCAAATAAACAATCTATCCTTACACTTAAAGGAACTAGAGAAAGAAGAACAAACAAAACTCAAAGTTAGCAGAAGGAAAGAAATCATAAAGATCAGAGCAGACATAAATGAAATAGAAACAAAGGAAACAATAGCAAAGATCAATGATACTAAAAGCTGGTTCTTTGAGAAGATAAACAAAATTGATAAACCATTAGCCAGATTCATCAAGAAAAAGAGGGAGAGGACTCAAATCAATAAACTTAGAAATGCAAAAGGAGAAGTTACAACAGATACCAGAGAAATACAAAACATCCTAAGAGACTACTACAAGCAACTCTATGGCAATAAAATGGACAGCCTGGAAGAAATGGACAAATTCTTACAAAGGTATAACCTTCCAAGATGGAACCAGGAAGAAACAGAAAATATGAACAGACCAATCACAAGTAATGAAATTGAAACTGTGATTAAAAATCTTCCAACAAACAAAAGTCCAGGACCAGATGGCTTCACAGGTGACTTCTATCAAACGTTTAGAGAACTAACACCCATCCTTCTCAAACTCTTCCAAAAATTTACAGAGGAAGGAATACTCCCAAACTCATTCTATGAGGCCACCATCACCTTGATGCCAAAACCAGACAAAGATACTACAGTAAAAGAAAATTACAGACCAATATCACTGATGAATATAGATGTAAAAATCCTCAGCAAAATACTAGCAAATATAATCCAACAACACATTAAAAAGATCATACAACACGATCAAGTGGGATTTATCCCAGGGATGCAAGGATATTTAGATATATGCTAAGCAGTCAATGTGATACACCATATTAACAAATTGAAGAATAAAAACTATATGATCATCTTAATAGATGCAGAAAAAGCTTTTGACAAAATTCAACACTCATTTATGATAAAAACTCTCCAGAAAGTGGACTTAGAGGGAATCTACCTCAACATAATAAAGGCCATATATAACAAACCCAGAGCAAACATCATTCTCAATGGTGAAAAACTGAAAGAATTTCCTCTAAGATCAGGAGCAAGACAAGGATGTCCACTCTCACCACTATTATTCAACATAGTTTTGGAAGTCCTAGCCATGGCAATCAGAGAAGAAAAAGAAGTAAAAGGAATACAAATTGGAAAAGAAGAAGTAAAACTGTCACTGTTTGCAGATGACATGATGCTATACATAGAGAATGCTAAAGATGTTACCAGAAAACTGCTAGAGCTAATCAATGAATTTGGTAAAGTTGCAGGATACAAAATTAATGCACAGAAATCTCTTGCATTCCTATACACTAATGATGAAAAATATGAAAGAGAAATTAAGGAAACACTCCCATTTACCATTTCAACAAAAATAATAAAATACCTAGGAATAAATCTACCTAGGTAGACAGAAGACCTGTATGCAGAAAACTATAAGACATTGGTGAAAGGAAATAAAGGTGAAACAAACAGATGGAGCGATATATCATGTTCTTGGATTGGAAGAATCAACATTGTGAAAATGACTATACTATCCAAAACAATCTACAGATTCAATGCAATCCCTATCAAAATACCAATGGCATTTTTTACATAACTAGAACAAAATAACTTAAAATTTGTATGGAGACACAAGAGACCCCAAATAGCCAAAGCGGTCTTGAGGGGAAAAAAATAGAGCTGGAGGAATCAGGCTCCTGGACTTCAGACTATACTACAAAGATACAGCAATTAAGACTATATGGTACTGACGCAAACACAGAAATATAGATGATGCAACAGCAAAGAAAGCCTAGAGATAAACCCACACACGTATGGTTAACTTATCTATGAAAAAGGAGGCAAGGATAAGCAATGGAGAAAATACAGTCTCTTCAATAAGTGGTGCTGGGAGAACTGGACTGCTACATGTAAAAGAATGAAATTAGAACACTCCCTAACACCATACACAAAAATAAACTCAAAATGGATTAGAGACCTAAATGTAATACCAGACACTATAAAACTCTTAGAGGAAAACATAGGAAGAACACTCTTTGACATAAATCACAGCAAGACCTTTCTTGATCCATCTGCTGGAGTAATGGAAATAAAAACAAAAATAAACATATGGGACCTAATGAAACTTAAAATCTTTTGAACAGCAAAGGAAACCAGAAACAAGATGAAAAGACAACACTTAGAATGAGAGAAAATATTTGCAAACAAATCAACAGCCAAAACATTAATCTCCAAAAAATATAAACAGCTCATGCAGCCCAATATTAAAAAAAAAAACAAACTACCCAATTCAAAACTGGACAGAAGACCTAAATGGACATTTCTCCAAAGAAGACATACAGATGGCCAAGAAGCACATGAAAAGCTGCTCAACATCACTAATTATTAGAGAAATACAAATCAAAACCACAATGAGGTATCATCTCACACCAGTTAGAAAGGGTATCATCAGAAAATCTACAAACAACAAATGCTGGAGAGGGTGTGGAGAAAAGGGAATCCTCTTGCACTGTCGGTGGGAATGTAAATTGATACAGCCACTATGGAGAACAGTATGGAGGTTCCTTAGAAAGCTAAAAATAGAATTACCATATGATCCAGCAATCCCACTCCTGGGCATATACTCAGAGAAAACCATAATTCAAAAGACACATGCACCCCAATGTTCATTGCAGCACTATTTACAATAGCCAGGTCATGGAAGCAACCTAAATACCCATTGACAGATGAATGGATAAAGAAGATGTGGCACATATATACAATGGAATATTACTCAGCCATAAAAATGAACTAAATTGTGTAATTTGTTGAGACGTGGATGGATCTAGAGAGTGTCATACAGAGTGAAGTAAGTCAGAAAGAGAAAAACAAATATTGTATATTAACAGATGTATGTGGAACCTAGAAAAATGGTACAGATGAACCGGTTTGCAGGGCAGAAGTTGAGAAATAGATGTAGAGAAAAAAGGTATGGACACCAAGGGGCGAAAGCTGTGGGGTTGTGGGGATGGTGGTGTGATGAATTGGGCGATTGGGATTAAAATGTATACATTGATATGTATAAAATTGATGACTAATAAGAACCTGCTGTATAAAAAAATAAAGAAAATAAAATTCACACACACAAAAAAAACCAAATGCTCTGAGAACTCATCGTCCAGGTGTGGGACCCCTTAGCTGGGGAGCCTTTCAAGGGGCTCAGTCCCCTCATTACTTTGAGTGAACCTCTGCAATTGTAATCATTCTCCTATTTATGGATCATCTTCCCAGGGATATGGGACCTGACTATATTGTGACTCTGTCCTTCCTACCCATCATATTCTGGTTACTTCTTTGTATCTTTAGTTGTAAAAGATTTTTTTAGGGGGTATGTTCTGGTCTTTTTCATTGATAGTTGTTCTGTAAATAGTTGTAATTTTGGTGTGCCCATGAGAGGAGGTGAGCTCAGGGTCTTTCTACCCTGCCATCTTTGCCTGTGTCTCTGTTACTTGCTTTACCAAGCAAACCAGAAGGGATGATGTGTGTGTGTTTTGTGTGTGTGTTTGTGTCTAAGGGGTTAGGGGTGTCTGCCAGATTAAAGTGTGATCATTTCTCTGGGAATGATTCTGTGAGGAGAGTTATTCATTGTTAATTGCTATATCCATTTATCCCCTGTTCCTTGGACTGGCAGCATGCAAAGTCTGTGATTCTTCTCTCTTTCTATTGTGCCATTCCTGGAGAGGAAACCACTAAAAAGAGGAAGTGTTGGGGTTTGTTTGGGCCACTTAAATAGAGCTGACTGAATATAAAATCATTAATCATTTTTATTTCTTCATATAATAGAGAGTTTGAATTCAAGGAAATTATCCTAGGTAACAGTGTGACTACTGACAAAACCTTTACAATACTGCACAACAATTTATCACCATATGTTGGGATAATATTGTGGCATTCATAACCAAAAATCTCTCCTCCTTAGTCTTTTGTGTTGAGGGACAATGCTATTATATTCAAATATTTAATTTTGTCTGTTTCTCTTAGTCTGAGCTGTATCATGAATAAATGTATTTTAGCAAGAATATTGCATATTCCACTTGCACTATATAGAAGTCATGGGCCTACTGCTGAGCAATGTGTTTATGTCTGAGATAAAATAATCATTGCTTTCTCACAAGCAACAAAATTACTTTGCTTACATGGGGAGACGGAGAAAAACAAAACTAACAAAGAATGCTTGGTGGAGATTAAAAGACTGTTTAAACCAAAGAGCATGTGCATTTCAATTTCTATAGTGAGAGAGTAGGGAAGAATTATTGCTAGGAGAAAAATAGCACACTTGTAGAGAATATGAGCAATGTTCTGTGCATGAGCATAAATATGAAGTGGTGGGGTTAGGACTTAATTGGTCAAAAGCACCTTGCAAATTTAGCAAGGAGGAAATGCTCATTATTCAATGAGCTTTGACATAACTAAAGTAACTTACACAATTTACAAAGTCATATGATTTTAATTATAAAAGACCTTGAGATGCTCAGAGATGTATAGAGATGACAGACTGGTGACATTCTCATGCAGCCTAATATTCCAGGAAATCATTAAAGCTATCTTCCATTAAACAAATATGAATAAAGGGTATGCCTTGCCACAGTCCTGCCAATTGAAATTAACCATCTAATTAGCTTATGATGCTGGATTGTAACTAAAGCAGGGAGAACTGATGAATGATACATGCTGTTACTCCTAGAAAAAAAATGGACCACATCTTGGGTCAATCAAGCCTACACAGCTGCATTTTTCCCTCTAAATGTCCTTCTCTTTGTATTTACCTTCAAATACCCATTATTATTCCATTTGTCTCAATTGGGAGATTAATTAGAATTACATAAACTGGTAATGATTTTTCCTAAGTATTAAACACACTATTGATAAATTTTAAAAATGATATAAATTATACACATAAGGAAATAAAAACCTGAATCTGTGAAATAAAACGTTAGCAATAGACAACATTCAAGTTGCTGATAATTAAATATTTTAAGCGCAAAATACATTTCCTTACTAGCAAAGAACATACTTTCAATATCATCTTTCTTTTATGGTATGAAGGTCATATTATATTTTTATATTATCAAAAGCATTTATTTTTGGCAGTACATAAGCAACCTATAAAGACTCTGAGTCAATATGGCCTATTATAATCATAATTATCACTCAAAACTGGCAGAAATTTAAGCCCAAAATGAAGCGGTTTAGAAACCTAATCACGTATAAATAACACCCTATTACTCTTTTAAGCTCTCTTTTCCTTAGGTAATAATTGTTGAAGTCATTACTATTGATAATGTCAGTATACATGATTACTTTCTTCTGAATATGCAAACATATATTAAGTACTGTAGAAGATCTGTAAATACAGTACATTCCCAAATAATAACAGGCTGAAAAGGGATGAGTAATACAGAACAGAGTGTAAAAGACAAATAAAGAGGATTCTGAGAAGATACAAAGTATAAAGCATGGAGATCTGACTCCTCACTTACAATTGAACCAACAGAATCTGTCTGATATAACAATTTTGTAACTCTAGAAACTGTGGAAGTCTTGCAACTTCAAAGGGGGAAGACGTGACAGTAAATTGTGCTTAACCTTGGTCAATTTAAACTTTTGGCATAGAAACAACTACCCATCTCCCACTCCCAGTCCTATGGCAGTGTGTACATGTATTCTGGAGCAGCTTGCACACAGCTTGTGAGGGACAGTGTGGACAAAAGTGACCCTGTTCTCCAAATATCAGACAGCTGCATCCTGCTCACTAATTGCTGCTTCTGATTCTCAAAGGTACAAAGAGGCTGGCAGCAATCATTGTTACACTTTCTCCCATTGTCACAATATCCCACCTCTTCAGCTGAAGTAACTTCTAGAAGCTTTACAACTCTGATATCCTTATTTCCTTCCCCTTCGGTTTTCCCTTTTGGGAGTCAGACATTAAAGACTAAGACATTCAAAATCAACTACATATATATGGGAAATTAGAAAGTTACCATGCTTGCCCAAAGAAAGGAAAAGCTCAAAAAATACCTGTTAAGACCTTAATTTTACATCTTAGACTTATCCTTGGCCCAGAGATAGACTGCAACAGTCAAAAAGGCAAAAACAATACAAAGGAAACAAACAAAACATCCTGGAAGGAAGAGAATCTGATTTCCAGAGTTACCACATTATTAGATTCAAATATCCAATTTTTAACAACAACAACAAGAACAGCAAAGCCCCAAAGCAGACAAGGAGACAGGAAAGTATGGCCAATTGAAAGGAAAATAAATCAATAGAAATATTCCCTTAAAAAGACTTGATAATGGAGCTACCTCACAAAAACTTTAAAATGACTGTCTTACAGATGCTTAAAGATTTAGAGAAAGGTGTGGAGAAAGTCATGAAAACAATGTATGAACAAAATAAAAATATTAATAAATAAATAGAAAACCTAAAAGAAAACCCAAAAGAAATTCTGGGACTCAAAAGTATAACAAATGAAATGAAAAATTCACTGGAAGTGTACAAAAGCAGATTTGAGCAGGAAGAAGAATTAGTGAACTAGAATACAAGGCTAAAAATGATCAAATCTGAGGAACAGAAAGAAAAGAGATTAAAGAAAAGTGACTAGAGATTAAGGGTCCTGTGAAAAAACATCAAAAATATCAACAGATGCATTGCAGGAGTCCCAGAAGAGAGAGAGAAAGGGGCACATAAATATTTAATGAAATAATGGGTGAAAACTTTCCAAATTTAATGAAAGATGTGAATTAAATATCTGCAAAGCTCAATAAATTCCAAGTATCATGAACTCAAGGAGACCGACACTAAAACAGAGTATAATAAAACTTTCAAAAGACAAATACAAAAGGAGACTCCTGAAAACAACAGAGAAGTGACTCTTCACAAACAAGGATGGAAAAAGATATTTCATGGAAATAACAAAAGAGAGCAAGCATTGCAATACCAATGTTAGACAAGAGTCTATAAATGAAAAAAAAGTTATAAAAGACAAAGAAATACATAATATATTAATAAAAGTTTCAATATAGCAAGAAGATATTACAATCAAAGCATTTACACACCTAATAACAGATCATTAAATTATATGAATCAAAAATTGACAGAATTGAAGGGAGAAATAGATAGTTCTACAAAAATAGTTAAAGACTTCAATACCCAGCTCTAAATAATGAGTAGAACAACCAGACAGAAGATAAGTAAGGAAATAGAAAACTTAATATAATAAACCAACCATATTTAACAAACATGTACAGAACCCTCTATGCAACAACTATAGAATATACACATTTTTCTCAAGTGGATATTGTACATTTTCCAGGATCAACCATATGTTAAGGTACAATTTAGTTTTCAATAAAATTAAAGACATTATATCTTATAAAGTATCTTCTCCAATCACTATGTGAAGTTAGAAATCAATATCAGAACCAAAAAGTCACAAATTTGTGAAAATAAAAAATACACTCTTAAACAATAAATGGATCAAGGAAGAAATCACAAGGGAAATTAGAAAATACTTAGAGATGCGTGAAAATGAAAACAGCATACCAAAACTTATGGAATACAGAACAAGCAGTGCTAATGAGGAAATTTATAGCTATAAAGGCTTAAGTTAAAAAATAAGAAGGATCTGAAACAGCCTAATTTTAAAATGTAAGTAACTAGAAAAAAAAAAAAAAACTAAACCAAAAACTATTAGTGAAAAGAAATAATACAGATTAGAGCAGAGATAAATGAAATAGAAATACAAAAAATACAGAGAAAATTAATGAAACCTAAAGTTGATTTTTTGAAAAGGTCAAAATAATTGATAAACCTTTAACCAGATGGATTAAGAAAGAAGAGAGAACACTCAAATTACTAAAATTATAAATAAAAGTGGGGACATTACTACTGATTCTACAGAAATAAAAAGGATTATAAGAGAGGACTATGAATGATTGTATGCCAACAAATTGCATAAGAAAGATGAAATGACCAAATTCATAGAAACACAAAACAGACTAAGATTAAATCAAGAAGAAATAAAAAATCTGAATTTATCTATAACTAGTAAGGACATTGAAGAATTATGTTTTGTGCAAGTCTCATCCTATTAATAAACAGTGTTGTTGTTGACCCTTGTGGTTCTTATGATGATTGGAAAATGACCTATAGTAATAACCATCTGGAATCTTTGAAAAAATAGAGAGTTATTACTTATAAGACCTAGAAATTACACAGTACATCTGGGTCACACAGTGAGGTTGTAAGTAGAGAGAGAGAAAAAAACATAGGCTGGGGGTTCTACATTTGTTAGGGTCAAGGGTGGAGCCTAGGGATTCAGGTGCTCACTAATTATTGGGGAATTTACCACTTAAGAGTGGGAATTTAAAGCATGAAAAGAGGAAAAAACAAAACAAAACAAAAACATAAAAGAAACAAGCAGCCCAAATGTTTAGATGTTGAAATGAACCAAGATCGCTAAAACAAAGGAGGCTTAGTGAGAGGAAGTGGCCTGGCTCTTTATCTAGTCCTGTGACTGGCAATGTGTTTATCTGAGGTAGCCATCTTTGAAGCGAATGCCTCTAAAATGAAAGGTTAAATCAGGCACTTGCTTTACAAAATAGGAAAAAAAAAATTAAAAACTGTCAGGACTCACACTACACAGTAATAAAACACTCTCCCAAAAGAAAAACACATGAGCCTGATGGCTTTAGTTATGAATTCTAACAAACATTTAAAGGAGAAATAACATAATCCTTCTTAAACTATTTTTTTTCCAAAAAATTAAAGAGAACACTTCCTAACTCATTCTTTGAAGACATTTTCTTGATACTAAAGCCAGCCAAAGACACTAGAAGGAAAAAAAAAAAAATAAAACAAAACAAAAACTACAGACCAATATCCTTGGTAAACATTGATGCAAGTGTCCTCAACAAAATTCTACCAAACTGAATTCAGTGGATATTAAAGCGATTTTAAACTATGTCCAAGTGGGATTTATTCCTGAAATGCAAAGATGGTTCAACATACCAAAATCAATCAACATAATACACCACATTGTGAAATGAAGAAAACAGACATATGATCAACTCAATTGATGCACAAAAATCATTTGGCAAAATTCAACACACTTTCATGATGAAAACACTCAATGAACTAAAAATAAAAGAAAACTATGTCAACATAATAAAAGCCATACATGAAAAACCCACAGCTAACATCATACTCAATGGTGAAAGACTAAAACCTTTTCCTCTAAGATCAGGAAAAAGGCAAGGATGTCTGCTTCTGCTACAAATTGGGAGGGAAAAAATAATATTATCTCTTTGCAGATGATATCTTATTTGTAGAAAAAAAATTCCACAAAGAAATTGTTAAGACTAATAAAGGAATTCAGCAATTTAGCAGGATTTAAGTCAACACATAAAAATTAGATTCATTGTGGAGAGTGATGTCATCAAGATGACAGTACAGTTATTTCCTGACCAGTTTCCTTCATAAGATCATCTAGCAACTATGCATAGACAAGACACCACTGTGATAATCCCAGGATCTGGGACAACAGAGACTGAGAAGGACTGCATTCATAGGGTAAGAGAAGCAGTTCCACTATTACAACACTGCCCCTCCCTCTGGCCAGCCCAGGACCAAATTGAGAGAACCCTCTTGTTTTATGGCTAATTCGGTGGGAAAAATAGAAATCAAGGTGGATATCCAGCTTCCCCAGCCCTTCAGGCTCTCACTAGGAGGTTCACTAGCGTCTCACTTCAGATAGCTCACTAGGAACTTTGTGGAGCTCAAATATTGGGGATATTCTACAAGCTGTCCAGCCCAGTACCCCAGACTGAGCTGACTGATGAAGGTCTTTCTCTGTCAAAATGAACTGTTAAGTCTGTTAGGAAGATAAACTTCAGTAAATTTGTAGAATACAAAATCAACAACAAATGCTAACACTATATGGTAACAACAAACTATCTGAAAAAGAAATAAAGAAAACAATCCAACTCCCAGTAGATACAAAAAAACATAAAATATTTAGGAATAAATTTAACCAAGGAGGTGAAAGATCTATACACTAGGCCTTTTTTTTTTTTGCTTTTTTTTTACAGAAATAGACAAAACAATCTCTAAATTCTTATGGAAACACAAAAGAACCCAAATAGCAGAAGTAATCCTGAGAAAGAAGAACAAAGCTAGAGACATCACACTTCTTCACTTCAAAATATATTACACAGCTACAGTAATCAAAACTGTATGGTACTGGCATAAAAATAGACACATAGCCAAAAAGAATAGAATTGAGATCCCAGAAATGAATCCATGCAGATACAGTCAAATAATATATAACAAGATAGCCAACAGTACCCGATGGGAAAGATAGTCTCTTCAATAAATGGGACTGGAAAAATGGATATGCACATGCAAAAGAAAGAAGGTGAACTCCAAACACTACACCATTCAAAACAATTAACTTGAAATGGATTAAAGACAAAAATAATACCTAAAACTGTAAAACTCCTAGACAAAAATATAGGGACAACTTTTGCTCTTTGACATTGGTCTTGGCAAGGAGAATTTGAAATGATACCAAAAGCACAAGCAACACAAACAAAAATTATTAAGTGGGACTACTACATCAAACTAAAAACTTCTGCAGAGCAAAAGAAAATAATCAACAAAATGGGAAGGTAGCCTACAGAATGAGAGAAGATATTTGCAAATCATATAGCTGATAAGGAGTTATGATCCAAAATGTATAAGGAACCCATACAATATCACAAAACAAATAACCCAATTATAAAATGGGCAAAGGACCTGAATAGACATTTATCCTGAGAAAATATACAAACAACCAACCTCACTAATCATCAGGGAAATGCAAATCAAGATTACAGTAGATACTGAGCTGCATGAGCTGTTTGTATATTTAGAAGTTTAATCCTTTGTCAGTTGCTTCATTTGCAAATAGCTGATTCACTTCATTGTAGGGCAGAAATTAACACAACATTGTAAAGCAGCTATACCCCAATTTAAAAAGAAAGACATAATTGAGGAACTCAAAATAAAAAAAAGGACTACTATAGATATGGCCTCAAATCTGTTAGAATGGCTATTGTCAAAATGACTAGAAATTACAAGTGCTGATGAGGATGTGGAAAAAATGTAACCCTTGTGTACTGTTGGTAGAAATGTAAATTTGTACAGCCACTATGGAAAATAATATGAAAATTCCTCAAAAAATTAAAAGTAGAACTACCATATGATCTGGCAATCCCATTTCTGGTTATAAATTGAAGGAAATAAAATAATTGTTTCAAGGAGATATCTGTACTCTCATGTTCATTGCAACATTATTTATAATAGCCAAGATATGGAAACAATCAACATCCATTGACAGATGGATGTATAAAGATAATATTCTACTATGAAGGAGGTAATTCTGCCCTTTGCAGCAAACGGATGGAACTATGGAACTTGAGCTCATTATGTAAGTGAAATAAATAACAGAGAAAGACAAATTCTGTATGATCTCACTTATATTTGGTATATTAATAAAACTGAACTCATAGAAACAGAGAGTAGACTAGTGTTTGCCAGTGGCTTGGGTATAGGGGAAATGGGTGGAGATGTTTAAAATGTACAAAATTTCAATTATAAGAAGAATAAGTTCTGGAGAACTAATGCACAGCAGGGTGACTATAGTTAACAATACTGTATTGTATAATTGAAAGTTCCTAAGATAATAGATCTTTAAAGTTTGCACCACAGACACACACACACACACAGTGGTAGCTATGTGGGGTGATGGATGTAACTAATTTTATTATTTCACAATGTATACATAGGTCAAATCACATTGAACTCCTTAAACTTACAAAATGTATATGTCAATTATTATCTCAATAAAGGTGCAAAAATGTTGCATTTCTATACACTAATGATGGACAATACAAAAAGGAAATTATATAAATGATTCCGTTTATAATAGCATCAAAAATATTTAGGAAAAAACATAGAGACAGAAAGTATAATAGTGGTTCCCAGGGGCTGAGATCAGAAGGAAATGGAGAGTTATTATTTAATGGATACAGAATTTCAGTTTTATAAGATGAGAAATGTTTTAGAGATGGCTGATGGTAATGGTATCACAATATTATGAATATATTTAATACTACAGACTGAGCACTTAAAGGTGATTAAAATTATATGTTTATGTATATTTTACCATAATTTTAAAAATTGAGAAAAAAATGACAAGTACAACTTGCTTCCACTAATTATGTACAATTGGAATCCCAGAAGGAAAATATAAAGAAAGATAATGGATCAAAAGTAATATTTGAAGAGATATAACACAATTTTTAAACTGATAGAAGATATTAAAATAGTTTCCAGAAGTTCATCAAATTGCTTACAAAACAAATACAAAAAAAAAACTTACACAAAGGCACATCATGGGAAAACTGCTGAAAAGCAAAAACAAAGGAATAAGTCTAATAGCAGCTTGAGGGAAAAAGACACATTACATTTTAAGGGCAAGAGTGAGAGTGACATATGACTTAATAGAAACTCTCAAAGTGAGAAGGGAAAGGATTGGCATCTCTATAAAGCTGGAAGAACAAAACTAAACAACTAGTAAAGAAGAATATTGAGCACTGTGGAAATTTTTCCTAAAAATACTGTGAAATAAAAATTTTTTTTAGACAAAGCTGAAGGAATTTGTCCCTAGAAGACTTCCACCAAAAAAACAACAATCAAAGGATTTATTTATTTTTCTTATTTTATTTTATCTTAGCTTTTTTGGGGGTATAGTTGTTTTACAATGTTGTGTTATTTTCTACTGTACAGTGAAGTGACGTTCCCTGTGCTATATAGTAGGTTCTCATTAGTTATCTATTTTATACATATTAGTGTA
The DNA here is from genome assembly GCF_949987515.2 of Delphinus delphis. Classification (NCBI taxonomy): domain Eukaryota; kingdom Metazoa; phylum Chordata; class Mammalia; order Artiodactyla; family Delphinidae; genus Delphinus; species Delphinus delphis. The sequence goes on along the minus strand of NC_082690.1, from coordinate 29,659,743 downwards.
CATATGTCAATCCCCATCTCCCAATTCATCCCACCCCCTTTCCCCTCTTGGTGTCCTTAAATTTGTTCTCTACATCTGTGTCTCTATTTCTGCCTTGCAAAGAGGTTCATCTGTACCATTTTTTCTAGATTCCACATATATGCATCAATATACGATATTTGTTTTTCTCTTTCTGACTTACTTCACTCTGTATGACAGTCTCTAGGTCCATCCCATCCATGTCACTACAAATGACCCCATTTCATTCCTTCTAATGGCTGAGTAATATTCCATTGTATATGTGTACCACATCTTCTTTTCAGGCAGGAAGAAAGTTACCCAAAACAAAACATGGAAACACAAGTAGAAAAGAGTAAAATCTAGTTGACGTTAAATTGTGTGTAGGATTAAAATGGAGGACAATAACCAAAAAAGGTGAGTGGTAGTAAATGCAGATTAAAATGTATATTGTAGGGCTTCCCTGGTGGCGCAGTGGTTGAGAGTCCGCCTGCCAATGCAGGGGACACAGGTTTGTGCCCCAGTCCGGGAAGGTCCCACATGCCATGGAGCAGCTAGGCCCGTGAGCCATGGTCACTGAGCCTGCACATTTGGAGCCTGTGCTCCACAACGGGAGAGGTCACAACAGTGAGAGACCCACGTAACACACACACACACACACACACACACACACACACACACAAAAGTATATTGCAACAGTATCAGGAAGTAGTAAACTACAAAAGCACATTAGACAGTAGTGAGATGCATATTATAATCTCTGTGTAACAACTGAAGAATAGTTAAAATATGTATTTCTAACAAGTTACTTGTAGGGTGGAAATGAATGACATAAATTTATTCACCCAAAAGAAAGCAGCACTGATAGAAAATGGAACAGAATACAGATAGACCAATACAAAAAGAATAATATGATGGTAGATGTACCTACTGATACCTATTTAATTATACCAATTATAAATGGACTAAACACTACAAGTAAAAGATTAAGCTTTCAGAATGCACTTAAAAATGTCATGCTTCATAAAAGAGACAAATATTGAATATAAGAAAGTATAATGTTTGAAAGAAGAAGGATGAAAATTATATACTATGTAAACACAAACCAAAAGTTGGGATAACAATACTAAAATCATGTACAAAATTTGTGTAAAAATATGTACATTCTGACATCAGAAAAAGATGTGAAAATTAGAAATACTGTTAGAGATAGAGATGAGACATATCCTAATGATAATAACAATAATCCAAAAGGAATATATCAGAATCTTATGACTGCAATCTCTGATAACAATTTCCAAAATTATAAAGCAAAAATGGACAGAACTAAGTAATGAGAAACAGATAATTATCATAAAAGACTCATAAATTATTAATATGCCCATTCTTCAAGACAATCATCTTCAAATCTCTCTCTGCTCCATCTTCACATTGACTTCTCTATGCATAAAAAATAAATCTCACTCCATCTTATAGGGGTATAAGTAATTGCATTTAGGACCCAACCAGATAATCCAGGATAATCTTGTTATCATCAATCTTGAAATTAATCACATCTACAAAGACTGCTCCCCCACGGCCTGCTGTTTTCACCATGTGATGTAACAGTCAAAGATTCTAAGGATAAGGATGTGGACATCTTCTGTGGGACCATTTTTCAGCATACCACAAGTGTCCATGGAGATATCCTTCCTTATCAGAGTCCAACTTTACTGTTGGAGACTTGCTGAGACAACAAATCCAGCTTTCTCTGAAGTGCTGGTCCTCTTATCAGATTCTGGGCCTGGTCTTCAGCATAGTCAGCTCTTCAGCTGTAAGAAATGAGTTTCTCTTTGTTTTTTGTTTAATTATATTTTATTTATTTATTTTTGGCTGCATTGGGTCTTCATTGCTGTGAGCAGGCTTTCTCTAGTTGTAGTGAGCTGGGGCTGCTCTTCGTTGCAGTGCACGTGCTTCTAATTACGGTGGCTTCTCTCGTTGCAGAGCACAGGCTCTAGGCAGGTGGGCTTCAGTACTTGTGGTACGAGAGCTCAGTAGTTGTGGCTCACAGGCTCTAGAGCACAGGCTCTGTAGTTGTGGTGCATGGGCTTAGTTGCTCTACAGCATGTGGGATCTTCCCAGACCAGGGATCAAACCCATGTCCCCTGCATTGGCAGGTGGATTCTTAACCACTGCACCACCAGGGAAGTCCTGAGTTTCTCTTTGAATACCACCATGGAGTCATGTCTTGAGTTGGTATTTGGATGACATGGAGCTTTCATTTTTCTCTTCCATGCATCAGTTATACTCAGTAACAACGTATAATTCTGACAATACTTTAAATTACAACATCCATCTCTTTCCAGTGCAGGCAATATTGAATATACCTGTGTATCTCCTTCCACTTGGATCCATCCCAGTTCACAATGAATGAAAATCTTAATAATCTCAGTGCTCCAGCATGGCATAGTGCATATACACTTCACTTATCACGAGTAATGGGATCCTTAATACCATCTGGTCATTGAGGAATCCAACTCCAGGTTTATATCCTTAGAATCTTCTGATTAACCTGTTCAGGTTACTGAGATCTATCTATTTGTCTCAGATTGGGTTCCTCAAAAACACACCCTGAAATGATTCATGTGCAAAATATTTATTAAGAAAATGCTCTGGGGGAAAAAACAGTACTGGAATAAAGGAAGTAGGGGAAGAAACCAAGCAAGGTGGCAATTTCAAGCAAAGCCCTGTGGGAGGGCAGCTTTAACTTTTTTCTGCAAGGAAACTCTAGAGTGGAAATTGCTCTTCAGAGTTGGTCTATGTTTAAGGCATGGGAACTAGTTTTCATTATGCTGTGCCCGTCAGTCACTGACTTCATTGAGAAGACATAATTCCTGGGCACTAGTAGCTTTCTATGTGTGGAGAAAGGGACCCCAGGAGCTAAAGAAGAGATATTCAGGGATGAGTTTCAAAAGCCAGCACATCAAAGCCTGGGAGAGACATGTAGGAATGGTTTAAAAAAAAAAAGGATCTGAGCATATCTGAGCATAGTACTGACAGTGACTGCAAGGATGACATAGAAGATGATTAACTGTGCACCACCACCTCCTCCTCACTGCCTTCACCACCAAAATCCCTCTGTCCTGATCTCTTACCACTCTTTCTCTAGCTTGCAGTACTCCACACATATTTGTTTTCCCATTCCTTTTCAAATACATTGTCCTCAGGTACGTTTGCCTTTGCTATTACCTCTGTTTAGGACACTTATCTCTTAGATATCAGCATAATTCCCTCTCTGCTCAAAATCTTCCTCACAGGAAAGGTTTTCCCTCACCACCATTTTTAAAATTATACACCACCACCCACTGTGACCACCTTTTATTTAGATTCTGTTTCTTCATGACTCTTATTACTTACAATATCTAGAGTGTATATCACCTGGCTTCAAATTTCCAGTGTTCTTACTTACTAGCTGTATAAATTATTCACCTGCATTTTTCCTCAGTTAATTTATATTTCCCATTCCAGGGCTTTTGTGGGTGTTAGATACAGTTATGCATGTAAACTTCTTAGAAAAATACCCAGCCATACATTAAATGTCCAATAGCTGCAAGTTAATGTTTGTGTACAGCCTTTTTCACCTAGCAGAATAAGAGTTCCACTAGGACCTAAGTTTTAATCTATTTTAGTGGTTTGCTCTCAGAAAATAGACCATTGCCTGGCACGTAGTAGGTATTACAAAATAATGTTTAATTAATTAATTTAATCACATGTTGTCTTTTTAACAAAAAGCCTTTTCAATTTATTATAGTTTCTTTCAGCTTTCTTCAAAATCAGTAGTGATGTTTACGGCTGAATTGATCTCTAAAGCAACTGAAATCAACAGATCAGCCAGGCCACAAAAACTCAATTTTCAAAAGAATGCATTGCCCCTGTCCTTTGCCACCTACATGGAAGACAGAGATAAAATCAAACCAAATGCAACAGATGGCATGAGTGTCTGCACATGGCAATTACCGATGTTTTTGGACAATTGGACACAATTATTATTTTGGCAACCATTTTTATACTTTCACACTGTTTCCTTACTGATAAATTGTTTCAATCTCCAGGTTTCACAAATTGGCATCTATAATTCATGCTAGTGAATGCATATGTGACTCTAACATGTCCTTCCTTCTGTCATCATCTCATACTCATTAAGTTGGTAATTTGTTTTAGGAGAAGTTAATTCTTTCACATTTATTCCTTTAAAAAATCATAGTGATGGCAAAAGTTCCACCCACAAGTATAATTTATCATCCATGAAACACAAATCATTAAAGTCATATCTTTTGGTCCCCCAGTATTTCTAAATCATCCTTAGATATCTTTGCCACAAATTTGATCCCCAATTATATATTGGCCTTGGTGTGAACCAAATTCTTTTCTATTTCCCTCCAAAATAGTTTTAAATCTTTCTCTTCCACTTATCATAATTGCAAATATCTGGAGCTCTGCACAAACGTGTATGTCCTTTAAAAGCAAAGCACTCAAACAAACAAACAAACTACAACAACAAAACAGAATGAGAAAATAAATTTTAAAAATCTTTCCCAGAAATCATCAACCTTAATTTTCTTGGGTGCTCTAACTGTTTGAGCCTGTATACTAAGAGATTCAGATAAAGTAAATAAGGAAACTCTCTGGCCAATTATGATTATAGTTCCTGGTTATGGTGCTTTGCAATTGACTGCACTTCATTTTTTTTTTTTTAATTTTTGGTACTGCCAAGGGGAAAGAATGATAAAGCAAATGCGAAACAAAAAATTGAAATTTTTGTTGGCCAAAAAGTTCCTTTGGTTTTTAAGCAAAAATAAAAGATACATTTTTCGTTTTCACCATGAACTTTATTGAACAACATATTTACTGTTTTGTTCCACTACCTTCTGCCATTTTCAGGCAACTTCACAATTCCATCTTTCCAAAACTTTTTACATTTTTGAGCAAAGGACTGTTCCAGGTGCCTTTTACAGTCTTCCAGGGAACTGATTTTTTTTTTCCATTAAGATAATTTTGTAAATACCTAAATAAATGGAAAATCTGAAGGTGCAATGTCTGGTGGATACAGTGGAACCAGAACTTCCCAGCCAAGTTGTAACAGTTTTTACCTGGTTGTCAGAGAAACATGAAGTCTTGCCTTATCCTGATGGAAGATTATGTGTTTTCTGTTGACTAATGCCAGTTGCTTTTCATTGAAGGCTGCTTTCAGTTGGCCTAATTGGGAGCAGTACATGTTGGAATTAATCCTTTCTTTTTCCGGAAGGAGCTC